>NC_134194.1:4063783-4373075 GCF_964188355.1 Buteo buteo
CATTGTCAATATATGCAAATGAAACAGGCAAAAGAACACCAAGGCTCACAGGGGAGGAAGGAAATTCCTTATGTTAAACTCACCTTGTAATAAAGCACTTAAAGGAGCATGAAGGAAAGCACAGCTGGGAACAGCGTTCTTGTTGCTAGAGGTTTGCTGCTTGGTCTGGACTTTTTTTTTCAAGAGACAAAACAGAGAAATGGGTTGAGATTCAGCACCGGAGATGAGCATTTACTGGGGCAAGATCGCATCACGTTCATGAACATGCTTTTGTGTTGGGACCTGTTTGGTTGTCACTGTCAATGGGGATCTCCTCCCTGACTCTTTACGGGTGTTGTGCTTGGCCAAGCGTGAGCAGAGCTCTTGGCTCACAGTGCATGTGTTCACAGGAGACAGAGGAGACACACTGGCATTCACATCAACCTGAAGTATCATCATCGTCTCCTGGAGGAAGGAGCTTTTTCCTGGGACTTGGGTTTCAGGTGAGATACTGCTGTCTTTCCAAAGGGCTGATGTGCAATACTTGGCCAAGTTAAGGGTACAGAACAGTGTGTTGCCCAACGATCACCTCACTTGCCCTGGTGACTCATACTGCAGGTGGCTCCTGGTGCAATCAGAGTGTCCCCACAGGGATCCCACGCAGGGGCCAAGGGAAAAACCTGCGGCCGAGCTATGGGCTCAGCTCTTGCTGCGATAGGGAAGGCAGGGAGCGATGGAGAGCGCGCTGCTCGGCTGCTCTGCCAAGGGGCAGAGAGCCTGCTGAAAATGCTCACTGGCTTTTCACTGTTTTATTTCTACAAACAGATGACAGAGTTGAGCCCTAAGGGCGATGACTGCAGTCCAGCGGCTGATTGCAGAACGGAGCTGCAGCCGCTGCTCGGCTGACGGCTTTGTGGGTTTGCCAGCCATTTAAAATGTTTGCCAATATTGAAAGCGTGCATTGTTGTGGTTTAAATTTGGGAAGGATTTTTTTTGGAAAGCTTCATCTGAGGATAAATGCCCGAAAAAACAGCCTACAGCTGGTCATGCACATATTGCTGCAGATGCTCTCGCGCAGGCTCTTTGCTTTGCAGCGGTGTTTCTCCGCTGCGCGCGTCCCGGCGCGGGACCTGGAGAGCACGTTCACGAGACAGATCGATTTTGAGGGAGTTGCTCCTCTCTCAGCCGGACAGGGAGATGTTTCTGCCGCTACGATCTATTTTACAAGTCAGAAATGGAGAGATTTTACTCATAACCATTATCGGTCCGGCTCTTCCGCCCCCTCTGCTGGCTGCCGGGTGTGCGAGGTCCGAGGCCGAAGGCTCTGGAGAGCCATGGTGGGGCTTCAACCAGGAGACAGGGGCTGGGGCAGCTTGGCCCCGCTGTGTGTCCCTGGCTGCCTTCGTCTCCCGTGCCATGAGAAGTGGCTGTTGGTATGGGATGGAGGAGGGACAAGGGTAGTCCTCGACCAAAAATCGCTGCTCGCTTCCCTTGGGTCTCCCATCCCTCCTGTCTCTGCTGCAAGGGCAAGCAGTTGAGGACTTCACCATCAAATAGTTCAGGGGACGATGAGGCTTTTGAAGTCGGTTTTTGCCTTTCGTGGTTGGGTTGTTCTGTACCTAACGCTAAATGCTCTTTTTTTCCCACCAGTTGAGGTACTCATTAATCTCTCATGCTGGTATTTTGGTGTCTTAAAACATAACTGGACTCACACTTCAAACTTTCCTCATGGTGTAAAGTCTCTCATGCCTATTTTTGCAGAATTTGTGGGAACTCAGCATCTGTGAGACCTCTACAGCTTTGTCCCATTTGGCTGAGTTGGACCACAGGTTTGGTATCAGCAAATTGAATGAGAAATGGGTTGGCTGGTGGCTTCACACCGGGATGGCAAGGCTGAGAATTGGGGGAAGAAAGACAAAACCAAAATCAACCGTCCCAAACAAAAACAAACAAATAAAAGAGACATATCTTCTCAATTTCTTGGGAAGGCTCATGTTTCCCAGGGACTCACTTGCTGCAGCTTTTTTTTTTAAGAGGTCTGGTTATTCACTTCCCAGATCTGCTACTGTCTCTTGCAGCTCTGGGCAAGACACTTATTATTCTCTAATCTAATATCTGTAAAACACAGAGAGAGATGGTTTCTTTTGCTAAATATGCTAAGATTTACGTATCTAGTAAGTGTGGAAATTTTTTTCTTTTTCAGTCTCTGCAATGAATATTTCAGGAAAAGGGGAGTCCTTGACCAGAGGCACAATTTGAGATTCCCTATTTATTCCTGTTCTGCAGATTCAGGGCACTTTGCTTCCATTTGTGTCAACCTTTACATATTCAAATGGGAGCAAGTCCTAACCCCTCTGAAGGCTCTTCTCGCTGCGGTGAATCACCGAGGAAGGCTTTGCTGCCCTTTTAGCAACGCGATGGGGACTGAGTCCCTGGGTTTGGGAAGGGGAGGTGGAACTATGCGCTTCCAGAGCTGATGGTCATTTCGTGATAAAGTGATAATGCTAATAATCCCTAGGTCTTTTTTTTTTTTTTTTTTTTGCCTTTGAACTGAACACTTTGCCTGTCTCAACTGTGGTTGCCTTTTTGAACTGTCAGTTTGGGAGGATTAGATGCATGTTTAGGCTGGGTGAACTCATGAATGAAAATATTTTCCTTGGCAGTTTTTAAAATGCTTCCCCCCTTTAAGAGCTGAACCCTTTGGCAACAGTCTGCTTTTTGCCCAGATTACCACTGTCATTTTGGGAGGTCTTTTCCCGCAGAACAAACAATGGAATTTTAATAACACAGTGAAATAGATTCAGGCCCGCTTTATTTATATTTTCTTTATTTATGCTTGAATACTTAGTATGCAGCTCCAGCAAAGGCAAATCTAAGCTTTGTATTACTTCAAAATGATGAATTAAGCTCTGGAAGATTTACTTCCCCAGAAAAGGATATTTTGATTCGCTGCTTTGAACACATCTCATAAGAACAATAAATATCAGAGAAATTAAAAATAAAAAAAACCCCCTCAGTAAAAATTGCAGATGCACAGTAGAGTAGACGCAGCACTGCTCTTTCTGCAAGGAGGTCTGCCAGCATTTGCACTGCAGCTCCCTGCTTTAGTGAAGGTTTGACTCAACAGTTCAGTGATCAAATGTAACGATCACCATCACAATGAGGCTGAATTCATTCTCACCATTTTTTTTACATTAAGTCCTGCTTGGATCTGTATACTGAAGTGCTCAAACCAACACCAGCTTTTGCTGCCTGAGCAAACAGGTGCTGGTTAAGCTCCCAATGCCGTCGCCTGCAGGATTCTGCTTGCAGAGCATCCTTCAAAATTATCTAACTTTGTATAGGGGCGAAGAAATCACACAGACATGCAAAGTCAGTTGGGAATCATCGGAAGTGAAGCATAAAATTGCATCTATTAAGGCTTTCAGCTAAGTCTAACTATTACCAAACTGAAATAAAATAGTCTGTGACTTGTACAAGCTCTTCTCAGAAACTCTCATGGGTTTGAACATCAGCTTTTTCTATGACGAGGGTTGCATTGATTGCAGTGGTAAATATTATTCTACTTGATGATTAATCCCTTAAGGTTGGTTATATAGTTCTTTCCCCTCAAGAGAATTCTCTGTTATTTTATTTTCCCTGCACACTCCCTTCATTCCTGATGCACCATCCTCCCAAATTCCCAAGCCTGAGCAAGGAGCTGAGGAATGGAGATATTCACAGATTACGTATAACAAATCTGTTCCAGGGCTTTCAGTGTTAAATAGCTCTCTGTCAGATAAGCCACTGATACGCTGCTGTATTCAATTAAGATAGATGGCATATGCTATAGATGGAAAGCAGCCAAATGTACCAGCGTGTTGAGTCTGGAGAGAGACTAGATTGAGAGAGCCAGAAGTGTACTGGAAGGAACGGTTGTACCGTGGGAGCTGTGGAGAAAGGGAAGGAATTAGGGTATTTTGAAGGATGCACTGGGTATTATTTGTGCCTTATTGCTCTGCTTTTAGCACTGCTGCTTATATCCTGCTTCACTGAAATCACTTCAAGTAATTTTAGCGCATACAGATCATGGCACGCAGCTCATTGCTGCAGCCCGCCAGGAGTCTGAAAAAGCCGGTGAGCAGAGCTGGACCAAAGCAGGTTGCTGAAACGCCCTTTGCTGAATGCAACTGTGATTTTTTCAACTCAGGCTTTGTCAGCACTTGGTGGCATTCCATACAAACTGGAGTGACATAGGCGCTGGCTCTCCCGTGGTGCGTAACCTGCTGTTTGCTCCCCTGCGCCAGCCAAAGGATTTCTGGAAAGCCCCGGTGCGCTCCTGCCGTCCTGCATCCACTCAGCTGACGTCGTGCAGGAGGAAACACCAGCTAAACCCTGCGAGAACTTCAGCTGGCTGCTGCCACAGCAAAAGCGAAGGGGTTCAGCCATTGCACCGCTGAGATACTATAATTACCTAGCTACTGTAAAACACTATCTGCCAAGGATATTACAGCTGCTTTTCCTTTCCCTTCTCTTGTAAAATCAAGGGTGAAGAAGCTGCAGGAACATGGCTTGCATCCAGAAATGTGATAAAGATGCAAAGAAAAACATCAATTCATGGGGGAATTAACCTCCTTGGCCATTTGCTGTAGCTCTGCTTGCCTGGATCAAAGATGCTGCTGCACCTGCGCTGCACGGTTGTAGAAGATGCTCTTCCCCACTGCCTGGATCGATGGGAGGTGGTTATTGCTTATCCAAGACACTCTGTTTAAAGCAGAGCAGCAGTTTGTAGATCAGAAAAAATGCTGCTGGTGACTGGAGAACTTTGGTCAAGATTTTAACACGTCCCCCAGGCTAAGGTATTTGTCTTCATGCCTTGCAGGCCAGAGCAGCTAGAGCTGGTGGTGGAGCTTGCAGGAAGGAGAAGAGCTTGTCTGCTCTCCTGAAAGGCTACTCCGTTTCTGCCTTTACATCGAACACTGGTTTGGGGGCAGAGTGTGGAAAGGCAGCACTCTGTGCTCTCAGCCTTGGGAGGGGGCACAGGAAAGAGAAGAAGGAATTTGAAAGCTGGGAGAGCTGTCAGCTCTGGGCTCCACGCACCGCTCCTCCTCTGCAGCCGACGGGAAGCTACGTAATTGGCAACGTATGCACAAAACACGTGCTGCAGTTAAGGTGGTGAGTGTCTTCAAGAGCAAAACGTACAAGAAGCAAGAAACCAGAGTCTTTGGACACCAAGCTCCGTGGCACACCAGTGCAGCCTCAGCTGCTTCCAGACCCACCGTACCCAGCGGAGGGGGTGTTTAAATTCCTCCCCGAGTAGCAGCACCAACAACTTGTGTCCTGCTGTGTCGTGGGGCTGTCGGTGCTGGGGACAAGCCAGACAGCAGCCTGGGGGGGCAATGAGGACCCGAACTTTGGTGGCTAAATGCCGGCACTGAGCACTCTGGGCTTTTCCTGGCAAAGGTGGTGACTGGCTGCGGCAGCTCCAGGAGAGCTGGTGAAAAGCACAGGATGGGCTGGGGCTGGGCACACTTCAGAAAAGCACAGGATTTGGGAGCAATGGGGAGAAAAAAGGATGTGCAGAGATGAATGTGCTATCTGTGTAGTGCTAAAGGTGCAGGCTGCGTCCTCTAAGCTCAGGCGAGCTGTGCTTCTCACCCTCTTGCCTCATCTCGCTTCCCACCCTGATGGCTGTGATGAAAATAGAGACGTTGTACAGAGGTGACAACCTGGACTGCATGGTGTCCCAATGAGTCCTGGCAGCAGGATGGTGCCCGGTCGGACTCTGCCATCCCCTGCTCTGCATCCTGCAACAGCCACTCTCCAGCAGTGCTGCTTGGAGGGCAGGGAGAACAGGCACTAAGCACTGATAGAAAAGTATTTATTATAATTTACTATGAACCTATTGTGACTCTGTAAATGCGTGCAAAAGAATCCTGTGTCTTACATTCTGCCAAAGGCTTTCTTACCATGTCTGTAATCCACTTTTATTTAGACTGATCTTTCACTATGTACTAATGCTCATTTAGAACAAGAGCAAATCACATTTTAAAAGGCTTCTGTATCAGCACAGCATCCAAGAGTGCTGAACACAAGCCAGAACTTCTATACACTGGAAGTACACAGAAGGACAGAGAATCATGCCATACTTGCACATATTAATTTCCTATATTGTCACAAGTGCCTCACAGGCATTTAGTAAAAAGACCAAAGAAAAAGCACAAGGTATTAAGTAAGGTGTCTGAATAATAAACTGTGACGTCCTGAGCGGGAGGAACAGCACTTCATGAATCATTCACAGCAGCCAAGATGGTCAGTTTAAAAACTCCACTAGTGTTGTAGGTCCTGGTCCTGTAAACCTTTAAACAAGTAACCTCATGGTCATACCAGCAGTTCCTGCTGGAGTCAATGAGTCTATGTATGAGAGTGGAGTTAATAAAGTGCCTGGTATCTGCAGATCTGTTGGTGTCAATAGAGCAGTGAATTACACCACCTTAAAGTCTACCCATCATTTCATGAAGAAGATGCATGTTTCTTGCCTTAATAATAAAGGTACGAAAAAATAGTTTGGCAAAATCAACGTGCCTCCATGCTAATAGGGAAGAGGAGGGTGTGTTGCCATTACTAAAGCCTTCCCTTGGTGACCTGCCATGTTTCTTCCATTAACAAAACCACTTGCAGAGCTGAGGACTGGGCAGGGAAAGGAGGGAAAAGCGTCTCCCTCCTGGAAGCGCGGCTGGAGGTGTGGGCACAGCTCGACAGGTACGTTTGTGATTCACCTTACCTATGGCTATGCCCAAACCTGCTGGGCAATTTCACGAGAAACCAAGAACACCTAAATAAAACAGGAAATGTAGTTTTGAGTTTATTTAACCATCCATCATTTAATTTTATCAGGCAGTCCAGTAATTTTAATTAGTCAAGCCAATGGCTTTTATTTGGATAATGGTTTGATTTTTTGATTGCTGGTCAGTGAAGTCAATGAAAACACTTCATTTTTTAGTTAATACAAAATGTGAAGTCAGTGCTTTGTTTTCCCTCCAGCATGCTGTACCTGCCTTCCACAGAGTCTCAGATATCAGTTTAATCAATATTAAATCATCTGCATAGTCTAAGTGCTTGCTTATGTGCTTTGCATTGTTGCTTGCATCAAGAACAGCAGTGATGCCCCTAATCTGTTTTCACTGGGCTCCCCAATACCCTAATTATGTCATTTAGAGAAGGACATTTCCTGGCAGCAGTTCCTCAATTCACTGCAACAGCCACTATTGGAATATGGACAAAACAAGGCTGTAATAGCTAGCACATGTGAACGATGGCTACAGGGACAATTAACCCTTGTTTAAGAGTGAGCACAAGTCTATTTTGTTTAATATTTCGGAATGATGGTACCTTACAACAAGCAGAAGTAACACCGCGTGCCAAGCTCCAGCATTTACCTATCTAGCATTGCGCTCAGGTATATCATTACCTTATGGTATAGGCTACGGCAAGCTCTAGTAAAGAGATATTCTGTAGCTCTCCAGAAATGCTGGATACGGCCAGGATCCTGGGGGATCCTCTGTGTGCATGAAATTATGCAATAGCAAATAGTTTCTTTGCAGGTACAAGCTTAAGGCAAACACCCCTGTTAGCAGCAAGCTGTGGGTGTTTGTGCTTGCAGTGTAATTAATATGTTCAAATGCACTAAATTTCTGTGCCTAAACTTGATTCTTGCAGGGTTAGAGCAAAGGGTGAAGATTTTAGCTTACACAGGAGCCTGGGACCACGTAGTGGTAGAAGACACACATTTGTACTAGAAAAACAGATCCTTTTTGGGTATGTTTGTTTTAGTTAATTTAATTCTCAAGAAGGTTGTTTCTGCCCGCAAAACTTGGCTTAGGAGTACTAAAACCACGGGCATCCGTGCAAGAGGGTGGGAATAAAACCGCAGCTAACCTACGTCCACTCTATGCATCATCTATCCATTTACTGACCCAAGTGGGCTTTGTACTGCTGTGGGAGGTCCAGGGAACCATTTCATATGGTTAATTTTTAAAACCTTGTATTTTTTCTCCACATTTATGTGCTCCCTCTGCCTTTGTTGCTGGTGTATTTCTACAGCAGTATCTTACTGCTGGGAAAATGTGGAGCTCACAAGTGCAAAACCAAAACAAAATATCCCCCAAATGGTTTAGCTTATTCCTCCTTATTTCTGCAGTTCACCTGAAAAGCCATGATTTTTGGGAAAAAAGTAAATAAAAATTTCGTTTGTCAGCCCTAACAAATAATGTTAATACAGACTTTCATGGCTGCCTACAAACACTGAACATCTTTTCAAGAAAAAAGTCTTCCAGGTGCTGCGACAGTCAGTATTTCAGAAGGTGCCAGGTCAATCAGTTCCCTGCACCGATGCCCACAGTGCCACTGCCACGAGTTCCTAAAATCCAGCTATTTCTTCTATTAGACCTTCTATTAGGTCTTTTTTATGCCCACGAGTTTCAAGACAGAAAAACTTATCAAGGATTACAGGTGATGGATGGTTCTGGGCAAGCCAGCCTAGTCCCTGCCGCAGAGCTGCAGCTGCGGCTGCACGTTAAATGCCCGACCGAGGAGGGAGGACTGTGCCCGGAGCTGGTTGTGTCGGCTAACGGGAGCTGGTGTAAAACTTCCTGATAGCCAGGACTGCATGTGCTGTGAGCAGGGGAACCAGGGGGGAAAAAAAAAAAAGAAAGAATAAAAAAAAATAATAGGCGGATAAATAACGACAATATAAAACCGAGGGATATTTTTCGCTGATTCATTGAGCCTGATTGACTTTTTCTTTCCTCCTCTGTTGACCCGGCTTGGAAAAGCAGAGGCGCAGCTCCGCGGAGATGTGCAGTGCCTTTGAGCAGCTTTGTTTGTCTCTGACGCGTCGAACGTGGCCACGAATTATTGATAAAACGGTGTGAGGCCATAACCTCAACAAACAGCTTCCCCAGAGTCAATATTAAGGTGTTGCTACTCCTCCTGTTAGTGTTTACTAAATAAATAACCTTATTAGTAAGGTTGTAAAAGCCTGATAAGGTGCTTCTAATTAGCAAAACATCAGAGGTAAAGATTTATGTTAAATGTAACAGAGACAATGGGAAATAAAGTTGGTATAGTTTGTACACTGATAAAAAAATCCTCATCTGTTTTGCATTCACATATGGAACATATTCCCTGGGGAGAGCGAGCGACATATTTTTAGGACACTATTTCATCTTAGCAAATCAATGTACAGGCTATTAAAACTTCATTTTTCCATGAATGATAAGTGTAATTACATCTCTCTTGCAATAAAAACTAGTGCTTATTAAATGTAAATATTTAACAATGATTAAAATACATTTGAAGGAAACTTTATAGCTTTATTTTATATGTTCCCATCTGGGTTGCCTTTCCTAAACCACTATACTTTTTGGAGCGTTATTAAATTATTATTTTGAGAAGGACTAACACTCTGCGTGTCCCTTGCTTCAATTTTAATTTCATACACTTTCAGAATTTATTGAAGTCTGGTGAGTTTAAGATTCAATCAATGCACTATTGTATTTGTAGAGCTGCATCGAGGGGAAAGTGGCTTCACGAGGTAGGAAATGCCACACTGACATGTCTTTTGTGCGTCCAATTTTGATGGCCAGATATAGTTTCCTGACTCCACATGCTCCAGCTCTCATTTGTTTCTAAAGGAAGTAAGTTGGTTCCTTAAATGGGTTTCTTCAGTTTTATGTATGACCCTTCTGGGGCTGTTTTAAAAGTAAGCGTCAATAAAAGGTCCAATCTTATAAATTGCAGCTATGTATAAGGAGCATTATGCGTACAAGTTGCTGACCCTGGGCACAATTCATGGCTAGACAGGCAGGACTGACCCTTCACAAAGCAACGTAATAGGATTACACGAGAAAGGAATTCACAGGTAACCAAGGGGTTGTCAGATCCAAAAAATAAACCCCATCTCCAGCGAAAATCTTCCCTATGGAAGGTCCTTTCAAATGCCCAGGGAAGCATCCCTATAGATTTTAGAAGAGTTGAAGTCAGTTTTCTATAAAATTCTGCAGTTGATTTAAAAATTGCATTGCAGGGATATAAGCCGTTACAGTGCTACGGAATGGCTTAAATACTTCCAGGAAGGACACCACTCCCTATTAAATTTTTATAAGTTCTTGACATAATTTGTGCTCAGATGTGCTGGTTTCACCCCGTTCACTTTTACAAGGGCCACACTCTTCCAGCCATCCCTAATTCTCTCATATTGTTGCTTTTTTTAAGGGAACTTGTGCAAAGTTCAGCTTCATACTCAAGATCATTCCAAAAGGCTGGAGCTAATTTTTAATTTGACTAGTAATTCTGGTCATGTAAGCAATATCACCAAAGTCAGTTACTTACTTGAGAGAGTGTTAACGGGATCAGGCCGCTGAGAGCTCATTAAAACTCCTGATCCTGCAAAGAAGCAGGAGCCCAAACCGCTGCAGAGTTTCTCGGAGTCACCAGGTGCCCCTTATTGCAAAAATCACACTCAAAAAGTCACTACTTCTATAATTAAAAAAAAAAAAAAAAAAAGGAAAAACAAGAGAGAGTGAGGAAAAAAACCTCAGTAGCCTTGTCCAACATGTTTAAAAATAACAAATAAGTGCCCCAAATTTCTCATTCAGGAGCAAGCCAGCCATGCAAAAACCTGGTGAGGGTACACATTTAAAGCATCTTTAGGTTTTACACCCTCCTCCTTTCAGATTATTAAACTCCTTTAGCAACTCTGAGATGCTGCGACAGACAAAGACTCAATGTGTGTGTGTGGCTTTTCAAATAGTTCTCTCTGAGGAGGAAAATTTCTCTTTAAATAAATCTCCCTCCTCTATTGAAACTGGTACTTAAAAAAAAAAACCAAAAACAAAAAAACAGCCCAAGGAAGAGGCTATTTATTTCTGAAATAGCACACAGGACATCGTTGTACAACAGTATATTCAGTGGTTTAAGCTACATCTGATGAAAGGAAAATGAATTTAAGGCAGTGATTTTCCACAAGATAAACCCTTGGTAAATAAAGGTTTCTCTTAGAGAAAAATAAATAGTAGTAACGCAAAAGGGTTTGGCAGCGTGGGCATCTTTAATCGCTTGTTTAATTAAACCTCCCAACTGAATTTTCATTTATTTATTTTTTACATATTTTTGGTGATGAAAAATATCGGTTAAAGTTAGAACATATGTTTGTTGGTTTTAATTACGGACTTATTTTTTCCTACAGTGCAAAGAGCACCTCTTGCATACAATAATGACAGAATAACACAGGCAACCTTTCCTGGTGACTTTTGTAGTCTGTAACACAAGACAAATATTTGTGTGTTTTTGGCTGTTCCTGTTGCCATTGAAGTCAATGGGGCATGAACCCTGATGGGAGCAAGAGCAAGCACTGTCTGATACAGGCGTGACGAAATAATTTAAGGCAATCGGTTTTCTAGCATTTCTGAGCCGTTTTCACACAATGATTAAACATAACGCACAGTCAGATACACATAGGTGTGTGCATAGCTTTAAGATAAAATCCACTAAATATGTTACAATTTCTCAAATAGTGTCAGGTGCCTGTGGAAAATTATGTGTGCCTTAATAATCAGTCCTATCTGTGTATTTTACCTATGCAAGTAATTTCACTGAAGTCATCGTGTCTGCTTGTCAGGGTGAGTTAAGAAGGATTGGCTCAAATAATATACCATTATTTTGATCTTGGATACCTGGTTTTATTACATGCAGTCTCCATCAGTTTTAACTTCTCAACACACATGTTTAAAATGCAATGTCCACTAACAAATCTAGTTTGGCTTTAGAAAAATAACCTTTCTTCTTTTTTTGTAAAAGAAAGTTTTGTTTTATATTTTTTGTTTCATTATTCCTCTCTTCCATCTCATAAACCAGCCTCCTGGAGGTGCCTTAAATTTTAAGTACAAAATAAAAACGTGCATATATTCTGTATGCATACATTGGAAGTAAAAGAGCATGAGACTGTTTTCACAAGCATTAAAAAGGGGAAATCATTGCCTTCACTTCTGTCCTTTGTTCCCACAATAGTTTCTTGAATTGAAAATTACAATGCAACATTGTGGCTTTAACCTGTATGCTTCGCTCTGACCGAAGCTGCTTTCATCTGTTTCCTGACAAAAATTAAATATCAGCCTGCCAGCATTACCAGGTACTTTCAGCGTGGCTGGTAATTGCCCTTTCTTATAAGTCTATAATGGCAGATTTAGTACTGAATAATTATACATTCTAGAGGATAGCAACTGCCTATAGAAAAAAAGGACCTGATCCAAGCCCTCTAAAATCATGGCTATTTTTTTCTGAACGCAGTATTTTCTGAATGTTAAATAAACGTAGAGCTGATCCAAAGCACGTCAGTGACAGGGTTCTGCGCTGTGTTGATGTTCATCCAAGTGTGAGCCTGGGGAGATGGACACTGTGCTGCAAGGTGTAAGGGCTGAAACTCTCCCTCCGTATTTTCTTATTTCGTCATGCACAGGTAAGGGTAAATGTGTTTGATTTAGCTGGAAAATTTGCTGAAGAAAGCAGCTAACCTGTATTCTCTGTGCTGCTTTCCATGTGAGGGTCAAATCTGTGATTGTGAATACAGGATTCAGTACAGGATTTGCATTTTTGTTGAATAAATCATTTGCGACCAAAACATTCCCACCTCCACACTGTTCGCAGTGGGCGACGGCAAAGCTGAGGCCGCTAAAACAGATTTACCAACAAACTAGGAAATTCCACAGGGCTAATAAAAAACCTCTCCTCCTAATGTATTATTTCATCACTTTGCTGTCTGCCGGTTTCTTGTTGCACTTCAGAGCAACGGAGCGATTTAATCCGTGCTTTCCTCTAGCAGACACCTTGATGTTTAGACTTTTCTGTAGTGCCTTTATATAATTCGGTTTGCTCTGCTGAAGTCCTAGCGTGCAATATCTGCAGCAAGACCTGGTCTCAGGGCTGGGGAGGGAGCGTGAGTCTCAGGCTGTGAACCGCTGGGCTGTAACGCCGGCCCGTACGCCTTTTTGCTGAGGGTTTTTAGCCTCTCGCTCGGCAGCTGCCGGTCTGGGGTAGCACTTTAGGGAGTGTAATGGGGCAACGTGGCGAGCGCTGCCATCAAATGGGTCTCTTGACTCAGTTGGTTATTGAAAAACAGGGAATGCCTTTAAATACATTGAGATTTCTCACTTCTTGATGGGAAGACATTAAAAGACCGATGCTTTAATCTTGGTGTATAGCCCCAAGTTCAGGGCTTAAAGCTGAAAGCTTGCAGTTCCAGCTCTTGCTCTTTTTGCAAAGATTTCTGACAGGACGTAATGTAGCTCACAGCGGTATTAATCCCCTCTACAGCCTCTCTAATGGTGACACCTCCCCATACCACCCAGGCTCGACGGTCCCAAGGCTTGCGGCAGGCAGAGATAAGGCAGCTTTTGCTCCTCCGAGCAAGCGGAGCCCCTAATTGCTCGCATTTATTGCCGTTAGGAAATTTGGGAGAGGGCCTAGCCCAGGTCTTTCCTGTGTTTGGCTGCAAGACGAGGCGCGGCGATTTCAGCGGCCGCAGGATCAGCCCCGAATTTCGCCGAAGCTCCATGCCTAGGGAGGGAGATTTAGGAATCCAGATTTATACTGCTGCAATTAACTGCAAAATTTGGCCCTAAAAATCCCACTGATGTAAACAGCAGGGCTGCAGGTCAGCACCAAGCACACAGCCCGGGATTAACAGCAGCTCACTACTGGAGCAATTATCTTCTGGCAAAGCCAAACCCCTCCCTTGTTAAGCAACTGTGGGGCTCTCGGTACTCTCCCTTACACCTGTAAAATGCCAGATAAGGCCACCAAGCCAGAGGACTTTTTTTCTAGAGTTTCACTGAGAGAGCAACTTAGTGAGCAGCACGTTCTTAGTATTATTTGGAAAATAAATCTTACCAGCCTCTGAAGAAGAGTCAAGACTGAGAGGAGTGGCTGGACCTGATGTTCACCAGGAGAGTTAACAAGCCTGGCAATAAAACCCTGGGTAATGATGGCTCTGAAGAGTTACATTTGCTTTGGAATTTACTTTTATAAAAGCATGAAATTTTATGTAGAAACAAGATCTGTAACTACCTATATAAAAGTAAGGGGTTTTAGTACCTCTGAGAATGATGAACTAGATTCTGTATTGCTACTGGAGGACAGATCTTGTATTAGGACTGTAGGATCAGAGATCAGTGAGTAATTCAGTATTGGTTATTTCATAAGCTTTGCCTCTAGTGAGCATAAAATATGATTCTCTTGAATCAATTTATTATATGACTTTTTTTTTCATGCCAATCTCCCCCTGACAGACTTATTCTTAGCATTTACTGTAGAAAATTCAAGCTGGTTTAGTTTCTTTGTGCAAATATGATTTCAGAAATTATCTTCTTTGCCTTTTTTTTCCCATAGTTTGCATACAATTCCTTGTTTCCATGACTGTGTTAGTGAGTAAGGGGCTATGGTACAGGAGAGGTAAGTTCACAAGATAACTTGCTGTAGACTTGAAATAGAGATGAAGGAGGAATGTTTTTGTGGAGTTTGCCCAACTTTATAACAAACATCCAGCTTAATCCTCAGACTCTTCACAGAGCAACAAGGCATTTTCCTCAAATACCTCTCCCCACCTCTCACTCTGCTTCGTGCCACAATTTAACAAAAGCTCAGATTTTACCACCATATCCGGGCAAAATTCCCCTTAGCAGAGATACAAGATTTACCCAAGTAAACCTTGAAATACTGAGGATAACAGTTTTCGTCTTCAAATCCAGAAAGAAAAGTGCAATTAACAACGCTAGGCAAAACTTCAAATTAACTGAAATCAGGGCAGGCTTGGGAGGCAATACGGGAATTTACTTATCTCCTTCGGCAAAAGCCCGGCTTTCCTGAAAAACGCACTCACAGGAACTAATGGGATCAATTTTAATTTTTTCTAACCCCTCCCATTTCGCTGGGATTTCTGCCTCCGAGGGAGGAGCGGAGCCGGCTGAGCGCTGCTCCCCGCAGCCGTCCCGTTCCGCTCCCCGCGGCCCCGGCAGCCGCAGGAGAGGGGCTGCTCCCCAGCTGGGCAGCCTGTAGCTTTGCAAATCCACCCCCCGCCCCTTTATTTTTTTTAATTTTCCCTTCCCGTGCCTTTTTTTCCAAGCATCAGATGCCGGTGTGGAGGTTTCCTGCAAGCCGCTCGTCCTTTCTTGTGAACAAGAAACCGCACGTATGCATAGGCGTGCTATTTACATCAACGGCGTAAGGCTAGAATATATATCGGCGTGTTTATGTGAGACATACCATCGCAATATTCTTGTTACTATAGGAGCAAAATACATGTAAATATTTACGCGGATTCCTTCCAAGTGCAAGGGGCAGCTCTGAAAACAGTCGTTGCCCTGAGCCAGGACATGCTTTAACACACGTGGAAACGTCAGGCAGGTGAGCAGCCCCCCCTGCTCCCCCCAGATTTCACGCAGGCCATGCAAATGCCAAGCTGTGCAATGCTAAATGCGTACCAGAGTGTTGGTGGGACTGATGTCTGACTGCTTAGGGGAATAATCCCACCAAAGCCCCGTAATAAATGTTTGCAGGATCAGGCCTGGAATGATTTGGGAGAAAGTTTTCCTGGTTTCTTTTCAGTCTCCGAGTGACAGATGATGTGGAAGAGTCAGTCCCTAAAGATCCCATGCATTACAGACAGACAACAGCCATAAAATCGTCCCTTACCTACAAGTCTCTGAGCTTTGCTTTTTCTGCAAGGCCTGTTTTCATGTTACGGTGGTTGGAGAGAAGCTGTAGGAGGGCTGAAGGAACCCTTCCCTTAACTTTACTGTGTGAAGAAATACGGTTTTGGAACAACTGCTTAACTGTTAAACTATTATTAGACAAAGAGGAGATTTTAGGTCAGGAAAAACACAAGAAAACAAAAATTCTAAAGCTGCATCAGTCATAAAAGAAACCTACAATGCCTATGAAAAGGGACTGGATTTACCTCCCTGCTGGATAATGATGCTGAAATGTATTCTGAGTGGTTTTAAAAAAAATTAAATAGCTCTTTCTTGCCTGTCTCTATTTTTTAACTGCAGATAAATTAAGTCATTTAGAGCACAGGGTTTCTTGTCCGACATTAGCGTACGGAGTGGTCAGTTGTCTCTGTGCCGTAGTTTATTCATTGTTCTGGAGAAAAGTAACAAATATTGGCTACCCACCAATAATTGTTTGAGAAAACCAGATACATGCTGCAGATTTTGGCTATGTTGCTAGTCCTTATATAAGCAAAATGGGCTGTTTCTAAAACACTGCGCTCATCTGAACCAAGCATACAGATGGTATTTGTACTAATCAAGCAAATTCTGCCCACCACGACATCCGCGCAAAGGCCACTGCCAAGTTTGCAGCCAGACAGTGCAAATTTATCCCACTTGGGAAGTGTGTGGAAAGGGGAAGTTTTGGTCACTGGAGAGGTACACCAGTATGGGCAGAGATCCTAATTTCCCCACCCCCAAGTTTCCCATTAAGGAACAGAAAGAAAACCTTGTAAATCCTCCAGTGGCACACACCATCGCTGAGCCCTCAGCTCCAAAACCCGTTACGAATCCCTCCAGCCCGCCCCACTGAGCCATGCCATGCCGTCTCCCACCTATGTTTGCCCCTTTTCAACAGGGAGGGGATTCCCACATGGGATGGGGATCCCCAGGGTCTCCTATGGACCGCGACCGGTACAATATCCCGCACCCACAACGATCATTGCAACTGCGGCTGATGCACTGGCATGGTCCAAAACTCCCCCCGGCCAGCTTCAGAGAGAAAATCAACAATGGTGCACTGTATTTAACACTGTGCACTGTGGGAAATGGAGAAAAGACAAATGGACCTTATTTAACAACATAAAGAATGTTACACCCTTTGGTAATACGTAACTAATAACTTAAATCCATTAAAAAGCTGTGTTCTCTACTATACCGCTCACGAACGGAGCCAAAGCTGTAAAAATTCATGAAGGAGTCAGTAGCAGGCTGGCTGGGGTTACAAAATCTACAAAACCTGCTAGGAGTCACAGTTTTCTCCATGAAAGTCATGGCCATAACAAATATACCACACAGCTTGCGTTCTAATCCATTCCCAGGAAGCTGCATTGTGTGAGGCTGAGCGGATCTTTACATCCAGCAGGGTCGGGAGGCAGCGAGGGGCAGAGAGGAGGGTGTGCAGGGACCAGACGGACACAGGGTCCCGCTGGGTGGGGGCTGCCAGGGCAGGAGGGGACCCCGAAATGTCCCCGACACTCTAGACCTGGGTTTGCCCCGTGCCGGATGACGCAGAGCCGGTAGTTGACTGATCACGCTGGAAAACAAAAGCTGCGCCTGGAAGAAAAGGGCTCCTTTTCATTTCTGTTCCCCGTGTCAGGCAAAAATTAATGAGTAAATGCACCTTTCTCTGATGTTGTCCATCATGCAAATACTGGTGGGCAGGAGTCAATACGAACTTTAAACACACCTGACACAGGTGGCTCTTGCCTTTTAGTGCTAAATGGCCACTGGCCAACAATTCACGGCGCAGCATAAAGGAATCCTTGTGGCGAGCAGCCTTCCCTCTGTTTATATTTGTTATTCCAGAATGAAGCTATTCATCAGGGCTGAGATGAAACTGCCCAGGTGAATAACTTCCTGAAACCCATAGCTCCTGCAGGAGCACGACCAAAATCAACTGCAAAATGAATGTGATGTGTGAGTTTGAACGTCGGGGAGAAAGCACGGGAATTAGAGAGAGGGTGGAGGGCAGGAGGCGGCCGGCAGGAGATGCCCAGTTGTCCAGGACCCCGCTGCCCAAGCATCCTTATTGTGGTGGCTCTCCCAGGCACTGGTCAAGCTGAATCATTGCCGTGGGGATTTTCAGCTAGCCAGTGGGTTTTCTCCTTGTCCTCTGAACCATGTTCTTCTGCCAATGGACCAACAGCAACACAGGCATGGATGGAAAAAAAAATAATCAATGAATGGTATTATGTTTCCTGATTTTAGCAGTCAGTCTGTGGGTTTTTCCAAAAACAGCAATCTGAAGTAAAATCGAGGCTATTCTCAGAAGGGGTTCAATAGTACTGCTTTTTTCCTATAAAGCAGTTGCAGCTTATCTCCAGGAAAACAGACATAACTCCCATCAGTTGTACTTCATACTTCTGCAATTTCAGTGTAAGCCTGTGCATAATTTTTTCTTTTGGATGAAGCATATCCTATTCTAATATCATTTAATCAAAATAAAAAATAGATTGCATTGTATCCAAGAAAGATACACAGACTAAATATTTTTGAGTGTAGTCACCAAAATAACTGTAAAGGGGATTTTGTAAGCAGTTTGGGAAGTTTTCTTTCGGCTTATGCATAGAGAAATCTTTACATACTATCAGAGATGGGATTAATTTATCACCAAGCCCAGGAACTGTTCCCAATCGGAATTAGCCACACTAATGTCTGGAGCTGACAAGCACAGCTGCAGCAAGCTCGCTCTTGTTTATTATTGTAGTTTTTCTTGTCTTTTAACAGTTTGTACACTAATGGAAGAGCAGGAGCTAAAACTGCTCATCTTTGCTCTACTATTGCAATGAGTTCATTAAGACAATAAAGCACCTTAAGGGCTGGTTTTTAAGCTGCTGATGGGATCAGTAGTAGGCACAGAAGACAGCTGCACGGTCCTAAGGCTTTTCTGATTGTTCTTTTAGAAAATCTCTAAAAGTCGAGTACAGAAGATTGCATTCAGTCTCATCTTTCTGTGTCTCTTGATTCCTGTTTTAAAGCCTGCTTTGGAAAATAGTGATCTATAGCAGAGGACTGGAGATACAAGCCTTTGCTGAATGGGGAACACAAGCAAAAAGAAAAAAAGAAGCAGGAAACTTGAATTTAGCTGGTATATATATATTTCAAATATGGTGAGTAGCAGAAAGAGGGTAGCAGCCGAGGCATCTGGCAGAGATGGGATATTATGGCACCAAACAACACTTTATTTTCTGTGGTGCTTGTGCAGGATGCAAGTCATTCTGCCTCTGAAAAGGAAATGTACTGACAGCATGAAAATCTTATTTATTCCATAAGAAATTGTCATAGATCAAACTGACAGGCTATCAACTGGTATGTATTAAAACTTCCATGCAATGTACATGGTATAATCTAGACCTCAGGGGTTACATGGGGGCTCCACCTTGGCTGTGGGCAAGTCTCTGCACTGGGACCCATGACCACATTAGTTCTTCAGGGCTTTGCTGTGCCCTTATTTTTTTTTTCCCATAGAAACATGGGAGCAGGGCAAGAAAGCAGATCTGACAACTGTCTCACCTGCCATGGGAGTTGGGAGACAGCCAGGACAGGCATCTGGACCGGGGACTTGGAAGCAATTCCAGGTCCTGTATTTTAGGCATCATAATAGGTCAGTAATGTATTTCTATCCTCAAGTTCATTTTGAGCATCACGTGTACACTAATTCAGCTGGAATACGTCCAGATTATCTATCCATTTATACAAGAAAACAGCCAGAGGCAGACCAGCCGACGAACAGACAGTGCCGGTGACTGCCAGATGTCGCGTATCTGGCAAAATCCTCATTTGGCCGATGGGCCTCATCCTGCCTGGTTGGACCCAGGCACCTCTGCCAGACACGAGCCGCAGTACCTGCCTGCTCTGCAGCAGGTTGGGGGACCCCTCTGCTCCCCACCGTCCTTCCTGGCCCTGTCCTCTGCAGGGTTTTGGAGAGTTGCTGAAGGGCAGAAGCGGGGGGGAGGGATGGAGAAGAGGAGGGGAATGGATCGCAGAGGGACAGAAGAGGAGAGAGAGGAATGGGGACTTGTCCCGGTGCTTGCATCCTCCGGGTGCTCATCCTAATCCCAAGCGTATTTACCCTGTCCTACCTGTTCCGACCTCTCATGGAGGAAAGACCTGTGCTGTCAGTCTGGCAGGCTGGCTTTGAATCTCTGCTGCTCCCCCAGGTGGGAAAAACCAGAATTAACTCAGGAGCAGCCGGCAGAGGTAATACACTTGCCCAGCAAGCCAAGAACTGAGAGAAGGCTTCCCCGCCTGGCCCTTCTGCTAAATTTGCTCACCATTTTCCATCATGTTTAACTACATAGTCCCCTCAATGCCCCAGGTTATTACCCATGGGGATTAGGATACTCCAAGGATATTGTTAATGAGCCTATGGAGCCCTTTACCTGCAGCTCACCAGCAGTCCAGCTCAGCAAAGCTTAAAGGTTGTTTATTTTTATTTACAATTATAAAAGAAAGAATGCGGGAAGGTATCGGTTCAAACAGGGAATGAGCTGGGAGAGGAACAGGTTTTAAAATTTCATTTGGTTGATGCTTTTGCAGGAAAGCTGTGAGGGAAGAGGCACAAAGTACTCTGGCAGAGCAAGGAGAAGGAAAATAACTAAATGAGACTGCTCGTTAGGGAGATGGGAAAGAAAATGAATCACCTTATCACCTTTGCTTCTTTTCTCCCACCCTTTACTATTCTACTTTATCTCTGAGAGGTCATTGCAAATATGTAATGAGGTCACACAGATAGAGACGTACAGGTTCTTAGTCCCGCGGGTGGGTGCAGGATTCGGGCAGCTGCTCTGTGCTCAGATGGGCAAACCTGCTGCGCCTGTGGGGGCCCTGAGCTTTTGCTGCTTTGGCTTTTCTTGCTTTTTGGTGCCAAAAGCAAAGAACTAGCAGATGAACAAATGAGCTGGGGGTTTGGGTTCCTGCATTCCTGCCGACCAGCATCACTAAGCCTTGGAGAGAACTTGCGCAGCATCCCCTGTGCTTTACCAGTAACAAGTGAACAGCTTGGGCTGCCTTTTCCTCTGTGTTCGTTGGAGGGCAAGCCGTCAGGACAGCACGCTCTGCTGAGACAGGAGCTGGGGTACACGGGGAACGGGTGACCTGAGAGTCTCCATGTTACGCTGCCCGGGAGGAGATGGTATCGTGCCAATTAGAGCAAAGCCCCAGTGCTGTTTTTCTGCGCAGACAGCGGAGGAAGGCTGCGTCCCTTCCCTTTGCCTCCACCGCTGTGCTGCTTTCCTGTAGTTATTTTCATTTTAGCTGTATGCCAAGTTTAAGGCTTCAAGGATTTTTCTGCAATGACCTCTAAATCCCTTCACTGGTCAATATGATGCATCACCATTCAGTATAATATCCTTCTGTCTGGTTTGCTGGCCCCAGACTTATTATTTTATGTTTCTGTACATTAAACTGCATTTTCCATTCACTGGCCCAGGCAACCAGTGGATTCAAATCCCTTGTTCCTCGTTACTTGTTCCCTCTCCAATTTTGTGCCCTCCACAAACTTTGGTAGTTTGTGGAGGTATTTTCATTCAAGTCATTTGCAGGTATTATAAATGAGGGAATTCCCTTGGTGTTCTCATTTGTTGAGGCTTTACAATATGGGATTACCTTTTCAAAGGAGGACGTAGGGGTTTAGCAGCATGACTAGTGGATATTAATAGATACCTCTTGGTACAGATCCTCTGAAAGACACTGCTGCTGTCACAGTGGCTTTTTTACCTTTGCACAGATGAAGGCTGCAAATCAGAGCAACGGTTCATGTCTTTTGCTAAAATTGCTCTAGAGTGTAAATTCTGTGCAAAATGGAGAAAGAAAAAGGGAGAGAGACTAAGGTATTAGGAATAGCAGCTGAGTAGGTAGTGGGAGGTATCATGGGAAAACAGGAATTTGAGGCACCTGAACTAATGCTCTGAAGTGCAAAGGGGAACTTGGATGTGAAATATGGACAAGACTGGAAAGGAAACATTTTCCCTCTATCGATGCATTTATTTGACCCTGTTGTGTGCATCACCATTGCTATCAGCTTTTAGCCCTGCTACCTGCCTTTGGTCCTCTGGCAGGTATTCCATCATGTTGCAGTTGAAAAAAATGAGTCGTAAACCCAAAAGCTGCAAAACTAACTGGAGCCTTGAGCCCGGTCTCCTGATCCCAGCCCAGTGCCACCAAGGGAACAACCCACAGCACAGCCCGCCAGCCCGGCCACCGGACTGCAATGATGGTACAAACTAGGTTCAAGCCCAGATTCCTTACGGATATTTACAGCCACCTCGGCACCACAAAAGGAAACAAAAATGTCTCCCCATCAACTGTGCAGGTTTTATTAAACATGTGTTTTGGTTCGAAGCCAAACTGTGCTCGGTTGTTTTATCACTGTTTATTCGTGTCTTTCACAGCCTTTATCAGTTATCCACATCAGACCTGTGAGCGCTGTGAGGGCTGAGTCACACAAATAGTACTTTTATCTGCAGTCAAATCTATAATCAGGCAACAAAACCCCCTCATCTCCCTTCTATTTGGAGTCCCAACTCAGGCTCTTAAAGAAAAAGGGACTTCACAAAGGAATTTCAGTAATTATCCTCTCTCCTCCATCCCCCAGATGTTGTTTTGTATGATATAGGTACCTGTGGATACTTGAAAAGAGCACTCAGAGCTGCCGTCTCTTTAATGGAAGACTTTTAGCAAAGTGAACTTTAACTTTTAAACTTCCCTATGAAAAACAGATCCATGTTAAGTTTGATACCATTTGCCTCAGGATGATCTCAGCTCTTAAAATATGATGGTTTTAGTTGGATTAAGAGCCTATATTATTGCTGAAGAGAAAGAAGGGTGCCTCTTTAATTGCAGCTCAAATCTACCTAACAATTGCCACATGTTGAACAAGATTTAAGAGTTATTAAATATGAAAGCCACTATTGCTCCTCCACCATGAGCAGCCTTTGTTTTTTAAACCTGGAAAGCACTAAGTAAAAGGGGGAGGAAAATGTAGAAAATAAACCAGAAACCCCCTACTGAAATACTGAAATCTGAAGAGTTATGTTTGCTTTCTGTGGAGGCTGAAGTCAGTGCAATGCATTTCTCTCTGCAGCAGCATCTGCTGCATTAACTGAAACAAACTCCTGGCAAGTCTGGGAATTTTATTGCTAGGAAAACTGAGTACAAATTCACAAGAGTCGTTGGTTTGCTGCCATCTGTTATCTGAGGTTATTTACAAGCAATGGGTTGATAACTTGACCAGAGCTGTGCTAAGCAAAGTCTCCTCTGACTCCGGCATTGGGTGTAGCAGCCGAAACTCGTGATCCGCCGCGCTCGGCTCAGCTCGGCTCACGGCAGAAGGGCTCTCATGCAGCTTCGCAGCCTGGCACAGCCCAGCAAAGATGCTAAGGACCCCTGTCCGTGAAATTTTCCTTAAACCTCTCCTGCTCTTTGACCTCTCAGGGGAAAAAAAGTCCCCAGATTTGGGTTTTTTTTTCCTGTATTTTTATGTTGAAGGAAAAGCCTGAAAGAGGCAATTATTACTCTTGTAGTGCTTTGACTTTCCATTGTAACTGTGTGGCCAAGCAGATCTGAAACCCCTGAAGCCCAGCAACAGCGCTGGCTGCAATCTGCTCTGGGGACAAAGCTCTCAGCCAACGACTGTCTGAACCCACTTGTCTGCCTTAGGACCACGAGTCCCCGACGCCCTGGAGCATGGCAGCAGTAGGACACAAGGAACAAGGGTGCTGCTCGCACTAGGAGAGCGTTTGCCATATTGCTGTCGTATTCGCTCAGTTCCCTTTATGTCCATACTGCCTGTGTCTTGACTGTCCCCTCGTCTTCTTGGAGCAAGCCTGCTGGCTCGCCTGGCAGCTGTCTTGCCAGGGGGATTAGATTAGCTCACTGTTGATGCCAACAGTTTGGGTCGCTTGGCTTTGCAAACCTGAGCCCAGACCTAAGCCCATAGCAACCCCAAGGTAGGCAGAATCCAGCGGGCAGAGCAGACCTTGCACCCTCTCAGCTGCTGGGGAGGAGTTTTAAGCAGTGGGATGCTCAGGGTCCTCCCTGTGCCTAAGAGCTTCTGCAGGAATGCGGCTGTTTTGGAGAGATCACTACTAACTTTGCATCCCTCCGTGCTGTAAGTTACTCTTCGCTTTTTAGGAGACTGATCCCTGCGGTAGCTCAGCTGGCTGGATGCCAGAGCCCTGACATTGGTCTGGAAGGATCTTCAAAGTGAAGCGCTCTCTCCTTCCCCAGCTGTGCTCAGAACAGCCTGGGTCATTCAAGGGACTTCTACCCGTTGCTCATCAGTGTGAATTTTCCACTGAGTCTGCCACATTCTTTTCTCTGTTCATGTTAGGGATAAACCTTCTGTGGACAGAAGCTCTGCTGGGCTGTGGTGCCTCTCTGGGAATGACCTGCATGACCTGAGCTATCGACTTCAGTCCCAAAGCAACAAGCCAGCACATCTACTCAACTAACTGAGACCACAGAATACAACTGTGTAGGAGGTGAGAGCAGACATAAAATAGGTCAAGGCAATAAGGGGTGTTTTTATAAATCACCTGTTATAATTTGTAGAAAGTTAATGTTGGGTCAGATGGAGAGTTACAGCTACCCTATCTGCAACAACAACAACAAAAAAGCAAAAGCTGAACCATGATTTTCAGAGGTCAATGATTAAGTTTCTTTTCAGATGTTAGCCCTCTACTCCCTTTCCATTGTGCTTGATAGTATTTCAGAGAGCTCTTCAGCCTCTGGCAGCAGGATTTTAAAGTTATGGTAATATAGTTTTCATACAATACATTATTCATTTTTCTAGGTCTCCATTTAGCAATCCTGGTAGCTAAGTAGGATGGTATAGTTTAGGGCAGGGGCCACTGCAGATATTTGCAGTCTGGCAGGAGAACTCAGCTAAGCCTCTCAGGTTACAAAGGAAAAGCAATTTTCATTTTCCCTCCTGCTCAGCAAAGTAAAACCCAGCTCCTAATTTTCAGTGAAGAAATCACAATGGCTGGATTTTTCGTGTCCGATCTCAGACACACCCCTGTAAATCTGGAGACGCTTACAAGGCTGGGAACCTGGTTCCCTCTTTGGAAAGGTGCAGGAAAGGTGAAAGCAATTGGCTTTCTACCATGTTTTTAAGCTTCCCTTTCTATAGGGCTAACAGAAGCCATTTCTTCCTCCCAAGCATCTTGTACCAGCTCAGCATTGCCCCCCCCAAATATCTACTGGGGAACGCTTCTGCAGCACATTCTCCAGCCAGTTTCCAACCTGTCCTTGCCATGGTTTGATGTCAGCCTCTTCCCTTTTCCCCAGCTCTTCTGTTGCAGACCTGCCTTCCCATCTGTGCCAAACATCAGATTAGCTGCTCATGGAGCCAAGTCCTAGCTGAGGGGATAGAAATTTCAAAGAGGCTGATAGAGATGCCAACATTTTCCGCAGCCCAGATTGTCCCCAACAAATTACAATTTATGCTTACAAGGCAAAATTAAACGCCTTTATTCTTACAGTAGGTGTAAGTGTTGTTTAGAGTATGGGATTATAGTCAGGGGTCCCAGGTTCTGCCCTTGTCCATTCTGCTGTGTTTCCTTGGATTGCACTTTCCAGGAAATGATCATGATGTTTTGGAAATTTCTTTGACCAACAGGACCAACTTCCAGAACAAACCCAAACTTTTATCCTCTTATCCATCCCCACGATAAAGCTAGAAAGCTGGAAGAAAGATTTCTTGACTAACTGCCACGGGAAAGGGAACAATTGGGGCATTCAGGGAATAAACCAGCTTTCCTGAACTTTCACTCTTTGGCTCCACCCTTTCCCCCAACAATAAAACAGATCTTCAGTTGTTGGGCTAACAATTGTGTGGACAGGGAATTGGCATTGTTTCTTCTTCTTTTTCTTCTTCTTAATTTTCTTTTTTTACTTTTTAACTTTTTTTTTATTATAAAATTCCAACTTCCAGCTGACCCTTGAATAATTGGTTTTGTTGCAAGGGTTATTTGAGGTCTAAATGAGCCTGATGACATCTGTTTAATTTTAGATGCCTGGAAAACGTTCTAAAAGTAATGAAATCCAAATGTATGACAAACTAATAGAACAATTTTATTTATTAAAAAGACGGTTAAAAATAATTCTAAACATTTCAAGAAAACAAAAGAGGTGAATGGGATTTGTCATTGTTTAAATTGTACTTATTATATTACATTTCGGTGAAATGCCCTCTTGACCTTCCACAGTTTGCTCGATTTCCTCGTCAGGCTCCTTTCAGCTAATTTGCTTTGACATAAACAAAAAGAAAAGAATTCAAGAATCAAATGCAGTCATCCAATATTTGGGGTCTTGGTGCTGATTATAGCCAGATACAAATAAGAATGAATGGAACTTGCTAAAAGCAGGACCATGTTATTAATTCTTCATGAATATTTGGATGGTCATGGGAAATGTATGAAGCCACACAAATCTCAAATGTGTCACAAAATGTAGCTTTAGTGTTCATTCCTTTTAAAAATGTGTAGTTGAAATGCATAATTTGCCATTTTCCTCTTTAGCAAGTTTTAGTGCACCTCTTTGGGCTGCAGAAATGTTAGGTGGCTTAAGTAAGCAATCACAAATCATGAGTGAGGAAAGGTGATTTATCTGTTTTATGCACTTGAGTCGCTACATGTATTCTTTTGAAAGGAATGCTTAGCCAGAGGAATTACACAGACATCACGGATCATCCAGGAGACAATTTCCGCTAACATTTGTAATATTCTCAGTGCAACTGGTGCTGGGATTCTCTTTAACTATCGCCTCTTGCGTGGCTTAAAACCCTCCAAAAAAAATACAAATTACAGTTTGTGGGAATATATATACACACATATAATCTATGTCTTTTTATAGGAAATAAAATAAAACAGACCAACACGGGTTTTTATGGTGCTTTTGTACACTATGGTATTGTAAAGCACGTGATAAATAGCAAATTGGGCAGCATGAGTGACTCTGCAGGTAAACATGATATCGTCAATGAATGAAGTGATAATTCTCACACACCTCCACCTTTACACAGGAAATGAAACCTAATACTGTGGATAGAGTCCCCCTCAGCCTAACGACACATCTCAGGAATATTTAAAATAGATTGTTTAGGAAGGGTTTTACTACATAGAAACAGAATGTCCCCAGGATAGGCCGTGTGTTTGTGTTTCATTTACAGCTTCACCAGAAATTACAGCGACCGTGACCCAGGCATGGTACCTGGGCAACACTGTGCAGAGTACCTGAATGCAATGAAATTTTTAAGTTGCCCTCTCTTTCTGGGAGCCCACCTGGACACCTAGGTCACTTCTGAAATTGAATTTCAACTCTAGTTTTGGAACTAACACTAGGGGTAGGTATCTGGAAGCCTCTTAAAAATTATGGGGTGCAGAACTGGTCAGAAAGGGGATCAGTCTGCATAGCTGCTTCTGTTTCCACCCACCCTTTTTCTGAGCAAAGAAAAATAAAAATCTTGTCGAAGATAAAATTATTAATGATCCCGAAGAGCCATTTGTGCTGATAACAAACCTTGCACGGAGGTGATTTAGTTCACGCATGTAGCTTGCATTTCTTCTGGTCTACAGATTAGATTTATACCCTTCCTGTTTAGAAAAAGCCAATAAAGAATCAAGATTGTAAATGTCTTCTGACCCTAGCCATATCTCCAGTTATCGTGCCTGAGGTCCACCATTTTGGTGGGCTTTTTCTGGTTGATCTTTACAGTATCTTTTTTGCATTGACTTCTCTTGACTCCTTGGCTGAAGCTGCCAGACAAAGTTATTCGTACTACAGGTCTGCTTTTGTACTCTGGCAATTTACAGTTGTGGTTGAAGATTACCTTGCTTTCTAGGTAAAGGTTACCCTCAAATGGTAACTAGTTCCTGTCACTTACAAGTCAAAAGCTGTCTCACCTGTTCCCAAATTCTCTGAATTCTGTTGTCAGCTAGTTTGGTACTTTCTCAAAGAGCTGTGGATATTTGAAAAGAATATCCCACCTTGCATAGAAACTGCAGGCAATTTTTCATGAAAGTCCAAGATTTCTGTAGGGGTAGGCAGAATCTATTCTGGTGCTTGTGAAATCTCTCAAGTTCTTGAGAATCAGTGATCGACTGTTAGCAGTAAATTAGGCTAAAGCTGAAAAATACATAAAAGATTGGTGGAATCAGAGTGATCAACATCATTCTGGAAGCTGGTTGTATTTGCTTTACTTATATCTGATAACAAAGTAAAACTATTTAACCATAGTTTATTGGACATTTCTCTGTAGTACAGGTGCTGAGCGCCAGATAACTGCGTTACGTGGCTCAGTGCTTAACCTTATCATTCAGTCATTTTTAGCTCAGTTGACAGAAGGATCACTGGTGTAGCTGTAATTGGAGTTTACAATGTTTGCAAGTATTAGGTGACTTGTAGCTTAATGCCATAACTATAGGGACAATAAATTACACGGTCATTAGAGGGCTTTAGCTATTCATATAGTATTAAGCATAAGAAGGACAGTAACATTTCTCTAATAACACATAAAATGTATATTCCAATTAAAACCATAATAGGATAGACTCGGCATTATATTACAGCCTCTCATGAATTTCACTGCTTAGAAATTATTACCGTTAAAATCATGGCTTCAAAGACTTGCACACAGGGATAATAAATTCTCACAAGCAGGTTTAGACAGAAGCATTGCGCCCCCATGGAGGAAGACTGTGTTTTAAAGCTGTGAAAATTCAGCTAGTGAGCAAAGGTTTGAGGGGTTGGGTTTCTTGCTTTCCTTTTTGTTTTCCACATTTGGCTGGCTCCCCAAACCAAGTGAGGCTTAATTAAAAGCAATTGAGTAAACAAAATGCAGTCAAAAATGATATTTAGAGGCTTTTATCTTCTTCTAGAAGCAGTTCTACCCCTGTATGTTACTGTGTCTTTTACTGTGTTCTTGGGAGACTTATTAGAAGGGATTTTGAAACCATCTTATTTTTAAATCCCAATCTGTTTTCTGTCCTTGATATGTGCAGGGTTTCTTTTACCAAAAGGCAGGCCCAAAGACGGTAGTCAGAGGTAGACTTTGTCTAAGGAACAGTTTAGTGCAATATATTCTCCAGTGTTCAAGTACAAAGCTTTTACCTCTCTTTCCTCTCACCGCTGATGTCCCCAAGGACAGGACACAGCTGCTATGTGTGTGCATTCAGACATCAGTGCTTGGTATGTTCCTTATCCCAAGGGTATGTTTCATTTATATTTGAAGGTGTTGAGTCCTATGAAACTCAAGCATCTCACTGCAAAGAAACAAGTATGTGCTTATATGACCTTCCAGAAGAAGGCTGCTGGTCAGAATGGGAACCTCTTTCTTTATTTGAGATTAGGCCTCCTTGTTTGTTCACCAGTCACTTCATCCTTGTAAAGCTGTAAGAGATATGGAGCTGTTTGGAAGACAAACTGAACTGTGCTTCCTTGGTCAGCTCTTCACCCCTCTCTCCCTGCCCATCCTGCAATAACCTCCTTAGCTCTCAGTTGTTAAAATGGTTATAAACTTGCTTTGGGAGATTATGGGTTTGCATCACAGTTACACAAAGATTATTTGAAGTGTGGTTAACATGGACTAAGACTTATCTCCCAAAGCTGTTTCACAACAAGCAGAACTACTAAAGACCTCATTCCAGATTGTTAGGAGATTAGAAAGGAAAGTTAAATGGATCCCTGGGGGGTTGGGGGGAGCTGAATTAAACACCTTTTAGAAAACAAGAATGTTTCTTGAAACACAGTTGCAAGAATGGTTAAGAGATAAATTGACTGTTTTTCCTGAGGAATCTTCAGCACCAGACAGAAACCAGTAACAAACAAGGAAGGCTGAACCCACTACCAAGGTGAAGAGAGTATCAGAGCCCTGTATTGGATTGGAAACTGCTCCTTTCTGTAGACTTGTAGCAGACCACAAAACTAGATGATGAAAAGGACAAAGTTGTGTGGGTCAGCAATGAGAGAGTCATTCTGCAGTTCCTTTCCTAGTGCGGCTGTATTCCCATCCTTTTTCTCCAGGGTGAGTTCCATTTCTCAAAATAAACCATTCTGTGGGTTTGTTGCACCCTTCCCCCATCCACGATCTCCTGTGGGAATCTCCAGCAGCAAACCCAACCACTGGGAGCAAGGGATACCACCTCAGTTTCTGGTCTTCTTAGCCTAGACCATGTAGCATCACGCTTCTAAGCTCGTGTGTGTAGGGAGGAAGAGGGCTTTGCTCTCTCTTACTCCCTGAACTCAGGGGATCCATATCTTAGCAGCTCTGGCTTTGATGCCCAACTTGCTGACATTGAGAACATATCTCCTTCATTTGAAAATGGAGACACACGGGGCAACTGTGCCTCAAATCTCTGCAAGCACCAGTCCATGCTGTAAAAATTATCCGTCTTGCACTGTTGAGGACTTGGATGAACAATGTAGACTGAATAATACCAATCAGCTGTGAGTTACATCCTTCTGACACATGCCTCCATAATGGACTCCCCCTCATACTTTAGGAGTTGAAGTGCAATCTGCCCCGCTCTTCTGTACAAAAGTTTCTGGTATATAATAAAAATAAACAAAGAATAGTCTCCAGTGCACAGGCCAAAGATCTTATAGCTGTTGTAGGAAACATACACAAGTATCTTCCAATGGAAACAATGTGATGTCTTCTTGCATGTCCAGAAATTTTTCATTCTGTCATAACACTGTAGTCTCTCCACTCCTCTTCATAAGCCCTTCATCCCTCTTTGCTAATGGTTTACAATATAGAACAATTTAACTGTATATATTGATGTAAATCATGTCACCTTCTCTGTGAATTATATAAAATAATTCATACTGAAGAACTCATGGAAGGGTTTTTAAGGCTGCAATTCATCTTCTCTTTTCCATTACCCTGGGCAAGAATAAAAGCCAGATACAAATTTGGCTCTTTCCTTTGGAAAGGAAAAAATGTAGTTATTCAATATCTGAAACCAGTAGTTCCTCTATATTCATAGACTGGACTGTACAAGCTCTGAGGAAGGTGTGTTAGTCCAGACTCTCTGCACTGCAATCAGCAGAACTATGGACAGCAGACCGCATAGTTTATATTTGTTTGTAAAGTCCCAGCTAGTCAATAATACTAAAATAATTACAGATAAAACCAACCTCTTATCAGTTTTTTAACTTCCTGCCCAGTCAGAACATATTTTCATAACAAGTCTAATATATTGTTGCCTGTACACTTGAAAATCGCTATTGGATGATTTGATGGGGAACTGCTCCTTGTCCCATCTATCTGTGTATTAAAATGGACATTAGTGAGGTTGCACCAGGCTGCATTTCATTCCTTGCCCCAGGCTAGCTAAGCTGTACTCCAAGCACAAGAAAACGTTAGATATCTAAGACTCCAGCTTGTCACTGTGTACAGCTCCACTGTCCTTGGGGTAGCCGTACAGAATGGTACCACCTTTCTTTCCAAAGTGCTGTAACAAGCACCCATGAATTCACCCAGCAAGAGAGGGGAGGAGGTATGGGTTGTAGAAGCTGCATTACCTTGGGAGTGGGGAGTCCCATCCTATGCTCACCCTCTGCTCACTGGATGCACAGGGATTGGATTGGTATCACGGACTGGCAACCACTTCCCTCAACCGGCCACCATGGCTATAACCAGGAATGACCCTGCAGGTTCCCCAGGCTGAGAAGAAACAATTTTGTAATCTTTACATCCTTGTAATTATTTGGAAAGCTTCCAGACTTCTTTTAAAGGAGTCATATTTTATTCAACTTGTATTTTCCCAACCTCCGGTTGCCAACACTAGCCCACAGGGCTGGCTGATTTGCACGTAAGATCTGATATTGAAATACAGGCACTTAAGCAAGTATTGGGCATTTAAATGGTCCAATTTAAGTATATGAAATAAGACTTTCATACATTTTTTCTCAACCTCACCACCCAAAAGTGAGATTTAGATATCCATTTAGGTGGCCACATCTGAGAAACTGGCACTCAAAACATATACAAGCTCATTAAGTATGCAATTATGGTCACCTAATTGTGGTATTCCACACAGGGGCAATTGCTTGGATTTCCTGTGGGGAAAAATGAGCATACGTCCGCTATGGAACAGGGGAACATTCAAACTGTATGCAGCTGTATTTGTATGCACAAAATGCATGGAAAATCCTTGATGTGGGGCATCTGTGTTAAAACCAGAAAAGGGGAGCCCCAGAAACTCAGGTATTAGGAGTTCACATTATAATAGCACAACTTTTGAAATCCCTCCTTGTACTGTCACTTTAAATGTTTTATTGATTAAGGCCTAGATTACTTAACCTAAAGCCCTATATTTATATTTAGCCAAGGTAAGTTATGAGTCACGAGTAATCCTTTTGATCCAGAGGTTGCCATGGGTCACCAGAGAAATGAGTTGAGTTATAATATCCTAGCAAACTAGCTGTGTGTACAGAAGAATAAATTAAATAAACTCTCCTTTAGAAAGTTTCAGTGATTCCGTACTCTGTTTCTGTTTAACCAGAAAATGTTGTGTTTGTTTTCTTTTCTCCCCCCATCTAAAACAGAAATATATTTGTGATGACAGATGCAAATATAGTTGCTGATGTCTGTAGCCAGCTGAATTGTCTTTCCACTAAGGGTGTCAGCACTTCAGTCCTGAGCCTTGGCTGCTCCAGCTGAGAACTGAAGTCTTTAAAAACACATATGAATAAAATTGACTCAGGTGACTTATCTGTGTTGAACTCCAAGTTGAAGTGGTGTTACCCAGGTGTGTTTGCATCTGTCCAATCAGGTCTGCTGTTTACTACTACAGCCAAACAAAGCTGATCTTCATAATCTTCAGAACCTGGGAAGCATGTGAAATACAACCATGGGTCTAAGGATTCCCCTGTGTATGCAATCCACGTCTAGCCGCAGTGCAGTAAGTTATTTCAGTTCTCAGGCGGGCCAAGTCTGCAGACCCTAATGAGAATAGGAATTTTTTTTTTCCTTGCTTTTTATAGTCTTGGACCCTGTTAAACAAGGTGGTGAGTACCCACAGCTCCCCTTCAAATCCTGCAGGCCTGTTTTTGCATTAGCATCTCTGCCTCCCAGGGATTGTTGCCTGTGTCAGTTGCGGATGCAGAGAGCACCCTCAAGGACTGTGCTGAGTGTGTTACGTGGCTGCACACCCACCCCTTGTGCACACAGCTGGACCCTGCATGCACGACAGTGTGAGAGGGCTGAGGTCTCTGCATACTCTGGGGAAGGATGCAGAGTTACTCCATAGTCCTTCACGAAGCTGTGCTTGCAAGTTGTCTCTTTGGACACACAGGAAATTTTGCTTAACGCTGGCCTGCTGGCAGACCTTGAGATTTAGTGCAGACATAGCCCAAGTCATAGGTCTGAATTCACTTTGAACTGAAATTGGTATCATAAACTAGCAGAGCTTTTGCTTTGTTTGCTTTCTTTGGTGTGGTTTATTTTTAAAATGTATGCATATTTCCAAGAAGCATCTTGAAAATTTATTTTTATCGTGGAAATGGAATGCTTCCTGGCTTTTTTGAGTCTCTTGGTGTAAGCTTATGTCCTAGATCAAGTTAGTGTTAGCAGTTGCATACCAAAACCACGTAGGAAAGATTGAAACAGATGTGACTTCCCATTCAAATCAGGTAGACCTTGCCCATATGAAGCTGGATGACCAGAGACTCAGGAGACTGTCCACAGCGTTCTTTTGCCATACCCTAGTAACCTACTGGGTGATTTGCTGGGCTTGCTCAAAATATGAGATACCTCATGGTCATCAGAAAATAGATTATGAGTCCCAGATGTTCAACACTTGTGGATTACTAAGGAAAGCAAATAGAGGGAACAACTTTTAAGGACCTAAACAAAAAATGTCTGGTCTGGTTTAGGTTCCTAACTTGCTAAGTGGGGGAGTGTCTGTTCATATCCAAATAATTGTGGGAGCCCTGGGGCTGTAAAATCATTACATTAAAAACTCTCTGTGAGCTGGGACTATAGATCTCATGCAAACGTGGCAGCTGGCTGTGTATTACTTTGGCCTCTGAGTCTTCTCTTAACAAGTGCTCCAATTTTATAGCAGAAAAAAACAGATTCATGAACGAATCTTCATCCCAATAACTGGGGGAGACTGGGAAGAGTGCTGGTTTCAGGGCTTTGAAGTACATAATCATGAAAATTTCCATTTTTTTATTCATTTACTCTTCCATCCATACCAACATGTGGTTGTGTAATTTACTGGGCTTAGTTGCACTTAATCTTTAAGTATAACTCAGTGAAAGATTTGACCTCAAGAGATTTCCTGTTTCACAAGTGGCCTGTTTCTGAAGCAAGAGGATAATAAACAAAGGAGTACTTTACTACCCCAGTTCAACAAATGGTTCCATATTGACAGACTCCAGTACCCAGCAAGAGAAGGTCCATTTGCTGCTGCTTCTTTCCATATACCACCAGCATTTTCTTGTTCAGTCCACAGAAATCTGGCAAAAGTGTCCTCTACTTTTCACCTTTGTGTATAGCTGAGGAGCCACCCTTTTTCTCTCAACAACTTCTACTTTCTTTTGCATGATCTTGTTTCTCCATATTCAGTGATCAGTTATTGAATCTAACATTCAAATTCAGGGGAAGGAATCAACAGATCTGATCTGCAACTCACAAAACCTCCCAATTACATACTTCAGTGAAGACTCTATCCCAAAGCTGAATTCCTGTACTGCAATGTTCAGTTTTACAGGTTAATAGTTTGTCGTTTGCTTGAACACACAGGAACTCGTTGGCAATTCATCATTCTGCCTTATTCCTTTTGTTGAATAGGCAGGTCCTGGTAAAGCTGACCTTTGCACGGGTTTAACGTTTCCCCTTCACACCTTCAAGGCTGAGGAGTTTGACTGACATCAATAATTAATTTTTGAACAAATACGGCACACCTTTTCCTATGGTTCCTCTCAAAGATATGAGTCTTTGTGCATCGCAACAACAGGCATGTTATGAAGGAGGGAGTGCAAAGGACACTGGTGGGGATCAAAGTCTAAGATTCAGCCTGTCTCGGTGCAGTTGCTAACGCTGTGTCTCACCTCTGTTATGCTGTCATGTCCTTCTGGATGCCATAGACAAGACAGAAAAGTATGTGCATGCACTGCAAAGCTCAATACATTCAGGACAGGTTGCACCAGCTGCACTGAACAACTCTAAATAGCTGATTTGGGCACATGCAACAGCCATGATGGGTAGTTCTGGGAGCAGAGTCACTTCAATTGACTGGGTATGTCAGAGAAGTTAAAAAAAAAAAAGATCCTCAGATTCTGCCCAAGCAGAAAATTCCCAGGGGAAAAAGAGGGTGTGATGTGAAAAAACCCAGCAGAATGCTGTGCAGCTTTCTTTGCTATTCTGGCCTGAATGGGAGGTGTTGGTTTGCAGGGCCACGCTAGCACCAGAACCTCACACCAGGTCATCTTGCTTTTTTTAGTTTCCAGGTGATGTGGGTAAGATGCAAGCCAACTAAATGACAGAGAAAATTTGTCTTCATATACACCCTGATGGGAACTAAACACTCCCATAAAGTGATGCAGAAAAGGGGAGAAGATGATTCATTAAAACAGATTATTTAGCTCTCCTGCATGGCTGACCATTGCTTATCTCTAGTTTACCGATCTGAACTGGTCACCAGTATTGGCACAAACAGAGCTTTATACTCGTGGAGACTGAAAAAGTTATTGTGTGATAGTGAATGATGCAAATTTTGAAAATACCTTTGTTAAGTCTGCCTTGTCAACCTTGCTAATGTATATCAGCATGTGCTAGCCACTAAGAAAAAGAACAGTTTAAAAGAGGTAAGTCATTGCAGTGCACAGGTAAACTGTCTCATCTTTTGCTTGTTAGGTATTTGTTATTATGATTTCTGTTCTTATCAAGGACATTCAGACTAGAGAGCCAGGCTAGTTCTAGCCGTTATTATTTGTCTTTACAAATTTTGACTTAAATTTCTCTGTTCCTTTATACAAAGCATCTTTAAAATATCTCCTTGAAAATTTGGGTAAGCAACCATCCCTGGTGCCTTCAGGTTGCAGAGTCCTGTGACCTGAATCCTAAACCATGCTGGCCATGACTTGACCTTGAGAGAGACTGGTCTGGGGAGAAGGGAGGAATCTGGACAACAGGTGCTCTTGTCAGCATCCCTCGCCTTTGAGGGCAGCATAACTTACAATGCAATTTGTAGTGCGACATAAATCATGTCTGCCTCAAACTCCACGTAATTCCTCTGGTGCAGAGTCTGCAGTTCATGTGATATGGTGGGGGCTGAGGGCTGGTGGTTCAACAGATGTTGGTGAAGAAACTAGGTGACAAGTGATATGGCCCCCATGGCCTCCAGTCTCCAAAAAGAAAAGACGGGCAAAAGCAGTTTTCCGGTAGTGGCAGCTCCTCAACAATAGATAGGCAAAGGGTAAGATTTGGGGAAGGTTTTAAGGTCCTTCAGTTATAGATGGTGGTACACAGATGCTTTGGAACAGCCCATTCAACTTCCTACCTGCATCTTGAGAAACCGCTAAAAATCTGAGTCAAAATGGAGGAAATCTGAGAGGAATGAGATCAGCCCTTTTCTTCCGCATGCACGATGGAGGAGGATTTGCTTTCCTTTTAGACATATGGCAATGTGGCCTTTCTGTTACATATAGAAAGGGAACATTAGTGGGCTTACATTTGCAGGAGTGTTTCTGAACACGCAGCATGTAACATTATATGTTCTTCTGGGAGGTGAATCCTGTTGCAGGTGGCTATTTATTTCAGCCTCCGCGTGCAGCAAGTAAGAGAAGGTTTCTGGGTGGAGGGAGCCTGGGCTGAACAGTCTCTGGGAGGAAGTACAGCCAAGTCTGGTGAGGAGATCTGGGTATTATGTTGTTATGAGATTCCATGCACATAAATCTGGATTGCAGCAGAGGGGTCCGTATGACTGTGCAGTGTCTGTGGCTGCTTAGGAGTGATGAAGGAAAGACATCTGCTTCTAAATACTGCTTTATATTCCCCTCTTGTCAATGCATCTGTGTGAATGTGTAGATGCTAAGCACCTTGGGAAATCCCGTCATCTTCATTCTAAGGATGAACTGGAGCATGCTATCCCCTTACGTCCAACTCTGAGGTGCCCAAGTCTTCTTGCACAGCAATCTCAGCATGAAGCCAGGCCACACTGGTGACTTATAGAGCCCTAGATCCCAGTGTAAGATTTTCAACCATCTCCATTCTCTTTACATGAATATGACAATGCAGCTGTGCCACAAGCCCATGCAATCAAGGATTTTGAGTACTGAGGCAGAAAATCGCCCTCAATCTTGCCGTCATGGTGTTTTGACCTTGTTCTAGGTTAACTCTTGTATATGCTGCCTGAATATAATGTGCTGTAATGTCCAGATACCAAAAGAACAGCAAAGGTTGATATTTCATGGCCTTTGTAGGACAAACTCAAACATATGGGCTATGGCTAGTTAACAATGACTACTGTTATTTTGTTTCTTAAGAATATAATTCCAGAACTTTGGGGAGGAAGCTAGGAAGTAGCCACTACTCCTCTGGATATGAGTGGATACTTGATCTTAAACAGCTGATAAAATAGTTGAGTGTTCTTATAAAATAAATCCTGGCTTCTGAAGAAGCTGCAGAAAATGGATTTTTCGCAGCTTCCACAGTCTTAGAGCAAGAATCCACAGGATGGAGGTGGGACATGTTTCTCATCTAGTCATGGTCTTAAGTAATGTTCTTGTCACAAAACCCTCAAAAATGGCAGTCACCTGGCACTGGAACAGATGTCATTGTTCTTCAGCCAAACTCCACTTCTAATCCTCTTCTTTGTGTGTTTGAGACAGATTGCAACCAAAAAAGAGGAGGGAGAAGAAAGTCCAGGAGAAATGTAGACCTTTACTGCACTTACCATGAAAAGGCACCACAGTGGAAAGCACTTCTGAGCTTTGAGGAGCTGGAAGGCTTGGAAGGTTGTAGGCAGCTTCCCCTTTTACTGGGACTTGGAAAATTCATTAGGCCTGAAAATTGCCAGATTTACTCCGAAGGGAAGGGAGAAGGGTCATGTAAAGTTTGGAGAAAATTCAAACCGTTTTTTTTTTTTTTTAATTTGCAGATTGTGAAAAATTGACCTGAGCTTCCAATTGTAAAATTTTGTCTAATAATAAAGTTGGGTGCGGCTGACCCAGCCAGGAGATACAGTGATGAAGTGTTGGGCCTGGGCAGTTTCCACTGGCAGAGATCTTCTGGAACCCAGACTGGATTTTAAAGCTCCCTGCAGGAGCGAAGCTGGCCACTGGTGCTCATTCTGTTCTGCTTCTTCATCGGCACTAATCCATACGTGCTGCAGCACCCCAGTTATTTATAGTTGACCTATATTCAAAAGCTGGTTATGACTGTGCACCAGAAAGATGCAGAAGGCAACCTGGAGGATACCTAAGCCGGAGGGATGTATAGAGTGTGTATCCAAAGGGAGAGGGCAGGGGTAATAGTATGGAGCAGGTTGATAATGAGTTTTGAAAGCCGGGATTTGTTGGCCACTGATTAACAAAATGAAAAACTGAGGTAGAGCGTAATTAGGAGGATTACTGTGAGCTCATAACTCCTCCCCAGCTCCTAAGAGAGTGGTTTGTTAAACTGACCTTTTGTGGGGCTGGGCTGGAAAGATATAAATTAGCTCATAATGCACGAATATTTTCATTTAATAAAACTGCCCCCAAATTTGTTTGGAGTTCCCAGGCTTCTCAGGAGAAAAAGAAAGAGAGCTATTATGTTCTACAAAAACAATGACATATTACCCTCTGTATTTACTCTTCCAATAGAAACTGCAGTAGGCCAAGGTCCCTATCACAGCAACACTTGGCACTTCCACCGTGCATTTCACATGCCCTTATAAATAACAAAATATGCTCAGAGAAGCACTTTACTTCATTCACCAGTTAGTGCTTCACCTTCCCTGCAGTAAAACAAATTGCCTAAAAGCCGTACTGACAAATAACCCCTCTTAACCTGAAGAAGGATGGGTTAAAAATAGATGGTGAGGAACAGAAAACCATCCAAAGACCCACATGTGAAACCCGGGAGCTGCTGGAGTCACGTCTCGGGCAATCGTACAAGTGTGTTGAAAGCAGGCAGGTGGGGCAGGACCGCTTGGTACCCAGCGGCTGGTGAAGCCCGGGCATGTCGTCCTTGTGCCTGCTGCTTCCAAGCTGAGCATTATAGGAGGGCAGGGCCTGGCCGACAGCTCTGAAAGCTCGACGACAACTCATAAATGTTCATTTGGAAACGTTAGCGGCATCCCTTGGGCGACTGCGCACGGATGAATCATGTTGCGCCGTTCCCTCTGGTAATGGTGTGGGGATGGCCAAGGGAAGGCAGCACCAGGGCTGGGGGACACGGGGCAGCGTGGAGCGATCCCTCCTCTCTGCTCGCCTCAGCTCCTTCGAGCCGAGGCACACATGGAGGTTTTGGGGCAGACGCTGGCCATGAAGCCTTGGCCGTAAATGAGCCCATTGCTTTCTAAGTGTCCCCAGTTTAAACCCTACATAGTGTTTCAGAGCTGCAGGTGCTGGTATGGTCAGGCATGTTGATCGGTCCCCAGCTCATTTTGCAGAGCCTGAGAAGTGGATAGCCGCAATCTGAGGGGAAAAGCATAAAAAATGAAGAGGCCGTTTTACAGCCAAACAGGAAAAGGGAGACCCTGGGCCAAGTCTCAGGCTCTGCCATCTCGGCGGTCCTCTCTGGTTTGGGAGAGGCTACGAGCTGGCTGGGGTGTCCGTACGGGGAGGAGATATTTCAGCAGCTGTGTGGCTGACAGGGTTATTGTTTCTGTATTTTGAGAGCAGGGTTGGACATGGGCGCTGAGACAGGCTTCAGGGCGCTGCAGGCCCAGGCCTGGTGGCCTGGCATCGCCATGGCAACCGGCGGCCATGAGGTGAGCCCGCAGCCTGCTGTGCTCCCTCCGGGGTCTGCCTCGTCCTGCGAAGTTTTAACATTCATTATCCCCTTTGGATGACTTTTTTTGGGTTATTCCTGCACTTTAGCATTCGCTCAGTGCCCCATGGAGGAGAGGTTGCCACTGTTTCCTTTTCCATGCCATAGTCTTCCCTGGCATGCACGTTCTGGGCCGTTAATGGGGAATGGCTGCCTTTACTGCAGGAAATATAGCAAAACTGAGGAGATGTGGGGCTGTTGATAAGTCACTAAAATATCCACTTTCCTTTGAAAACCTCCCCGTGTGGTTTGCTTGAGTACCAAGCAACTTAATTGTTGGACGTATTCAAGTAATATTAAACTCTGCTTTTTTTTTTTTTTTCCATGTTCAAAGGAAAAGAGCCTGTATTGGTACAATTCATTTTTTTAAAGCCTTTTAAAAGTTCTCTTTGGCAACACCTCTTTGAAGTCTAATCCAATCTGCAATATATGTCTTCCAAGTTAATCCCAATTTTTTCAGGACAACCAGTAATGTTACATAAAGGCCTTCCAAAGAATAAGAGTGCAAGGCACAATATAGTTAAATCTCCTGATAAGGGGGACAATTCTGTTGTTATTTACAACAGCATAAATCCACAGTCACTCTGCTAGTGGGTTGACCACGCACAACCAGCCCCCTGGAAACCAACTGACTTCTCAACTTTGCTGGGTTTATTCTGTATTTGCCACTCAAACTGAGACTTAGGTTTAAAATGTTAATTTTTAATAAGGCAGCAGTTTTCTTTTAGAAGCCTCCAGGAACCGGTTCTGGTTTGTGTTCATTGCAGAGCTTTATGGCTTTCTCAGGATCTCTCTAGCCGTTCCATATGCATTTTCTAAGTACCTTTCTATGCAGTCTGTGCTGTATTATGTCTGACCCCCAAAGAGTGAAATTAGGGACTCCTTCTGATACAAAAGAAGACACTGGGTAAAAAAGGAGTGGAAAGACCCTTAAGTGGAAGGGAAGGTCCATAAGTGGAAATTAAATTCTGGGTCACACTACCAGTTCTTAAATATCACAAATAAAAATCTGTTTAAGGTTGGCAGACAAAACCCCTGGCTCGAAGCCAAAAATGGAAAAATCAAAGCTGGAACTAAGACGTAAACTTTTAAACATGGTATGAGTTATTAATGGAACAGCTTTCTAAGGGACATGATAAAAACTCCATCGCTTGAACTCTGGTTTTATTGCCTATTACGATTTTCCTCACACGACCCCCTTCCCCAGCTCCAGCTCTCTGTCCCACAGGTCCTGATCACCTTCCTCAGCTCCTCAGATGCCAATCACCCTTTTTGCTCAGACTAACAAAATGACTAACATAATTACACCATGCAGAGAAGGTTTTCTCAGCCTCCATTAGGCTTGACGTTGACTGCTTCTACAAGGGCTTTTGTGCCCCCAAATTTCTCTGTTGTTTTCCAAGAATATTTGGTTTAATGAAGAAGCACCTCCTCTCCTCACAGACTGTGCCTCTTCAAATCATGACTTCTGGAAACTACATTCAGTGGCTCAGCCACGTGTTGTTGAGCTTGGTGCAGGAATGATTGATTTGAGCAAAAAGAAGGGCAGCCCCCATTATTGCTGTGTTCCCTAGGGCCTTCAAAATGGGGGACTCTTCACTTTGTGTTAGTACCTGTCTGCCAGACTGAGTTGGGAAGGTATTTATAGTAGGGTTTCCCCCCAAAACACCTTAAGCACTGAACTATATTACTGCTTCTTTGTCATCAGAAAAACACCTGGGCAAAGCGGTGTCCAGTCTGAGCTGTTTCGGGTTTGGTTGTTGCGCTTTACATTCCTGCATGGTGGATGCAGTGATATGTTATGCTTGCGAGCTAGCTTTTCTGAGCCATAACTGCTTTCCAGGACTTTCATTATGTGGTGCAGGTGTTCTGCATTATAACTCATTTTTCACTCACACAGCTGTAAGAAGATAGGGCAGTCCTGCTTATTATTGTCTTTTTTTTACAAATCATCTGTATTGGTGTTTGCTGTTCGCTGATGGCTCATTTGTATCGTGAATGGTATGATATGTCTAGTAATATGACCCAGCAGATTTACTGCACAACTGGCAACATTAGAGCACCCTGAGACATCAGCCAAAAACCTATGAGGTCCAGAATAGATTAGGTAGATTGCTATTGCAGATACAATATACTTCTACAACATTGTTCTCAGGGTTCATTTGGATACTGTTAAGTGCGTTTGGCTACGAAACATAAATCTGTTTCCATCTGCATTTATTTACCTTGCAGCATGTATATGCTATTTGTGTGTGCATGTGCATCTGTGCACACACATGTGCCTGTGTGTTCATATATGAGTTTATATACATATATATGTTTTTATCACTGAAATTTCAGTTAAAGAACCTCTCATATGTCATTCCATCTGTTCCCTTTTACTGATTTAAGACATGTCTACTGAAAATAGTTAATTTTCCCTTACGCTCTTTCCTGAAGATGTGCTGTTGGTCTGCAAGAGTAAGATAACGTAATAAAAATGACTGTTTATACGATGGAGACATGAATGAAGAAATGTAGCATAGACTTTGCAAATAGAAATTAGTGATGTGTGGAGCTGATAAAGTATTGGGCAAGATTTTTCTGCAGAAAATGTGATGAAAACAAAGTTTCCATTAAGAGCAACTTGTTGGCAGAAACTAATACATAAAATTTGCACTTTTCAGCAGATATATTTCAGTGCCCAGGTTTTCCTTTTTCCAGTGAAAAGACAAAGTTTTTAGCAGAAGGAAAGCACTGTCCATGAATTTCTTTTAGTTGGAACAATAATTTTCCACAGAAAAACCAGATTTGATTTTTTTCTTTTCTTTTTTTTTTTTTTTTAAATAAGTCCTAGTTGTGTGGTTTTCTGGCTTCAGACAGTAATTCCAGAACTGGCTTAAACTATTATCTGGCTAGATGAACAAACCTCAGTTAGATTTAGGTCATATGTTGAGCGCTCATGCCCCAAATTATTGCCTTGTGGCCTGTATGACTTCATAATGTTTCACCAGCACAATTTGATTCCTTTTTCAGACAGATAAACAGCTCATTAAATCATGCCGCTATCTTCAGAGTGGGCTGACCCCTTTTTCTGGTCAAAAAACTGCTCACCCCACTTGTGATAAGCGGAGGACTCACCTCATTAATTAGTTATGGAAATAGCAAGTCTGTGCAGCTGTAGTGGGGCTAGACATAACCTCTACTCCAACAGTTGTACAATAACATGGCACAGCTATGATATGGTTATAGGCTGAGAAATCCCATGTTTCTGTCCTGGACTTTATTTTACCAAGTACATACTGCAAGGTGATCTGTGCAAACCCAGCAGCTGCTGGATTTTTTGGGCAGCCAGTGGCTGCTACAGCTCTGAAGGGACCATCTAAATGCATTCAAGTGGGACAAGTTGAAGTCAAAAAAAGGATTAAAACACCCACATCCCCTGTGGTAAATATCTGTACCATTGTCACTCCCTTCTCTAAACTTTACCTCACGTGGAGGCTTTCCCAAAATCAAAATACCTATGGTTATGGGTTACTTTTTTCCTGGCTGCAAAAGACCTGGCCTTGCACAAGGAGTGGTGAAAGAGTTTCGGCAAAAGTAATTGCTCTGCCTTTACCAGAGTTATATTTCCAAGAACACAGTCCCCAAAGAAAAAGGAAAGCAACTTATTCTTTTAATTTTAAACTGAGATTCTACTTCACATTTCTATGTCTCTTCTGCCAAGAAAAAAAGTTAGAAAGGCCAGTGGCTTTGCAGACCTACAAAATTCACCCTGAGCTGTTCTGAAAATAAACAGCATCAAAACTAGATAGTTTTGCTGAAATATAACCCTGCAGTAATAAAACAAATGACTAACACTTTCTATTGGTCTACGTAGCATAGTACATGAAACATACATGTAAGCAAGTCAAGATGGATGAGTCATCTTGACTTAATAAAGCTTACAAATACTTGCTAAATATTTGAGAAGTCACATGCCAGGAGCCTTCATCACTTGTTTTGTTAGACTCCTGCTTTGCCAAGTCAAAACAGTCAGAAATCATAAAAAATAATCCACACAATCTGTCTGAAAATACAGTTTTCTAGCATTATTTTTCTTGGTTTACAGCACCAAGTCCTTCATTCTGCCATCAAAATTTTGCAATAGAGAGCATGACTTCCTCTTCTCATAAGGTAAGCAAATGTTTTGCATTTATCAAGTTCCCAGAGTCTAAATGGAGATAGAGAGTTAGCAGACCTCACATGTTTATGTTTCTGTACTGGAAATGAGCCACGGGAAGTTGCAGTTAAAAGGCTGCAATGTCTTGGGGTTCAAGGGACACAATAGACCTCAATAACTTTAACATAGCTGAACATCTGAAGCTCTGTTTGCCTTAAATATGAATTATAAGTGCTCAGAACCTCTGTGAACAGGGCCAGAAACCAGAAGCCTACATTTATTTGTGAAGCCCACTGCTAGTTCATGTTGGTTTACAACCTTGTTTTCCTATTAAAAAAATACTAATTACCACCCCCACTCCACCCCCCCTGGTCCACCAATCTAAACCTCATCCAGTCTAGAGCTACTCGTACATCTGGGTTTCCCTGGCCACATTTTCCCTTTTCTCCTGAAAATTTTGTCTGAGTGTAATTTGGAGATTTTTTTATTTTTTTTTTTTATTTTAGGGGTGGATATCCAGATGTTTGGCAATCCAACTGGGTTATTGTGCCAGTTAAGCTGCTGGCCACCCTGGAATTTCAGCTCTGTCCATTGCCTGCGATTAGATCAAAGCAAGCACAAATGTGCAGTGAGAGAAGTGCTTTGGGGATAGTCAGACCTACTGCTCAGGAGCTGCAGACGCAGTCTGTGCTAGCGATAAACATGATGTGTTCAAGACAGGGTGGGCTTACTGTACCAATGCATGCACAGAATGACTGAGTCTTCCCAGAAATGTCAGGCTCATTAAATATGCCTAAAAGTGAAAACACTCAATTGGTGTCTGGAAAGAAATATTGCAAGATAATCTAGCAGTGCATGAAAAGTCTGCACAGGCAACAAGAAAAACTTGTTACTTCAAACAAAAGCAGGGAATGCAATTGGACAGGTGGAAGGATTGATGTTTCAGTTGCCAATTTCCCTCCAAGTAACCTGTGCAGGTTGAACCTGTTACTCACTAAGCAGAAATGTAATAATCAACAGTCAAACAGGCTGCTCTTCCCTTACAACTGTGCTCTATAAATCAGAACTTGGATGTGGTCCTTTGGCAACAGAGATAAATAAGTGATTGAATGTCAGTGCAACAAAACAAGTGATGGAAAGGGCTAAACATTATACACTGAGTTGCTGGGGAATTAAATTAGCTTAATTGATCATGGATGGATGAAATTTCTCTTGTTACCTGACAGTTGTGTTACATTTGCCATCTAAGGGGCTTAATGCAGATTTAGCTTTCTGCTGTACACACACTCAGTGCCTGGGAGGAGTTGGTGTACTGCTGAGCCAGAGTTCTGCCGTTATAAACAGGAAGAAATATCTTTTGGCTTTTACTGCAAAATTTGTGTCCTACAGCCTTCCTCCCATGAGAATTCATCATTTGTCTCTGACACAGAAGAGGAGCTGCAACATTACTGGAAAAAGGGCAAAAGTTGCTCCTTTTTGGAGATGGCCTCTCTCCAGTTTTGGTCCAGTTCAGCCTTTGTGCCTTGCAACAGCAGTTTACTGAACTCCAAGTCAGTTGTAACTATGAAAGTCAAATTTCTAACTCATTGATCAGCTTTCCCACAAATGTACCTAACAATAATGCATTAATCACCTTTAATCACCGAGAGTCTAGTTTGTCCCACATGGTGCACCTTTTTTAGCTACCTTCTGCAAGTGAAGGTGGCATGTACTCCATCGACAACCTTGTGCAAAAAAATTAATTAAGGGTATGGATATACATTACTTTGGAGGGGCTTGTCTAAGCAGTACAGTGGGCAGTACTGGAGCCCTGCTGAGAAATAATACTACCCAAACCCTTATTCACAGAGAATAAATAATATTTTTCACTATATCTATTTATTACTGAAGTGTTGCTGTACATAACATCTTCTGTCCATTTGTTTGGGGTCCTAAAAAGGCCACTGATTGTGAATTATAACTAATTCCCCACTTCTGCTCTTCATGGTGCACACACAGAGAAGATGCACAAATTAAGCATCCTGTAACTGGAAGAAAATGTATTGACCAACTGAATTTTTTTTCCAAGGTTAGACAACTAGCACATCAGAGCCACGTTCTCCTGTGGAGCTATAGGGTCACTTTGACTGCTGTCCGTGACTGTTCTGATCTGCTTCACCTCTTTGAAGGCTGTTTTCAAATACTTTTTTTTTAGAAGTCAATGACTGTTATACACAGAGCCACTTCATTATTTACATTTTGATATGTTTTAGGCCGTGAAGGAAGAACTATAAATTTGTGGGCATTTTTTTTTTCTTTTTTTTGTCAAAACCAGAGTACTAGGGATGCAAGGGGGACAGTCCTTTCCAGATAGTCTTTGTCCATTGCATTACCCCAGTCTCCAGGACCTTGCACCTTGCAGCACACAAAGGGTCTTTAGTGCACAAATTAGCTTTCTATGGAGGGGTTGCTGACTGTCTTCTTTAGGGGAGATGGCTAATGATACAGGTATCTCTGTTAGTGATATCCATTCAAAAAAACCCAATTGTATTGGAGGTGATCGGTGTATCTGTGGATAATGGACAGTTTTTAGCATAATTTTTGGCAAAGGAATGAATGCAAATGACAAGTATATATTAGAAATCACCTTTGCCTTAACTGGTGGTTGGCTCTTAAGTGAACTGTCTTTTTTCCTGAACCCATTGCTAGTGTCTGAGTTATTTTAACTTCCCAAATCCTTGCCTCAGGCCCTTTAAAAATTCATGTTTGTGTATCAGTGGCTAGATGTTGTATCATCTCCTTTTAGTTGTAAAATTTCATAGGTGGGAATGCGAAGAAAATGGAAACCTAGTAGTTAAGTACTTTTGCCTCGTCCAGTAGAGGCGGTGTTTTAAACAATTGTGTATATGAAATGAAAACAGCACAAAGCTCTTTTACAACCTATTAAAATTACTGAGTTTTCATTTTAATTAAGGCAGATCTTGGGAAGGAGGAGAAATGAGCATCATTAAAACACCACTGTACTGTAAATATCTCTGGTGGCAACTCTGGTTAATTTTTCACGAAGTTTGCGTAAATTATTATTATGTAAAGGTTGCTTGTGCATCAGCGCACATTCACAAAACATCTAGAAGAGGAAGAGATTTCATTAACTGTACAAAAAGTTCATAAGAGCACGAATAAGGATTTTAACAATAAGCATATAAAAAGAGGACAGATTTTGTAGAACATCTACCAGCTAAATAGGATCAGCTGAAACATGCATAGGCACTTTTGGACCAGAAAGACATGCCGTTGCATTATTTCTATTTGTCTTCAGGAAAATTTATATCTCCCAAGAAAATGGTACTGCTTGTGTGAGGACGGGGAAAAAAGCAATGATTTGGCCTCTTGGAGAGAAAAGAAAATGTGTTCTTACTTACTCCAGTCTCTGTTTTCCAACAGTTAGGAATACCAATTCTACTAACTTTGTCAGTTATTTTTAAAACCCTTATGTGGAGAATATGCAGACAGTTATTAAGTCATTTGTCTATTGCAACAGAAGATTAGGAAGGGTTTGATCTTCACTCATGTAAGGGCATTGTCTTTACTTATAAAAGCTTTCCTTTGAACATGCAGGGGTTCCTAACCTGGGGATGGATCACACCCCCACCCCTTCCCTATTAAATCCTGGGAGAGGTTTTCCCTGTGGACTTTCCCATACATCATCCAGTCAAGAGGGCAGTAGTTGCTGCCCTTCTCTTCCCCCACCTCCATCATTTTTTCTTCCCTCACGGACTGAGCTGTGGTTCACAAGCTCCAGGGACCCCCAGGCATCCAGAAAGGCCTGGTTGCTCCCACGGGAGACCTTTTTCTCCAGATTCCCTCTAAAGCCTGGATGCTGTTGCTGCCCAGCATCTTCTCCCTTTGGAGCTGACTGTCAGAGGCTGCTCCCTGGACCACCTGGGGCTTTCTCTTTCCACCCTGAAGATGGAAAGACAATACAGGTGCCTGTGTGGTAAGGTGGAAAAGCAGACCCCCCATCTTGGGAATTCCTTCTGGGAATTTTTCAGGAATACCTAAAAGCTGAACAGTTGTGAAAAATAAGGAATATAACCCCACAGCAAAACAAACTCAACACAGGGATTTATATATATAGATTTTGGAATTCTTTTGTATTTGTTGGCTGCTTTCAGGGAAATCACTCAGTAACACATATCAATGACAATAATTTCTCTCAGTTTATTATGTTTTTAACTACTGAAATTCAGTGGCCAAACCATGGAGAGTGAGATTAACACAATTAGTTAGTTATTAGTGTTGGAATTTTAATGAATAGGACTCTCTGTTACTGGAATACTTAAATGGAATGGTGTTTTCCCTTTTTGATAGTATATGCCTTGGTGTCTCCTTCACTTCATAAATAGGGACACATCAAAGATTTTACACTGCTGTAAAATAGTTTGAATTATATTAATGTACAGTGCTCCTATACGCCTGTTTTCCTACGATTTTCAGAATATGGAACTTATTTTCATTTCTGAGTATCTTAAAGGACTTAGCACCCCTTCATTTTTAGTAATCTTCTTTGCGTTTGCTATGGACTATGTTCCTCCTAATAAAACAAAATATTCAGACTCCCATTTTACAAGCTTTTAAAAGAACACCAGACTCCAGTGACTTGGTAAAATCTCTTTTCTACCAAAGCTTAAAAAAAAAAAGAGTAGATAACTTGGGAATGTGTGGCATTCTTACTTGCCTTGAAAGCCTTTGATTTGACAGTATTTGCAACCACGCTTTGTACGCAGTTGTTCAAGACAAGCAGTAACTGGGCTTGCTTATCTTGGGTTATGCAGCTCTTTGGTGGGAATAATCCTCTTTACGTACAATCTAAGATATTTCTTTAGCAAAATGTGCCTTTACTCCTATTGTTTAATTGCACTCAGAAAGCTAAGTAACTCTGACAGTTTTTCCATAACAGTGGCGGGAATGGTATAATTTAAATTTAATTGTAATGTTTTCCTGGTGTGTGTTTGTGAGAAAGATCTTTAACTGGGCCTGAAGGGAGAACATTTTGTCAGTGTAGCATTATTACTTGTAATATCAGAGTTTCAGTTTTTTACTTCAGATTCATTTAAGTCTAATCTACTTATAGCTTTGCAAGTCTTTAAGATGACCTTGGAGAATTCTGAATCAGGCCCTCAAATGCTTCAAATTAACTGGAAATACAATATCAAACAAAGAGACACAGCAGAAGGCTAGCCAGAAAATTCTACAAAATATAATGACTACATGACACTGAAAGTATATTTTCTATTTTCAAAAATCTATTTAAGCCATTTCTAAAATCTTTAGAAATGTTTTCTACAAACTAGAATGAGTAATTTCAAAATATGGGAGTTGATTATTTTCACAGAGAGATTTCCTCAAGTCCTATGTTTCGTAAGTCAGTAAAAAAAAAAAGATTGAGGTTAGCTGATTACACTTATATTATTTACTTTGCATGTAGAAACCCACTACAATCAAACAGGCTTTATTTTTATAACAAAAAATGGAAAGAGGTTTTGAGCTAAGGAAATGTTTTTTCTATGCATCAGCAGAAATAACAAACAGAGAAACAGCTTAAATATCAGTGTTGGATCATAAGACCCTTCTCATGTTAGTCTGCGCAGCTGAACTGTATGATAGCAGCTTGTTAGGCTATAGGTTTTTATTGAAATGCCTATTGAGTAAAACATAATTCATGCTGCTGTTCACCCTTAAAACAGGAAATAATATACCCATTTAACTTAATCACAATTTATATTACATGTGCATATTTCTAAACAAGTGCTGTAGATGGAGAGTTTGGTAGCAATAATATTTATGAATTACACTTTTAGTTAGCAAAGGAAAATGTGTGACCTCTTACATTTTGTTTGACATTTGAATTTGGTATCCCGTATATGTGACATGGGTGATGGATGCTTATTAACACAGTGTATAAACAGGAAATGCTTCTAAGCTGACCATTTATTAGCGCAGTATGTGTTCAAACTAAAATTTGAATTTTAGCTGCAGTATTCTTCTCCGACGACTGCAGAGCTGAAATATAAGGCGGGTTTCTTTTTTTTCTTGCTTGCTTTCCTGGACAAAATGGACAGATTTAACAGAGTATAATTTTTATATCTAAATCAGTTGTCCATATGGAGCCTGAATAAATATATGAACACAAAGGCTTTCCTATGAATCGTACAAAAATAGAGTTATAGGAAATGTAACCAGTGGAAGGATTTTGTAGAATTCATAGTGAATTTTCCTGGGTTAAATAAATAAATATATGCGCCCACATTCCCCTTCACATCCTGACGTATGCAACAAGCCATTTCCCCCTTTACTCCATTACTGCAGAAATGCAGGAAAGAAGTATCATTGACTTCACCAGAGCTTTGAGAGCCGATCCACTTTTGATCTATCCTTGGCAGGACTGGAGACATAATAATTTTTCATTCACATTTAATAGTTGGTTTTTTTTTTTAAAACTTAAATTCCTGACAAATATCTGAAAAGCTATTTCAGTGAAAGTTTCAACACTTCATCTTATCAAAGCAAAAGTGAAACTTTCCATGTATTTAGAAGGATTCTTCCAGCAGAGACCAAGAATATAGTTTTTCTAAAAGGCAACCCCTCCTTTCCAATTTTCCTGATGATTTACTAGGGAAAACATAGAATAATACAGAGAATCTGTTTCCCTTTCTGTATCACATTTAAAGCCAGACCTCAGGAGACAGAACATGAATCTGTTTTTCCTAAGCAGAGGCTTAATATTCCGAAGCATTTGGATAAAAATTATTTGTTTAACAAAAGAACTGTGATGACCCGGTGAAGTATCTCAAAGGGAAGATTTTATTTTAAATATCTGTGTCCAAAGAGTTCTACTGTATTGTACAGTGTAGGTCAATGAAATTATTCTCTATTTAAAAAGTCAGTAGAGAACCTCCTTCTAGCTATTATAAGTAGCAGGTATAAGACCATCTTGACTGTTACTATTAATATTAAATACCTTTACTAAATACACAGCTTTCCACATTTCAGGACCCAATCACAGGAAGGTTAGCAACCTGGAAATTGAAACTGGCAGATCTTTAATCTAACATTCTGCTTTTCAGTGGAAAAAAGTAACGTCTTTATAGATGAGAGTCAAAGGTTAAATTTAGTTTGTATCAAATTACAAAAATATGCTTTTGGTGAGGTTAGATTCTCATGCTCAGAGCAATTCGAACTGTAATGAAAGCAAACATTGAAAGAGATAATCCCATTAAAGATGAACTATTCACTTTAACCTCAAATATTTGGTAACTAAAATAAAACCATCCTAGTAGGAGGATGAAGTTCAGCTCTTAAGGGAAACTGGAACTCAGTGTTATACCTCAGACTGCACGAGAAAAAAAAAGCACTCCTGTTTCTAAAAGAAAACCTTATTTTGGGGGAACAAATTAATTCATGTTCTCCTCTTGAGGTCTACACAAAACAGTGGTGACCCTTTTAGTAGTGTGTGTTTGTACACTGCAGGGTAAATCATGCTTTTCTCCAAACAGCAGCTCTTCCAGAAATACTGAAACCCGCGCGGTACTGTCGCACAGTGAGAAGTCAGGAGCAGGGGGATGAATGTCTGCAGCTGTGAGCTGGCTCAGACTCACATGTAACATCCCATAGCAAAGGTCTGTGCCTACTCTTCCTCCCTGCCTTCCAACACCAGCAACATTAGGATGTCTTTCTTTCATGTCAGTTCCCTCAGCCATGCGTCTGGTTTCTGAGAGGGAACTAATTCTGCTAAAACCCCCAAGCCTGAGCTCAGAATAAAATCTCAAATAAACCTGATTTCTGTCCCTGTGCCTCTGCAGCCTGGCACAAAGAGGGAGTGTAGTGGGACTACTTACCTGGGGCTTGGTCAAGGTACTGAGTGTGGTTTGGAGGTCCTGGTGGTTTAGAACTATGCACTTTTCTGAACAAAAAGGGGAGCAAGAAATATTTTTAAAGCCCCATTGCTAAAGTATTGAGCTCTTTCATATAGGATGACAAAGCTTTTGGCTTTCAAGAAATACCAAAAAGCGTCTTTAATCCCTGAACTTCTGATACCCCAATGAAAACTCACCCCTAAATGCAGCCACAGCCAGAGTCTTTCTTCATTCCCAGAGGCCTGGATGCCGATTTAAAGAATTTGGGAAGAGTCTCATATTCTTCCCTTTTACAACTTAAAATAGACTGAAGAGATTTTTTTTTAAAGCTAAAAAAAAAAAAGAAAAAACCAAACATAGACTGATATTTCTTTTTTATGCCAAGTTTCAGCCTGGAGAAAATTTTATGGCTGAGTTCTAATCCACCCCAAACCCTGGTTTATAACAGAAATGCTGACACAATGATAACTATAGCGTTACAAATGCTGGCGCTATGATATTTATTGCTCCCTAGTGCCAGCAGGGGTTAATCCTTATTAAATGCATTCATTTTCTGGCCTTGTGGAGAACAGATCATTTAGTGATCAGGCAGAGTATGGGTCCCTGGTAGCGTTAATGGAAGATATCACACAAGACATAGTAAGTGAGGAGTCTTTAAGGGGGCTACTGTAGGTGTTTCTGAGGATTAAGTGGCCTTCTCTGGGGGCTTGAGTTCAAATCCAGAGTGTCTATATCCAAGAAGTGTCTTTGCTGCAACAGAACAGCACACACTGAGAAGAACTTTGTTCTTCTTTTCAGCTTCAAGGAAGAGTATGAAAGGAAACATGAGATTATCATGTATTTCCACAATGAGCAGTGGAACAGATCCCACAGATTAGGAATTATCAATGTCTCTCACACCTGGATATCCAAAATCCTCTTCTACATTGAACTGTCCCCTTTAACAGTGTTGGAAGAGCAGAGGAATAAGAAGAACCTTGTTAAATATCTACAAGCTGATCCTGCTATTATTTACCAGAGAAAGTGAAACTTACCGTTTAATTGCATTCAAATGTTTTTCACATCTCCTCCTCATAAACATTGAGTTTTAGCAACAAGGGGAACCGAAAATCTCACAAAAATTTCTCCATAGAGCTATGTGGGATGATGGATAGTTTTTTTCCAGAGATTCACACACCGACGTGGTGCTTGCTGCATTTGTATGATAAGCTGGACAAACATGAAGGAAAGTTGCAGATTTGGTTTAGAAAAGAGTAGGATACAGTGGGCATTTTAGCATTTTGCTCTTGCTCTGGGTTCTCCAGTATGAGCCTGAAATCACCTGCCAAGCTCTCAGCCTTAGAAGTCAGTCTGCAGACTTTAAGTAAAAGGGGGTTGCTCGCTACAAAAAAAAATCTCAGGACAAAAGGAGTGAGCATGCGTGCAAAGTTCATGATGAGTTCAGTGAATGATCATATTTTCCCCACAATAATAAATACTTCTATAATTTATAAATGCCTTGAAAGGCTGAGATATGTGGGGGATGCAGAATCAAAGTGTCTTGACAGGAGAGAGACAAAGGAATGAGCCAGAGAGTGAACTGACTACTAAAATTCCTCATCTCTGATTTGTTTCTTTTAGAACTTGTCCCCAGAGAAAAAGCTGCACTTTCTAGAGAGGCTTAAAAAATAAAAAGAAATCCTCTGGGCTTGTGAACAGCCAAGGAGAATTTAAAACACCTTCAATTTGAGCACAGAGCCAAAGAACAATACTCAAGATTTTCTCCTATTTAATAATTGTTTTTTAAAATATGAGCAATGAGACAGAGGAAAAAGTGAGGCTTTTTATAAAAAGATTAAAATCAGAGATATGTTTTCTTCATTTCAAGGCAATGTTCTGCCTTGCTACATGGAAGCTCTCTAGTAAAAGAGAAGCAAAGTAATTTTCATCGGAACTACTTAAAACAAAACCAAGTGTTCAAGAGAACAGAAAACCATGTCTTCAGTGTTGGGAAAAACATTTTTTCATTAAAAAGTCATTTTGAAAGAAAAGGGGTTAATGTACATTCCCTTGATATTCAGAGGAACTGGAAATGAAAATAAAAATAGCTTTATTTTTGTTTCAAATTTCCACAGGGCAAAATACAATGTCATGACCTCCTCTAACAGATAGAAACTAGAAAAATGCTCGTGCGAAGAAAACGGCCACTGGAATATTCAGAAAGGTGCCTTTAACAAGGAGGCAGGAAAGACTTGTTTCCATTTGTCCTTCTGTCAGGTACAAAGGTTTCGCGTTGTACCATGGACTCCAGGGAAGCAGGCCAGACCAAGCACAAGACTGCAAGGTCCTGAGCATCCCCAAAGCCTACTGATTTTTAATGGGAGCTGGGAGGGGTGAGTGCATGGCAGAACTAGTTAAAATCAATGGGATGGAGCTGTGGAAGGACAGGCAGAGTCCAACGTTGCTGCTTTGCGTCTGGCCTGTCCACAGCACCATCCAAAGGAAAAGATGGTTTCAGCAAAGATGGGCACCATGCAGTCGACTTGAGTTTGGTAGTCTGCCTGCAGGAGTTCATGAAACTTCTGGCACAGAGAAATTATTAAAAGGAGAAAAGAACAATATGAAATCCCATTGAAGTATTTGCAGGGATGCCAAGAGCTTTCATGGCTTTCTCTGCAGAATGAAGGGGAAAATTCAGACGTTTGTTCCTTACTTCTAGGGTTTCTTAGCCTCACTTGGCCGCTAATTTGTTCTCTGCCTTCAGTTTGAAGAAGGATTGAGCTCTACAACTGGAAGAAATGTTTTCTCACCCATTAGCCACTTGACAAACAGATAGACTCTCACCGAAATCAAACACAGCCTCTTATTATCTGCCCCACCAGCATAGACTGGTCCAACACAGCTTTGTACATCTTTGAAGTTAGCAGCGTAAGTGAGCCAGGTCTTTTTATAAGGTTACATGTGAAATTGTCAGAAGAATGAAACCATTTGCAGATGGTGGAGTGATAAAGATGGTACAGTATCTCACTTGTATTTGCCCCTCATTTCCTTGGGAAGAGAAAAAAAGGAAAAGGGGAGGGGGGGGCAAAAAAAGCAGTGGAAGGAAAGAGAAACTCCAACAAATGAAATTCTTTTGACAACACAGTGTTGAAGGAGTAAGTGAGATTTCTGGCAAAACCACTAGGACTCTGAAGACAAGCTGACTGCTGCAGTATTTATTACTTTGCTTTCATGAAACCTCTGACATCAAGGACTTTCTTAGTGACTGATTTTTGTCAGAATAATGCTGCAGGAACTGGAAGTGACAGATGATTTTTTTGGACATGAAGCCTGTGCATAATGGCATGAGAAAGAGGACATAAAAAAGTCTGCCTTGAAGCAGCTTAATGTGGCCCTGGAGAACAGAGCTGTTATCACTGCTTACTGATGTAGTCACAGCAAGAGAAACTGTTACCAAAAAATGGTTCCTGAAGTCAGACTGTTCAGCATGGGGAAGATTTTCTGTGAGTTGCGCTCCCTTATCACAGCCTCGTGGAGGTTGGGACTGGCAGGAGGAAATGGAGCTGAGGAATGTACCTCCAGAAATGAAACAGAAATTGACTTTATTGTGTCAGGTCTATTCCCTGTATTGCAATACCACAAGACCACATGCAGCAACAATAAATATGTTGAGCTTGATGCACATTGCTGGGGCTTGTGGCAACCGCTGATGCAGAACACAATATCCCTCTGCTTAGTCTTCTGTATTTCTGAGTGCACGGCGTGGAGGGTAAAAGGACACTGTGATGTGCCTACTGTGCGGTGACTGTAGCTCTTCACAGAAACACAAAACTTCTAGAAAAATTGTTTCCAGATGAGCCATAGTATCATATAAGCTTGTGTGCAGCCAACTTGTCAAATGGTAGTTAGTACCTAATTACTACAGAGCATCTAGGATTATGTGAATATAGAAAAGTTGGGGAATAATTTAAGAGGTAGTCTAGAGTACTGGAAGATATTTTCAAAGTAAGTAAATGATTAAAATAATAACCACCCTTTTCTCATGTCCATAGGTCTTCGAGATGGCAGTCTTGGAAAAACCTGCAGATCTATCTTTGGCTTAGGGGAGATACCTGTTCTGCTTTTCTTCCCATCAAAAGGTTCCAATTGAAAATCAGCGACAGAGTTACAGTGCTCTGCAGCAGAACTGCTATTTTTAAACCTGGAGGCCAGTGTGGCAGCAAGATACTGTAATCTTCTCTGGATATCTCAGTACATTTCTCTGTGCTGTACAAACACACCTTTCTGCTTTGATTGCACCTCATGCAGTGTAATCAAGCTTGCTTTCAGTGGCAATATTGTGAGGTGTGTAGTTGGTGTTTATATATTTTGGTGGAAAAAAGGCAAAATCTCTTCAGACCCCAAACTATGTATTTATTAAAATCAGATTTTGTTTTGATGTACCTAATATTGCCTGTACATTGAGATGTGGGCTTTATTCAAGGCATAAATCTGCCTGAATAAAAAACAAAACAAAATGCTTTATATTTACTTACATTGTAGGTATAGAAGAATACCATCCTGAATGGTAAATATGACTCTTACGTGCATAGGGAATTACTATCGCTATCGGGCAATGGATTACTCTGGAATAAGCTGCAACTCCTTTCGTCTTTTTTGTTACATAGAAAAGGAAGAATAAGCAAGTACTAACTCTTGAAACATCTGTATGTGTGAGGCCTTTAGTGGGAATTTATAATTCATACATTCTCAAAGAATGTGACAGGATTTCCAAGTACTGAAATGGCAGACACTCAGAGATGCTGTAAATTAACCCACATGTGAAACCGCCGACTCTGTCATTTCTGTTCATTCACTCATTTCAGTTGAATTGACAAGGCAGGATTTCTCCCTGGATCTTGGTGCGTTACATACACCTGTCAGGCAGAAGCTTCAAGCCAGCCCTGGGGGAACATCTTTAAAAGACACTTCTGCAATACCAATGAACTCTCCATCCATTTGCAGTCTGTTTCTTTAAAAGAATCATTGACTTAAGAACACACTGACCAAACCACTGCAATTTTCACAGGGCATCCTCTAGGGCAGAGTATGATAATATCTAGGTTTGGACCTGTACCTCTTCTTGCACACCCACAAGTGAGGGTAGATCTCAGCAGAAGTCAAAGGGCACTACCCCATTACAAAAGTGGTGTGAAGAGAGGGCAGGGTCCCCTTGCCAGGCATCGGCTGGTGTGTTTGCACCAGTACATTGGCCTGAGGGAAGCGGTAAGCGTGCTTCTGAAGGAAGTCTGGCTTTCGGTTATATGAAGCTCCAAGTCACTAAGATATTACGGTAACTCTTCTGAGTGTTGCAGATAATCTCCTAGACAATATTGCAATATTCTGGCCCCATTATTTGGCTAAGACCTGGGCATACAAGGCGCAGCCGTGAGTCCTGCTCCCCAGGGCTGCTGTGAACAGCCTGCAGGTCACTCCCAGCACCTGGTCCTCTGACTTCTTTCTCCCAAAGACCCCTTTAGTGTCTGGCAACATTTCAGATGTGAACTTGTCTAACCCATATGTCTAACCTACTTGTCTAACCTACAACAAGGGATACACCAGGCTTTTGGGGACTCCATTTTGTCACTGCTGCTCTGAGCCAGGCTGGCTTCTCCTGGGCATGGGGGTGAGTAACAAGGGCACAGGAAGCTCCTGCAACAGGCTTGCATGTTCAGCTGGGTCCAGGGTACACCCCCTCCCCTCCTCTGGAGGTGTGGAGTCACTGGGTCTGCACATGTACCTCTCTAAATCCTGTCTGCCTGTTCAGGAATGTGGATACCAGCTCAGCCATGGGCTAATAAAGCAGACGAAGTGTTGCCCTGTGCTTCAGAAAGAACATCTTAACCCCAGCAGGACTCTACTGACTGCTTTTATGCAGAACCTCTTGTTTGCTTTGTACAAGATGGAAGGATTCAGCTGACAGTTTAAACTGGGCTAAAATGTGTCACTGACTTTTTTTCTTTTTTTATTGTATTTTTGCAGTGTATGCTGGCTCATAAATTTACGAACTATTTTTAAAGGACTCCTTACAAAAATAAGCATATTTGGGCGGTTTAAATTTGTCCTTAGTAAGTGGAAAGATTTACTAAAACAGGCCTGATGTGATGACTTGGGAGGGATTATTCACTATTGATGCCAATATATTCCAGACAGCCTGAAGAATTAAGCACTCTGGGTGTTGAAAGCAATCTGAATATCACCTAAATCGTGTGCTGAACGGAGCTCTTGTCTGCAAGGGGTGAGACTGTCAGGAATCCAGTGCAAGTCAAGGGACTGCACGGCGGGTGAAGGCAGGTAAGACCTAACTTTGCATTTTTATGTGATCTTTTCAGATGGCGATGTAGTCAAGCTCTGCAAAGAAGTCTGTCCGATAAAGCTGTGAGGCAAAGCACAGCTTTGATAAATGGTGTGCGTCACAATTGCATTCCTACCAAGTGCTGCTGTCACTCACTAAGCAAATTTATCGTATTTTATTCTAAAGTGCATTGGATTCCAGGTGTTAGGAATTTTCTCCTGACCCTTTTATCCTGCTTGTGGTTTCATTTTTCTTTAAGGAAACAGATTTAACCACTTATAAACAGAATTTGCTAACAGTATTTAATGATGGTCTCTCAGATGGGAAAGGAATCCCAAGGAATTGCAGACAATTCCAATGGATCAGTGCATGCAGGTAGCACTGGCATAAGTTGAAGCAGAGTCCTGGCAGGACAGCACACCCTGTGGAAGGGCTTTCCAGTGTGATTATTCAGGCAGTGATGTATTGAGAAACAGTCAAAGGGAATGCCAGGAGTCATTCCCCAGGATGAAGTATAGCCAAAGCTAGAGTTGGTGTAGGATGCTTTTTTGTAAAACAGGCAGGCTCAATTCCATTTGATGTATCTGCTTGTGTAAGTCTGAGTGCTCTGCAGAAGGCAGAGGTGTCAACTTATGCCATGTCCATGTCCTGTCTCTGATCAATTTTCCTAAGTGAGTATTTTCCCAGATCACAGTCCATGGACAGCTGGCGAGCAGCACGAAGCTTACTGTCCAGTAGTGTTGGCTTTCTTCCTCATGTTCACCTGTTATAATGTAATATAGACTGTTAAATACCTGTTTAAAGGTGAGCTTGATATATTACTTCTGCTGTAATAGCTACAAGGATGTTATATTACTGTGAATCGAAAGAGAAAATGCTTATTTAAATGCAAATGGATAGACTCATCCAATGACAGAGCCTTGAAAATCCTTTTTAGACCTGGTGTGGATACTAATTTATTTCATTTATGTTGGAAATAATTCTGTACATACCCAATTCTTTGTCTATGCATGAGCTTATGTAGTTTTCCTCTTACTCTCTTTGGTCAAGTGGCATTGCCATTCCAGACTGCGCATGACCCTCACCATCAGAGCAATGACACAAATCACACTGACCATTCAGTTTATCCAATTTGTGCTAAAGTCATTATCAAAAATTACTGACATTTTGTTGGCAGTTTAAAGGTGCATGGATTCACTTCTTTTTACTAAAGTCATTTGCATGTTTTACTAATGAGCAGGTGAAAGCTTTCACTTCAGGAAGATATTGCAATGGCAGAAACTGGACCTGGAAGATGACTAAAATATTTGTATTCCATTAAATGAGTGGATCATAATAGGGGGCAGAAATGTGAGTTGGAGCATTACTTGGACTCATGACCAAGGCCACTCCAGTTGACTGCACCATGAACAAGCTACATGACAAGGCTGGGGTATCAAACATTTCCAGAAGTGCTGCTAGTGGCATTGCTCCTTTTTTATTTTCTTAACTACAGAAATCAGCAAGTCTGAAATGTGCCAGCCTGAGGTCCAGATCTTTCTGTGATCTGTAGAAGGGTGTTTGCTAAGAAGACTGTAGAAAGTTCCACTTGGCTTGTCCTCTTGTATGACATAGCTGGTGATCAAAGCACAAATTCCAAATCTATTTTTACATCTTTCCTTCCACAGTTATAAAAAGTAAGAACAGCATGAGGTGCTAGAGGTCTTACCCCAGGAAAGAAGTTCTTTATACCAAAACCATGGATTTTTTTGAAAATTTTTTTTTCTTGTTCTTGTTGCTAGCGTGTTTGTGAGGAGTAATTCAAAGATGTCTTGACTACAATGAATAAGAGCTAACTGCAAGATAAACACTTTGACATAATTTTTTTAATTTCTATTTTTATCTATCAAATAGTCACCTTTGAAATCAAGGCCTGGAAAGTTTCAGCTAGGGAAATGGTGCCAATTCCAAGTTTGGAATCTCACTTCTGCTACACAAACAGTTCCCCCTGTTCAAAGTTAGGGGCTTGCTTAGGCTTCCCTACAGCTAAACACTAGAAGGAAAGTTGGGATTCAGATGTCCATTTGGACCACACACCATCACTTTCATCACTATACAGCATACGAGGATGTCAAGATCCCAATTTACAGTCTGGAGGGAAGGTACAGCTGATGTAATTTTATGCTAAGCTCCCATTGCTAGTGTTCCCCATTGGCGGTGCAGCCTCATGGTGCATGGTGGAAGACAGGCAGCCAGGGTCAGGAACTTTGTCCCCGCCTTTGGGAACTAAACACTCCAGTGGAAGCTGGATCTGACCATAATCCTTGGATCTTCCTCTCTCTCCTTCTCTTATGAACATTAAAAATCTTTATTAGCTTTGCTTACCAGCCAAATTACTTCATTCTACATTATTTCTTCATAAGAAGTTATTCGGGTTAGAAGATCTGATTCACATTTGTTCACTATGTAAAGCATCTCAAAAGGGAAGTAAATTGTACAGCTATTTCAAAGTCCCTGGTGGCAAGAGACAATCAGCCTCTTCCCTCTGCCCCAGCCCTTAGGTATTACTGCAACCACTTCGTTGCAGGAAAATGAATTGGCTAGATCCATATGAAGCAATTCTAGTGGGGAAAACCACACTCAGGTGAAACATACATTTTAGCCTTTTGGAAATAGTTTCAACTTTCAAGATAACTATTCCTTTGAGAGGCTTTAACTATAAATCCCCAAGTGCCCGCAAGCAGTTGGGTAGAAGCCAAAAATGCCAAGTCAGAGGAAAATAATTGTTTTCAAATGGTGACAAACCTGCAAGGTCGGCAGAGAACAGAGGAGCTGTGTTGCTGAATGGAGATAGCCATGTAACTCAGGACTGTGAGTTCTGTACACTAAACAGAGCCTAACATCTCCACAGGGTGTTTCGCTGCTGCAAACGCAAAAGGGAACTGGTCTGCACTGGTCTAACTCACGGGGCAGAAATGATATTGAAAGAGAATCTAAAGACATCGAGTTTAGACAGTGTGCACTGCTAATGCTTTGGCTTGTTCTGTTTTTGTTTCCCAGAGGTGAAGAAATGACAGGTTTTGTATTTTTTAAATTATTGCAATGAAAATTATTTGACAGCTTTGTCTAGCGATTTCTGTGTCATTATGAAATGTTGTTTGAAATTGTGCAAGGCAATACAATAATTATACAGTCAAGCATGTCTAAGGATGAACGATACTTCAAGTGGAGGCTGGGAGTTTACCACTGGTGTTGGTCTGGATTTCTCTGTACCCTGGACAGATGCCTACGCAGTGTGGGAACATGCTGCGAGGGGTGCCGAAGCTTCAGGAACAGCATTGCTTTTGAAACTGCAGTTGCAAGTCATGTGGAATCAGCTTGAGGGAGCCTGGTGATTACTTTCTAAGGATATCTACATATAAAAAAAGTCTGCCTGGTGGTATAAATCAGCATAGCTCTGCTGACTGCAGCATAGCTGCATCCATCTACTCCAGCTGAGGATCTGGACAAAAGTACTTAGGCAACACTGAGGACTGAAAACTACCAGAACACCTTTAAAGCTAATGAGCCAGCAACCAAGAGAGGCATTCAGCTGTGTGGAGTAGACTTCTTTCATCTGTGGTAGTTAAAGCAGAAAAGTGAACTTTAGATTCTCACAATTTTACTGCATCTGTTAAAACAGTATTGGCTTTCAACAATGAAATGAGTATTCAGGCCAAGTGTCTCTGCAGAATTTCGGGCACTCCATGAACGGATAAAATTTCAATTGCAGAAACAAGAGAAAGTACCAGACACAAATGTACCACGTATTACATTTAAGGAAAGACAGTGAAGCGGGCAGGTTATACCGTGGGAATAGGCAGCAGCTGGCGGCTGACCCCAGTGTTATGACTAAGTCACCAACGAGGCCACAAAAAATTAAGAAAATTAGTAAGTAAGGGCAGCCTGCCTTTAAGAAATCCAGAAGGGCTGGTCTGCGGGCTAGCAGCAGGGAACTGCTAAGATCTGGGCTTGGGCTCCAAGCTGGGTCCCTTGTTCCCAGGCAGACGGAGTTGGCAACAGCCCGTATCGCTCTCCGGTGGCCCCTCGGGCCAGAAAGAGGAGGTAGCCTCTTGGCAGCCCGGCGAGGGAACGGCAGCCAGCTCCCCTTGCCAGAAATCAGGTTGCTACATTGGCGGCGAGAAAAAGGCAAAAGCGGGGCCCCTTCGATGCGGCGGGCAACGGGGCTCGCAAGGAGAAGCACGGAAAAGACCTGCGACCGTGCCGTTGGGATATGCGGTTCGAAAAGCCCAGGCCAGGTGGGACTCACCAGTCAGACGCCTGCACCGTCCTTCGGTGAGCGGTCCCGGGGGGCCAGGCGCTGCCGGGCTGTCCTGGCCGGCTGGCTGGCGTGCGGCAGAGCCGGGTGCTGGCGTGGCCTCGGAAGTGACTCACTCTCCCACCTGGCCAAAACTCTTTGGGGCGCAGCGTGGAGATTTCCTGAAGACATCTGTGCTTCAGCAGCTCCTGCATCTGGAACGGGCTGCAGCTCTGGTTTCCCCATGCACGAGGCTCTCTGCATATGGCTTTTCTCTTTCCACTGCTGTTCTGGACAGGCCTCCCGCTCATCCTTTCACTTCATTAAAAGGACCTCGGCCCCTCCTCCAACATCTTAAAAGAGTGCTGGGAAAGTCAGCAGTGACAGGAGTGACAGGCAGAACTGGAGTAACTACTGCACCCTTTTACTTAAAGCCCCTGCAATTACCTTCTTTCTAGGTGGGAATCTCTCCCAGTGATTATCTGGCTCTTCTGATTTTCATCAGCTGGAGCGCTGCATCTTTGGGATTATCCTCTCAGCATCCTTGCCTACCCCTTAATGTCACAGGCTTTGGCCAGTTAGTCCAGTTATAGCTTCTCTCAATTCCAGCCTCATCCTCCTGCAAGAGTAACTCACAAATAAAGCGAAGTGGGAGTTGCCATGTTAATGTGCTTTCCTCGAGCCCTCAGGGAAAGGTCTTGAACATGATTTCTTCCGCTTGGATGGAAAGAGGAATTTCTGTTAGAGCCTCCATGAAATTACAGTCTTCTTTTTTTATGAAATGTAAAACAAAGTAAATATTACCTTAGAGTCTCTTATTCGTGTTGCAATAAAATGAGACACTTCCTTGGAAATAAGTTTTAAGACATGAGTCTTGTAATGTTCATATTTATTGGAGTGGAGTTCACAGCTGACCCGAGGTCTGGAGGGTTTGGAAGCAATAGTCTATGTGAACTTCCAATTCTTTCTCTCCTTCTCCAGCACATGAGGTGCAAAACTGGTCAGTTATTCAGAGACTTCCCCACCCTTCGCAAGCTCATGTGCTCATATATCTCTCATGGTACATAAAGAATGACATATTGCAGTGAATCTGCTGAGAATAGCTTGTAAAATACATCATTATATGAATCAGCCTCATTAGAAGTCTCCTTCTCTCATGATTTAAAACAGACACAGTACTTGCAGGAGTGGAAACCAGTGTGATTTTTTTTTCTCTCCTGCTGGCATGTTGTGCTTAACCAAATGTTGAAACAGAAGAAAATAATTCTCTGAACTCAAGGCCAGAAGTAGAAAGCAAGTACTGCATTACCCTGATGCCTCTTTGGCATAATTAAAGTCCTGGGTGTTTCCCTGGATATATGACTTTCCAGCTTCATTAATAAAATATTATGTTGCTCTTCTAAACAGCACAAAGCTGCATTCTTTGCATACTCCAAATCCCCCTGACTCAGGACCCTATAACACCTCACATTCAGCATCCTTAGCCATTCCAGGCTTTTCTCCCACAGCTGCTGCTGTGTTTATGAAGGGGATTATACGACATGGTGCCTGTGATAGCAGGAGACAAGGCTTGGCGACCCAGGAGGCCTCTCTCAGTCCTATTTTATGCAAGGACTGGTGCACCAGGTGCCATGGCTGCGTGACTCAGACCTTGTTCAAACTGCTTGTATGCTGGTGCAGCCACTTGCCAATGAACTCAATGAAGTTAGTGTTTTACCTTAGACAAGACTACAGCAGATGCAATCCAAATGGCACACCTCGGATTGCAGCAGCTCTGAGCTAGTGGCCATGTCATGCAGGACTCGTGGTAGAAAAGGGATGGCTCTTTGCTCCAAGGCAATGCAATAAACTCTTTCACTCCCGTTTGCTCTCGGCATATTGTAGAGCTCACTGACAAACTGCAGGTACAGCAAATATTTCTTGTTTCTCTCTTGTCACTTTAGCATCAGTGAATGTAGTATTTCTTGCTGTTCTTTCTTTTAAACCTTGCCAACACACACCCTCCACACCAAGTTTTGGCTTATAAGCCTCTGGCTGTACTCTTCTGAATCAGACTGATTTTTTAATTAACTGTGATATGTACAATTACTGAGCTATCCTGGGTTGTTCTGGTCTCCTAATCCTTCCAACTATGTAACCCGTGATGTCTCCCTGGTTTGCTCTGCATTGTGTCTTGTCACCAAAGAGCCTTGTTGGCTGAACACTGCGGTATGTTTCTGTCTCCCACCTAAGATTTTGGGCCATGAACATCACCAGGAGCCTTGTCACAATCAAGACATCATGCCTTTGCAGGCAAGCTGTATTTATCTTGAGCTTCTTTACTAGACTCTGCTTTGCCTTTTGAAGAAGTAGGTCAGAACGTGCAATCTGGATGAGTTTTACCCACAGAGGTGATAAGCAGCTTCTGCTCGGCTCATGTAGACTCCACAGAAAGCACCACAGTCTCTGCTTGTACCCACAGGTTTATACATTGCCCTTATATCCTACAGTATCCTCAGGCTGCTCTTGAACTTGCAGTGACTTCAGTGGCTGAAAGCACAATCATGTTAGTCCCTCTGGGTGTATCTGTAGTCTGGCTTTTGATACCAGCTTTAGCTGGACATAATGGCCTGCTTGGATGGTCAGAGGCTGCACTAAATAAGCCACAGAGTGCCAGGGGCTGGGAGTCCTGCAGCTGCACTGGGGATGGAAGGTCTTTAGTCTCTCCTGTGCTCTGGACATCTGCTATTTTTTTGTCAGTAGCAAATACAAATCCCTGATTTTCTTTCTGCCATAGTTCGGCTGTTTTAGCTAGCAATCAATGGATGGTGCCAAGGATTCAGTGTGGTCTGAAGATGAAGAAGTATTTGCAAAAAAACACATACCCTTGTGCAACTGCACCTTACTCAGCTGGTGGCATTTCAGGGCATAGAACAAGCAAATTTCCTCTCTATTTCTAGACTCGATCGTCCTTTCCCACACATTTGCCTTGTTTGTCATGATTTGGAGGAATTTTTCTTAATAGCAATTCACGTAACCTTTGTATCACTGCTGGTTTTGCCACTGACAGAAGTGGGTTTACTTCATCACTCACTTTATTTATCAATAACTCTTTCACAAGACCTGTTGCATTTTAGTTGTGATTTTTGCCTCGGGACTGGGCATCCTTTGCAATGCAAATCTTGCCTCCTGCCCCTTGGATTTGATAGGGAGGATCTGGTTCCCAAAGCTGGGATTTCACAGCTGTGGTCTGACTGGCTTCCTATCAGCGCATACAAAAGAAGTGAGCACACAGCAACAGCTAAATACCCACTTCAAACTTCAGACTTCTCAGCTGGAACAACTGTTGCGGTTTGAAGTTGTTTTGTTAACTTCTTTGGCTAATTGATAACATCTGCATCTCACCACCCTTCCTTGCGTCTCAAGCTACTTCCAAATAGATTGGATAGATAATACTGTGGCAGATCTGTTTCTGTATTAGTGATATATTGTCACGCTTTTGGAAAATTGTATGAGAACTGGGGGGCGTCTTCAAGTAATGCCTCCTTTATAAAGGTTTCTTTCACACAGTCACAGAAACAAGCCCAGAGACACCAATAAAACCTCATGCTATTTATTTGGTGTTTCTCTCATGATCGTGTTCAGATAAAAGAATTTTTGATGTCACACTTTTTTCCTCTGTTATTCTCTACCACACTTGCTAAGTTTGAAATTTACATTTGAGCTTTAAAATATTGGAATTAGCTTTTATTTTTCCTTAGTTTTCATTTTCTTTGTATTACAATAGATGGATCAGGAACTGGTATATGTGATATTTTAGTAAATAAAATTCTTGTATTCAGGATCAGTCTTGAAGTCTGGTAATACACAGTGACACCATATAGGTCCCAAGGAGACATTATGGTTGTAATGGAAATATCATATATCTCATATCCCAGGTCTGATATATCAGCTCAGCAATAAAAAGAAACAGGATATTTGCAACTATATTTTAACAGGGATTTTGCTGTTACCATGAGAACATGGATTACTTGGAAATTTTGGTGAGAAAACTCTTTAATGGTTTCATCAATGTCTAAGCCCAGGAGATTTCAGTTCTTTCACTGCTATTGAAATAGCTATTAATGCAGCAAAAATCAGAAAAGTATGAGTGTGTTTCATTGGCGTCTTACTGTACATCTCAGACTTAGGTCTCAGTACAGGTCAGATGGTCCCTTCTATCATATTTCAGGATTCCCAAGATCAGATCTGGATTATGCCTAGCGACACATGTCCACTGTGAAGTCTCCACAGCTTGACATCGTTCCAGTTTTGGCTGGGGACAGTTCCCTCCTCCACTTCGCTTTTGCTGTTGGGATGGTTAGTGCTGTTACTGAGCAAGGCCTAGAGATGTCTGCAGGGCCTGTGATGTGCAGGGAACTGACGTAAGCCAAGATTTGAAGGCTTGACGTTGCTCAGCCAGCCAGGAGAGCCTCATGAATTTCCTTGTAAAAGGAATTTCTTAGGATTCAGGGAGACTTGTGTTACATAATCCTTTGAAAACAATATTTGACACAGGATAGGGCTATCCCCTTTACGAAGTCCCCAACAGAACCTGCAAGATGCCATGAGCACTATTATTATTGCAATTCTTTTATTTTGTGCCATTTCAGCATCACTAGCATCTACAAAAGAGGTTAGATAAAATCCCAAATACAGATCTCTCATAACTTCACCTAATGCAAGCTCAACACATTTGGTCTTAATCTGAGTGCCTGGAGTGGGATGAGTTCTGCAGGGTTGTAATAAAATAAATATTATCCTGCACTGAGAATGGCTCAGCGAAAGGTTCAATGTCAGGTCAGCACAGCGAACTCTTTAACCACGTTTTGCTAGGCACGGACCATGTCTTTACCTAAAAAATTGTCACAGCTCCGTAGTGGCTGGTGGAGTGGAAGTGATTTAAATCATTCACCTCTTGCTCATTTTAAATGTTGGATTTGGTCAGCATTCGAGGAGGAAAGCTGGGCAGTGGGTACAGCCCCAGCTTTCAGAAATAAAAATGTTTCCACCAAAAAATAAAATAAAAAAAATAAAAAAAGAAGGAGGGACTTTCTGTGGAGTTCCCTTTACCCACTCAGCCCTGCTCAAATTGGATTACTTACAGAAACAAAGGGAACAAGCAGCCTTGTTACAGCAGACTAGTCCCAGGTGGGTAAGTGTGAGCTACTTAACAATTAGCAATATAGTGAGAGCTCTTTTAATTGTTTTTTTTCAAACAAACTTGAACCACCTGTTCTGCCATTTTAATGCAGGAACCAAAGGAAATGTGATTCACAGGTGTGTTATAAAAGGGAAGGCAGAGATGCTTAGGAAGGAAACTTGTTTCTTTGTTGCAGTATGAGGCAGAGCTTGAAAATTCAGTGACTGAATATTTTGTGTCATTACACAGTTGGGGCAGAAATAACCTGAACATCAGAAGAATTTGCTAAGGTTAGTACTTTTCCATTCCTTTGTAATCATGTTGTCTGTCAGTACACCATAGATGAGCAAAAAAGCCCACTTCCCTGCCAGGTAATTCCAAAAGCTGTTCCTAAAGAGAATGTCACTGTACTAAAACTTTTGGTGACCATGTATTTATTTTTGTCACTTTTTTTACACTGGGTCCTGCTGCACAGTCAAGATAGTTCCCTTTCAATTTAGCGGGAGTTGATAATGAACTCTAGAGTTAAAATTCAGCTCCTTAGGTGGTGATTCCTTAGATAAAACTGACTTATCAAGTAACTTTTCTAAAGCTTAATACTTTCCTGGTTTGAGAAGTGCTTCATTTTCTACCTAACCATGCATGTAGTTATTGAATGTTAGCTCTATAGTGCCAGCTAAAAGCATTTTTCTCATTTCCAAGCTCATATCAGCCTATACAAAGATCTCAATGGTTTGACCAAGTTCATAAAGAGGACTATGAGCAGAGCTGGAAATGAATGCAGTTCTGGTTCCAGGTCTTATACTGCTGACTAATTAATTATTCACTGATGCGATTCAGTCTCCAGAAAGATCAGTCATATACACCACAGATTAACTCAGCTCAAAGCAATGGTATTGATGCACACTAGCAGACCTAGGCCAGCAAGAAAGCCATCATGTGTTCGTAATAGAGGTGGATGATTCTCTACACCTGGGCCTACAAGTTTTACTGCTCATTTAAATTCAGCAAATGTATTCAATGTAACCTCATACCTCTTGGTAGAACCTAGTTCTCCTTGTTTAAGGAAACAGTTATTTACTGAGATACTGCAGAAGCCACTCTAGGAAGAGAAGATGGCTCTCTTGGTTGGACTTGCTGCAAAAATCTTAATTTGTTATGTATTTTTCAGGAGAGGATTTTTAAGGAAAGATTGATCCAAGTATGTATTGTTTGTTCACTGGCTGCCAGTAGACAGGTTGATGTGTCCTGTCCTTGCAGGAGCTGGTTAAGTGAAAGTATTTCTTTATGGCCATTGCCATTTATCCTTTCATTTTGGAGCAGCGCTAATGTCTCTCCTTTTAGGGTGTGTCAGTACATTTACAAACTATGATAAGTTGCCCTGCATTGAAGGGTTTACAACCGTATGTATATTTTTTGATTTTTTTGGGACACATATAGATCATGTTAAAAACCAGAAGTCCATTGTTCAATCAATCAAGTTAATCCTGGTGCTCCTTGATAACTATAGCTATCGCATTTCAGAGTGATTTTACTGGATATTACTGGGATTACTTGTAGTAGCCACTCAGTCTAGACAGGGGTTTCTATTACAGTGAACACAGACAAAAGGGTAAGAAATATTAATGCCCAACATCCATTAACCATGCACAAACTGCATATCAGAGAGTGGATCCTGTTCACTTGGCTGTGGTTTCCCCCTCCCTTTTGTTTATCTCTCAGGAGGGCACTGTCTTTTTTTAATTAAAAAGAAGCAGGTTGTCTTAAAAAAGCAGGAAAATAAAAAAAAGAGCTGCTTGAAAACTTTGCCATTTAGAGTTAAGGGAAGTTAGAGATCTTTTGGTACACTGTCCCAGTATGGAAAGGTCCAAGTATTTTGGCCCAAGAGCTGTCTTCAGGATGGCTTTCTCTTGACCTTTCTGCGAGAAGGGAGCAGAGTCATGGTGATCTTGCTGAAATGAACAGCTTAGAAACTTGGATCTCTGAGAATCCTGTCCTTGTGAGAAATATGGCAAAATGGTTCTCAAGACTGTCATCAGGCCTGGATAAAATTATACTACCCGTTGTTTCTGAAACAAAGTCATTTAGAATGACAAGCTCTCCAGGAATGCTGCTCCTTGAATAAAGTTAATGTGGCAGTGACATGTAGTTCCCACCATCCCCTAGAAGACAATTCTGCTAAATTAGGACAGTTGGCCGATTAAAATTAGGCCTAGTTAACGAGGCACTGAGTGAGGTAATAATGTTAAACTCTAAAGCATTTCAGATTCTCATTTTATGCTGCTCCACATGTTCAAACTCTTAACACATGGGCAAACATTGTATTTGCTGCCTAGGCCATTTGTTGTGTCACAGATTTTATTTTGGATAGGGCATATTTCAGGCTGTTGTCAAATTGCCCATCATAACTGAAGCTCCACCAGGTCTTCCAAAGCATGTTAGGGTAACAGTAGAAGCACTTAAACACTCTACTTACATATGGCTTGCCATCCTGTATTCATTCGTCCACAGACCTTGATGACCTTTTATTCCTGACATCCTTTTGGAATCAAAAGCTAATTAGCCTGCTGTTGGGAAGGGTCTGTGGATCCTGTGGAAGCAGAAGCTTCCAACCCCCCTTTTTTGGGGGGGGAGGAGGGAATGATTAAAAACAAAAAAAAATCCCCAGTTTTATAAAAAGCTTGCCATTATTTCAAGATTCCCTTAATCTCTGGGTGATGTATCCATATAGTGCTGAATTGGCTTCATAAATCAAGATTTCCCTGCAAAACTTTAGCTTGGTGTAGACTTGGAGAACGTACTGTGTACCAATGCTCTCAAACCCCTTTTATATCTGACAGCTGATTTCAGTATGTTTGAACATGATATAGTAGGCACTGGGAGCCTGTGTTACTGTTGCTCTTGCAGTGTCTGTCATTCAGTTTCTAAGGCTGGGCACTCTCCACCTCTAATCTTCCACAGCAAGTTTGCTCATGACTGGAAATCTTGTCTGTTGGTTGGCATAGCTCAACAGTAGGTTTGGTGGCTCGTGGGTCTTCCCTCCAGGCAGAGGGGAATAAGTAATGTGGTAGGTTTGGTTTTTTTTTCTGGGAGGCAAGAGTTGTGTTTATATCTCTCTTTTACAAAATGGAAATGTTGCCATCATGAAGTTAAGGTCCAAGTTTATCAAACTATGCAAGTACCTAATTCTCTGGGCTATTTTAATCAATGGTTATGCTTTTAATACAGTTATAGAGATGACAATAAGTTACTTGCATAAAACCTGTGGTGCAGGGCAATGCAGTTGAGTTCCCTCAAATTTTAGGCTTACCGAGGAACATTTTTTTTCTCTTGCTGTGTACATGTTTATCTTGATCCAGCAGCTACAGGTCTGCTTGCCTTGATACACCTCCTCCCTTGAACCCTCATTCCATGATAATAAAACAGGAGTTTCTAAGGTATTTCTCATGGTAGTGTCAGAAAGGAGAGGAGAGCATAAATTCTGCCCTCATTTCCAGGAAGATCATCACAGCTGGTGGTTTTTGCACCCTTATTTTGAAAGCAAGGCCTTTCAAATAAGCCCATGCGTATAACCTTCTTCAAGCAGCTAATGGGTAGGCATAAACTATTGCTTGGAGAGCAAACCCCATTCCTCCTTGGAATAAGTTTCTTTACTTTCTTGCAGGTGTGTGGATGGGATGTGGCAATTCTTGCTGTCTTCTGGTGTAAGGAAGGTTAGGGTGATCCAAAGAAAGCATATGGTATGCTGTTAGAGTCTGAGAAGAACAAGATCAGAAAATCTCCCCTATGGAAACATTGCCTTTGTCCAGGGTGTTTTGCCAGGCGGCATAACCTGACTCTATTGAAAGAGCTGAATTATTGTTATATAGCTTTGAAAACACAGTATCAAATTATACATATAATTTGAGGCTGGTTTTAATAAGCATTTTCTCTAGCCTGTGGTTCCCTCTAGTTTGAATGTTCTCAACTTTTTGGTCAAATAAATAACAGCCTAGAACAGTATTTTCAGGAAAAGATGATGCTTGGCAATGGCTGGGGATTCTGTGGCTTTCACTATCCTTCAGAGGGCTTGGGCTAATGTATAGACTTTCCAAGAAAACAAAAAAATGAAGAGCTTGGGAAGGTTTTAACTGAAACACCATCCAATGTAACTCGCAACTTTTCCTTTGGTGTTAGCTGATGTGAGGGTTTTTCTTCTTTTTTTTTTTTCTGAATATAACTGACATTTCTGAATCTCTGTATACCTACTCCTAGTTTTTCTTTCCTTCTTTATTCTTTATACTTTCCTCTGTTTTTTTCTTCCTCCTTGTTGCTCATTCATTCTTTCATTTATCTCTGTGTTCTTCCCACTGTTTATTCCTAATTTGCTGCTTCACTTCCCAGTTCTTCTACAGTTCAAAATTACTGTGTCTTGAACTGTTCCAACCAGTCCTGGCAAAAGTCAGCTCCTTGTCAAGGCCAAATCATGCTCTTGATCTAATGTTGAGATCACATCTGATCTCAAATGTGCCTAGTTTAAAAGGGACAATATTATAGAAAGGCTGGAGAAGAGAAGATAACAGGGAAGCTTGGAGGAGTGTGCCATGGAAAGTCCCATGACCCTTGCTTTAGTTCAGGCTCATTTCCACAGGGCTATCAACAGCCAAAGGAGGATGATGAGGTGTGAACAAGAGCTGGAAGAAACCATGCAGCAAACACAGCACAACATCTCAAATCTTCTAGAAATGGAAGAAGAGTCTGTATGCTTTGAAGTTGTAGGATGTACCAACTCAAGGCCTGGATTTTGTTGTCTGAATTTTTTTAAAACGTGGCTGGGGGTGAGGAAGTGACTGGGCCTATGAAGGCAGTACCAGAGAGGTCCTTACCAAGGAGTATCTGAAGGGTTTTGGCTAATTCCCCTGGCTTGTGGATGAGGTCACTCTTTTGCTGAGGAAGCTGGAAATGGAGAAGGCTTCTTCCTTGTGTCAGATCCTTTCTCTCCTGCCTGCTGGATGCCCCACAAAGCCTGGCCCTGTGGTTCCAGTGAATGACAAGAACCACCAGGAACTACTTGTAGCAATGTTGTGAAGGATGACTGAAGTACTGAGATTTCTTCTTTGCCTTTTCTGCCCAAATTATGCTTCTTGACAAATCCATCACTTGACTGTGCTGTGACCTCTCAGTCCCTGCTTCCTGGTGGCATAGCTCAGCTTTGGACTTCTAGGAAGCAAAAAGTTCTTCAGACTTAAAGACAGTGAAGAACTGCATTGATTTATACGGCCTGGGATAATGGCCTCAGGATGTTCTTTGAGCTTTTCTGTAATTCTTTCATTACTTCCCAAATGCCTCTTGGTTCCTGCAAACTGAGCAATCGATGGTACTATACCAATGTCATTAACTTTAGATTAAACCTTTTTTCTTAAACTTTGTCAGTGTTACGGATGTTTTGGAAGTTACAGAATATGGAGGAGGTAATCGTCTGTGGGAAAGGCTTGCTGACGCTATTTCATTAGCCATCTGGCTGGGAGATCTTGATTGTACTACTTCAGACAGCTTTGGAAAGACTGAAGATGTAGATGTTTAAATGATAGTTAATAACAGTATTCATCTCGGTGATTCTCTTGGCAAAACTCTTGCTTTAACATTAGCTTTCAATAAAGCTTTGCCATTTTAAACTTTCATTTTAAACAGAAAAATGCTTTTAAAGTTTCAGATTTAGAAGCTTTTACAGAGCTTAATAAAAATTCACTTTTTGGGCAAAGCGCAGTTGACAGCTGTATTGGTACTGATGGTTTCTATTTAAAAACATGTTCCTTTCCTTTGCTGCATCTTTCAGCTGCTGAGATTCTTTGTCTTGCTTCCTCTAAGTTTCTTTTACCATCTCACAGGCATCAGGGAAGGGGGCCAAGTGCTTCAACACCAGCAGAGAGAACTTGATTTTATTCTTTCTTGCATGACTCAGCTCTTTGTATTGATGCGGGAAGGATCTGGACGAGTACCAGAGAAGCTGGGGAGAAGTTGCTCTGTAATGCACAGAGTAGATGGGATGGTCAAACACTCCACCGTGCTTTACAAGCTATTGTTAGATATGTAGGTAGCAGGACGGCCAAGTGCACCAGGCTTCTGTGTAGGAGAAATATACCCTTAATCCTTACCCAGGCTCTGTGACCAACCTATGAGGTAATGGGGCAAAGTAATGCAGCATCAGTGTGTTGGGACAGAGGCGACTTGTTATTCTTAAGTTGCATATTTCCTTGAGCAGTAAGGTTCTATAGAGACAGTAATGACAGTGCTGTGGGAATCCTGCTAAATGCTGTTTGATTTGGACAGATAAGCAACAGCAAAACAATAACCACAGTAAGATGGACTATTCCAAGAGAATAAATTAGAGGAAAAAAATGCACATATGAGTTTAGTGGGTAAAAACATCTGCCTGGGGAGTCTGGGATCTGGCTCATCCTTCTGTCACATTCCTGGATGTCCTTTGCTTCTAGGAAGAAGTTAGCAAAGTGAAGAAAAGGAAATAAAAAAGTTAATCTCTTGCCTAACTAGTAGCTGTATCTCTTTACCAGCTTAGCACTTCTGGGCCATATATCCATGTAGGAACCCCAGTTGTACTTCTTTTTATGTGTATTGACTTAGTGGAGTGCAAACATGTTAAAAAGTTCACTTTCTCCTTTATACGAGTCTATAAAAAAGCTCTTAAAATGGAGTCATAGGGTTTCAATGAGACAAATGAATGATCAGCCGAGACCTAACAGTCCTTTCTGATGGATTAGGTGCTTTAGTGTGAGAAATTTTAAGATGCTAATCAGCCTGGAGAGTTTTCATGCCTCCAGCACTATGTAATGACACAAAATATTGTGATGCCTCCAAGTTATAATGGAATAGGCAAGGAGGATGCAGTAATAGGTATCACTCATGATATTTGATTCCAGTTAAAACTACGTTTTCAAGAGTCTCTAGGCAGCAGAGATTTCTTATGCATTTATGGGAATTTGAGTAAAACTAAACATATACACACTAGCTTGGAAATTTTCTAACAGCTATTTGGACACAGTAATGTACAGAAATAATTGTAAACACATGCACAAGTAGATCAGTGTGTTTTCAGGGTCTGCTTTTAGCAGAAATAACACATTAACATATTTTCTGAATTTTGCAAATGCACTGCAAAATTGCAGCTCAATAAACTTAACTTTTTATGTTCTTCTAAACTGATGACACCAGTATAATATCAAGATGTTTTCCAGTTGGGATTTAGGAAGCTGTAAGACATGACAGAAGTGTTCATAATAGGACATTTCAGCAAAAATTTTTACTTGCACGGAGTTGATCCAAAATCAGCTCTCCAGCAAGGAATGTATCTTTTTACAGCACTTACTGTGGATGGGATCGAGCCCACTGCCAGAGTAGTAAAACACACATTTGCTGCAAAAGCACAGAAGCAGGTCAGAGTCTACCAGAAGGAATCATTTACTGTACAGAGCTGTTACATTTTATTTCTGTACATTTGGAAATTTTGAGTTATGTCCTGTCACTTACATTTGCAGGCATGCAAGCGCTGTGTTTATATTCCACGTTGGTCACTGAGAAGAAGAAAAAAACCCCCAGGATATTTCCTCTGCATGTTTTTCTAGGAGTGGTATTGTGGTATTGCTGTTTTGGGAGATGAAGAGCAAAACTCAAGTGTCCCCAGGATAGCTTTCTACAGGCTTCACTGAGCGGCAAAAGGATGCACCTGAGCTGGTGCTGAAATGGTTAACTAATAGCATGGGGCTAGGAAATCAGCATTCATCCCTGGCACAACTGCTTCAGGAGTTGTGCCAGGAACCAGTAGCTGAATGCCTCACTAAAAACAACAGGACAACACTATAAAATGCCTGGAGTCTTAAATGGTTAGTAGTGTGTCAAGGTGACATGCTTGTGGTCTTCATTAAGGTGTAAGCTGAGAGACATCTCTGTTATTTATAGAAATGAGTAACCAATGCAGTTTGTGAGCATTCATGTTGTCATTACAAGAACAAAATGTTATCTGCATAATTACAAAGCTATATTCTGATGGGGATTCTTATTTAAGCCTGTTACATGCTCTAGCAAAGCAGAAAATCCCTTACTGAGCACCGTTAATAATGGAGCATTAAGAATACACTGTTTTCTTTTCTTGCTTCATATACATCTATTTATTTTTAAAACAACTGTGTTTTGGTGCTTTCTAGGATTTCTCTCCTGGGTGCTGGAGAGATCTTTTCCTTGGACCTGGCTACAAGAAGGAATGTCTCTACAACCATTTCTGGTAATGTTCCCTATGCCTTGCTGGGACCAGCCCTCTCCTTCCCACCACAGTCTGCAGCAGGGTCTGGGACAGAGATTTTGGTGGGCGATGGAGTGTGGGGAGTTTGTCAGCTCTAATGGAAGTACATGGCCCAGGAGAGGCTGCTAATGTTCAGAGACCTCTTTCTGTAAGGATTAAACTGAACTTTCTTAGAGAAATTCATGATACGATGCCAGAGAACTAAACTACCTCTAACGTCCCCTCAGCAATCTTAGTAGAGTCCAGCGAGGTGGGCATGTCCTAGGGTATGTCCCAAGCAGGGACTTCCACTTAGGCAGTGCTGGTGAGGAGACCCTGGGAATCCTCCCTGGGGGCTGAGAGTGCTTTTCAGGCTGTGCTGGTGTGCGAGGTCCTTGCAGCTGATGGTGAGCAGCTGCTTGAGAGGCTCTTCCAGCAACATCTCATGGCCTCAGCCACCTGAGTGTGCGGAGTGCTGGGCTGCGGACCCAGCCCTGCCCTCTCCAAACCTGGGAAGTAAAGGTACAGACCTGCAAAGAGCTTGAAATAACCCTTTGGAATAAAAAAGGGAAGGGAAGGAGTGTGAACCTTGCAAAAGGAAGTAGGTGAGGAGGAAGGCAGGAGGGAAGGGCAGGTGGGGTGAGGGTCAGTCCTGGTAATTAAGCCTTCCTGGAGGCAAGCCCGCTCCCTGGGCAGAACCTGCCCGGCTGCTCCTTCCACTGCTGCTGCTTGTGCACACCGATGCGTTGGCAGAACAAACAGCCAGTGATGGAAAAAAAATGGCCGCTACCGATCAGGCTTTGCTTGTTGAGCCACTGGGCATTTGGATCTGGGAAGGTTGCGGAACTGGTCCTCTATTTAGTGCTGTGTCTAGCTGAGATATGGTCAGACAGCTAAGAGGGGAGCAATCCAAGGAACCCGGTTTCCTACAGGGATTTCCACACTGCAGAGTCCTGTAGTTGGAGGATGGTTTAGCAGGCTAACCCGTACCTACTCCACTTAATGCAATTTGCTGCTAGGATGCATGGGTGTATCTCCCCATGCTGTGGGAAATGAGCTTGTCTCTCCAGTTTTGTTAAGGCACAGCAGTAAATTAAGCAGTGGAAAAAGAATGCAGAATCAAACCCTTTCCTGGGCTGGGCACTAGTAGAACTGCGAAGTGTAACATTAGCATTATGTGGCTTTATTATGGACACGTGCATGCTTGGATTTAAAGGCCAGTGGCTAGACTGAGCAAATATTTAGTGCAGATGGGAAAAGGGAAAACATCTATTTTCTTGTGCCAGTACAAAGGATGACTAATTACACCAGGAACAGCTGCAGTGCACTTGAAACTATAGAAGACCAGCTGATTCCTACCATGCTTCTCCAGCCAACTGGCAACACCTGAGACCTGCCAGGTAAAAACCAGGCTCTGTGCTTTGTCCAAGTCATTAGAGCTCCACTTGGAGAGAAGTGAGCTTTGCTTCACTGCTTAAAGAGTTACTCAGAAAGAAAAAAAAATACCTGGAAGAAATATCTCAGTCCAAAGTAATATTTACTTGGGTGCTTAAAACTTTGTAAAATGCCCTGAAGGTCACAAGCCATTCATCCTGCTGTGTATTTCTCTTTAAGAAGGTGCTTGTAAGTACTACTGGAACACATGTGTGATGAGGGGTTGCCATGGCAAACAGGTTTTGGCACTATTTAAGACAGAGTTTTATTGCACAGCAGAATAAATAAGCATGTTAAAGCCACATACAGTAACTTGTTGGCACATACATTAATGCTCCCAAGGGCTGCAATAACTTAAGCACCCTCCCTTTAAACATTTTTCAGCGTTTTTTCTTTTTTATTGACTACATGCATTTAGTATTAGGGCTAGGAATGTCCCATTTCCACTCCCTTTTGAAGTGAGTAATTGAGGCAAAAAAGGAGGACTGTCTAATAAATCATAAAGGGGCATTGTGCACAGACAAGAGGGGCAATTTTCCCTTTCCTAACATACATGAGGATAAGCCAGCGTGAGACCTGGCTGTGTACTAAATTCTGACTTGCTCCCTCTAGGCATTAGGAGTAGATCGGCGTGTTTATATTTCTGATGGAGCCTGAATAATCAGAAATAGTTTCACACCATTTTCTACAGTTTCTGTCTTGCTCTTTTGTGCCAAGCCAGTCTTCTACCACATCAGAGCAGCAAGTTAGTTACTTCAGCTTTAGTAATTTTATGAACCACCTGTTCTGTTCCCAGTTTGGCTCCCAGTTCACACCAGTGAGTCCCATCAGGTCTGGAAACACTCTCAGCTTCGAGGAAGTGCTGCAGGGAGGCGAGAGGCAAATCTCTGCCTGTAAGAGGGCTCAGGTTTGTGGTGCTCTTAAAGGTGAACATAAATTACACTTTATAATGAAAGCTCTGGCTTAAGAAGAGTTATTAGTGTATTAGGCTGGGCTTTATTAGCTCAGAGGTTTCAGAGCCATGTGGGAGGTGTGACACTGGCTCCCTCTTCTGTGGGAAGCAGTAACTTTTCTGGTTTGGAGAACCTGGAAGCTGCCAAACACAGGCGAAGCCCACAACATCTCCCCCATCCCCTCCCACCTCAGATACATAAAAGCACAATTAGTGCAGATGTGATCAGATAACGCCCAGCTGTAAGGCGAGTGGCACAGTTGCCTCCTTCCCGGGTGAGTGAAGGATGGCTGAGGCGTTCAGCCAGAGCTGGCAGTAATTGTTTCTTGTTTAAAAACTGGGGAATTGGTGAGTGCGATGGACCTAATTCTCTTTGGTTTATTGGCAAGTAAGAAAGTTACTGGGGAAGAGCAACAGAAAGTACATCTCGCCCTAAAACAAGACTGCAGGCACTGCTGGCTCCTGCTATACTCAGAAGAAAAATCTGTTTTACATATTCCCCATGGGTTTAGGATGAAAGCTGTAATGTATTTTACTCTTAGGGCCCTTTTTGCCTCTTGCCCCATTGCCAAGATGACTCCACAGCCTTCAACAAGGCTTGGGCTGATCATCAGAGCCACTTGTCTCTCCTAAACTTTCCTGTGCACTCAGCAGTTGCTGAAGCATGCTCAAGCCTTGTGAAATGGGGGAGGAAAAAGAGTTGGTTGTTTTATGAAAGAGACATGTTTGTAATATCACATACTGATAGGTTCATTATGAATTACAATTTGCTGAATAAGAGAACTGATGAGGGAGGGATAGTGCATGGAGAGAAAAGAAAGAAAAAAGGAAGGAGGCGATTTTTATGCCTAGAAAGGTGTCTCCTGGGCATAACCGGAGTTGAAGACCTACAGTTTCCTTCTAGCTGTTTGGATTTGCTTGCAATTAAAGCCTGGTGGAGCTGTCAGGGGCTGTTGACAAATATATTATAACCAACTTAGGTTAAGCGAAAGTTACTTAAAATTAATCCATCCCTGCACAATACTTCTGTTTCACTTCAGAAGAATGTGCCAGGAGGAATAAGTACAATCCTGACCATGTTCGGAGAACCTCCTCAAGGTGGAAATTTGCAAATAGGGCTACTGTAGTATGTAATGAGAAGCTGCAGGGCTTTCAATTATCCCACATAGTCTGTCTCTTTGCAACTTGACTGACAGCTAATTATGCTGGTGCCATTTTTTTGGCAGTGGAATTTAATCTCCCAGATGGAAAGCAAATCAATCTGCCCATCGCTGCAGCTGAGGCATACTTTGGCTCAATTTTAATTTATTCTCCTAAGCCTAAGAAGGCTAGTCATTTCAAGGTACAAAAATATCAGATTTCTTCTGTTAACCAGGCTGGTGGAAAAAGTGTGGAAGTGTTGGGATTTCGTAGGCTACGCTGTGAAATGTTGTCGCTCCTTAGGAAACAGCAGTATCATCTCCCCTTGATTCCTGTTTGTGGAATCTGACAAGGAAGAAGCATTTATGAGCGGGTTGCTAGTGATAATGGTTAAACATGAGTTGTGGAGGCATTAAGTAGGATTCTATGGAGGAATGAACTAAATCTCTGAAGAACTCGACACAAAAAGGAATCGGTGGCAATTTTCAAGCACTTTAGCCAGTGTGCAATAGCCCAGTTCCCATTGGGTTTCACACCAGGGATATAAATACAATCCTTCTACTTACCTGCACTCTTCAGGCCTATCAATTATGCTGCTCCCTCTGAGTTGCAGTTACAACTTTAGGTATTACTGTCCTCTGTAAAACCATCGTAGAGCAGAGTATGTGGCTAGTTACCACAGGCTACAGACCTGATCTTCAAGTACCCAGGCACCTGCAGCTGCTGTCAATGTTTTTCAGGCTAGAAACCCCAATTTTAGCTAGGATCAAGGGGAAGGGAGCTCACAAAACCTTGACGTTAATGAATGCTGGAAAATCAGAGCCTTATTTTTCTGCAAACTTTTGCCTGTTTGGCTAAGGCTGTTCCAGTCTGCATATGGTACCTATGTTTTGTCTGTGTGTTGTTGTTTTCCCTTTTGGAGTACTTTCTCTGAGTTTTTAAGCTCTCAGGTTATTGGATGTATGTACTCTGTTTTTTTGAAGAGTTTACCAATAGAAAGGTTCCTGATTCCCCTTTTTACTGAAAAAAGCATTTCTAAAAGTACTTTGCTCACACCTAATGAGTGTGATTCCAGTCTTTCTCACACTTGCACAAAACCACAGCCATTTTACTGACTCTCGTTAGTACATTTGGAGGCTAAAAGATTACAAACTCTCCTATCTAGCTCTTAATACCTATCTTTTTATATTTTCATATTATGCTTTTAATTATATTGATGCTGCTCCTAATGAGCCCTTGAATGACATTTTATGATTATGATGAAATCTTGTACATGGAAGCACTTGTTCCCCAGAGATTTGTCATGAACATGTTCTGACACTGTCCCGTCAGTGCATTCACTACTATGCTGCACATTGTATTTCTGCAGTGTGATAGTTAAGAGGGAGCCTGTGCAATGCCCTGTCAATTTGTAGCAGAGGACAGATATAATTCAATAGATGATTGGAGTGCTAATTAGTCTGTGGGAAGAATGATCAATACCTGGGGAAAAACAGTGCAGGAGCAACTGAATGTGGGCTTGGAAAGTAACATACTGTGTGTCTTGTAGCTGATGTTTGAGGTTATAATGCCACTTAAAGATGCTGGCTGCAGGCATTTATTTGAAAATGTACATGTAGCAAATGGAAATCCAACATAATCTGGAAATAACCAGCTAAATGGAGCATTATGAGGAAACCCACCACTCTCACCAGATGTCAGACCTCTCTTTGTAAAGTGCTGTAAAACATTGGCATGTCCTAATAGCCAGAAAATGGGACCTCTTCCAGTGCAACCTTGCCAGCAGGGCTTGCTTTACCCAGGGCGTGAGTTTTAGAGCACAGTTGTAACACCAAGGTGTAAGGATGGACGCCACCTTCAGAGCAGGGATGTGGGGCAGACGCTGAGGCTCTTGGACACTGGGTGGAAGCAATGGTTTGAACTCAGTACCCACTGGCAAGGAGCACTGTCCATAAGGCAACGGAGAAATACGCTAGTGGGGAGGGACTGGTTTTGGTACAGAGGCAGCAGTGTGATTTATTCAACTAAAGATAGATTATTTTTTAAATCATAATTTATTAGTCTTAATTAGAACAAATATTTGGTTCTTAATTATTCTAGAAGCTTAAATATTGATGATAAAATACAGAGTAGAAGACCCAAGACCTCTGTGCCAAACACAAGGACTGCAGTGCAATCCTGCCTATTGCTTGCCCACTTGTATGAAAGTGGGGGTCAGTGGGGTCCCCAGGCTGCAAACAGGGATCAGAATGGGGAAAATCTCCACCATATTTCCAGAGCTCCTGAGGTCCTTGCTTGGCCACCTTACTTTTACTGATGTCCCCAGCTCTGCTGCAGGGTGGTGTACCTCTGAATTTGCCAAATGCTAAAACTAAACTTCCAAAAAGTTGACATCCAGAAAGGAGCTAAAGGAAATGCAGCAGGATTTGTTACTGAATCTTGAATTAATTGTGAAGTACAGAGGGCTGATTTCAGTGGAATGTAACATGAGACTAAAAGTCTAACCTGTCCATCAGCGCAGCAACCATCCAGAAGACACATCTGCATTACTGTTAGCAAATAATCTGCCCTTCCCAAATTGTTTTAGAAAAGTAAAGGTTACATAAATGTTGCTGTTCATTGCTCCCATTTTTCCAGATTAAAAAAAAAAATGGATTTTGGGAAACAAGGAATGAAAAAGGCAGATGAGCTACAGCATGGTTATGAATTCTTATTTGGGGTGGGAGAAATGACCCCAAACTTGCATTTTTGCTTACTTCCTCTCTGGGGCATGGTAACACTTCTTCCAACAGCTAATTGCAGCTATAACCCAGCCTGGCAACCTGACTATGAATGTGGTAGGATAGTTATACCAGCTCAACACATCATATAGGCTGACAACTTTGAATAAGGAAAGCTTCAGGAGGATGATAGACTGTAAAATCAGAGGGAAATTCTGAAGTTAGACAATGTGGGGTACCCTAAGGACAGTATTACAATGAATTTTCTACTGTGGAAAAAGTTGACTAGAAGCAGAGAAGTAGTAGAGAGCAGGATTTGAAACAGTGAATTGAAAATGCTATTGGCCACAAAATGCTTTTAACCTTTGAAAGTATTCAAACAGTTAAAGAGAGAATGTCTATTTTAACCATTGTTTTCAGATAAGATCCATAATGGTCTTACCAATAAGACAGCAAGCTGTAAAGGCACTTTCACTGAGATTTTTCCATACGTGGCCTTCCCAGAGTGTGACTAATTTTTTTGAAAATGGACATTGCACATATAGCTATGACAAGCAAAATGCTAGGGAGATTCCCAAAGTAATGTCCTGGCCGCAGTGCATGTTAGCAGGAATTTCTTCTCCTGTTTTTCTTGTTATGCATGTAACCTGATATGTTACTTTTTAGGTTCTTGAATATATGCCATAATCTACTTGGGCTGCCCCATGTGGCCGAGTTCAAGCTTGTTCTGGGATCTCTGGCTTTCTTGACAGAGCCTGCTGGATTTCAGGACCTCAGAGCCGCATTCTTCAGGCTGTGGGAGACCGGGTAACATCGCCTGAGAGGCAGAGCCATGTCAGAGATGGGCTTGCTCCTCCTCTGGGCAGACTCGCCTGGCTACAAGTGTGGTGGGGAGCAGCTGTGCAGTGGTTCAAGGTCACTTGTGGAACAGGCTGGGTCAGAGCAATAGAATCACGGTACTCTCTGAACACACTGAGGGTTTGCAGGCTTTTGATTGAATGCTGAGAAAGAAGAGGATGCTCTGGTATTTGTACAGTAGGAGAATACAGCGAGGCCCCATGAGACCAGCTTTGATGCTGCAAATGATTTTACACAGGAGCAAAACATGGTCCATAGTTATGAGTTAGAATGAGAAGGGCTTTGTGAAAGCTCTAGGTCTGTGGCCCTGCCTGGCAGAGCATTTTCCTTGTTCCAGGTGATGCAAAAAGTCCTTGATAACTGGTTTTGGTCACACTGGGAGGTGGTGCTGAGAGCTCAGAATCTCATCAGGTGGGAGTTTTTTCATGGCCCTTTTTTTGCAAAAGGACCTGAATTCAAACAAAGCAAATGGCACATCACAGGCAATCCCAAGGAAATCCATGGAGCTATTTATAGAGCCAGTGGCTAAAGGAGCAGATGAGATGTGAGGCCAGAAGCAAGTCCATGTGATTCGAATTACAATACAGTTTGCTTTGGCATTTTCTTAGTTGAAAGACAAAAGTTGACCTTCCCAGCATGGTGTGACAGTGTAAAAGATCTATTAAATGCCATTGGAGGCTGTACTTTGCTTTGAAAATGCTTGTTGACAAACACCTTTTTTTCTGTTACTGACACTAAAATTTTGATACTTTAAGAAAATGAGACTTTAATATTCTACAGTGCAAGGGGACCAAGAAGCTGTAATCTGTACACTCATTTTGATGTGCACATTATTTCTGTGTTAAAAATCCCTTTCTCTGCTGGAAAAAGGAGGGCCCTTCTTGCACCAAGTGTTTCCTGAGGTACCTGCCCATGCATGCTTTTTTTCTATTTTTTCAATCCTTTTAGTGACACCTAGTGAAATTTGTGGAAAGTGCAGTTTCAGTTTTAAGAAACAATGTAACTGCAGTAACATGCATTTCCCAATTAACTGCTAAGGTACTGCATCTTATTTCATTTATTGCCACTTGAACTGCTGTCTTTGAAGAACGATACCAGATACATTTTTGGCTATTTAAAAAATTTCCATTTGAGCCCATAGTATGGCCACACACCTTATGTATTAGAGGCACAAAATTAATTTACTCTTTGATCCTTTTAACTTTGGGTATGTGTTTAGAATAATACTGTTATTAAATTTTTGTCTTCTATTGTTGCTGCTGTTGTTCCTCTACAGCAGCCCCCTTGAAAGCTGCAACTATCTAGACTCCTACACAAAACCCCCAAACTCTTGCAGGAGCTTAAGCTACACATTTTTAATATTTATTTGGTATTCAGGATACATATAGTGAGTCCTGAGCTTACTGACAAGTCAGATTTGGTCTGCTCATTGCTCTGGATCAATCCAGAGTGGATGTGAAGCCCTCTTTCATCAGCAAATGAAGTTTTCAACAGAGATGGAAAACGTATGCCTACTATCTAGAGAGCAGGCTAAAGACTTCAAAGGAAGAGCTTCCTCTTCAGAGCGAGTGTTTGTATGCAATAGCTTTTGAAAGCATAACCTCTTCTTTCTCAAAGTACAAAACCAAGTGGCTTCCGTAAAGGTTTATGCTGGTATGGATTTCAGCTGTGCAAATGATATGGCAACCAATACAAACCGGGCTCATAAATATTTGGAAAAAGTACAAAACAGCTTCAAACAGGCCAATATTAGATGACTGGAACTAGTTAAAAAAAAAAAAAGAACCCTAGGCCTTGCTTGATCTAAAAGTCTTCAACCTCCCAAACTAAACAGCCCATTAAGTCAGATTCTGAACAGGAGGACCTGAAGGACCAACTGGAAAGTCTGAATGCTCAGTGGAAAAAGACCCAACTGGGAGTGTCACTGGGCAGGCACCCAGCCAGGCAGCACAGGTTAAGAGGCCCAGCATCCCCAAGCATGTTTCCAGGCCACTGGTTCAAATCTGGTATTTTATCATCCCTCTCATAGCTATAACTTCTCAGAATTCAGAAAATGAAGGCTTAAGGGAAAAATTAATTCAAGTACACCAACAGCAACAGTTCGAACATTTTACTAAATCAATTCACACAATTTCAAAATTGTAAATATAATTAAGGACAACAGGGTTTCTGTATTTTTTCTTCCAGATTTATCATTAAGACAATAAACAAACACAAATTAGGTTTATAGCTTCTGTTCTTTTAAAAAATGAAAGGAACGCCACTCGATGTATTGATAAAGCACCACAACACAGTTACAAAATAGGGTTGGCCTGTTTCTTTCACAAGTAAAAGACTACATACTCCTAACAGCTTTCTGCTTCAATCCATACTTCATTAAAATAAAACTATAAAATCTCCTAGATTACACTAAGTTCAGACGATGCCTGGTATACAGTGCATTAACAGCAGTAATGCCAACTATCAGTGCCAACATAAAACATTTTAGAAAGTAAAAACAAAACAAACAAAAACCCCCAAACAAACAAAAAAAACCCAACAGAAGAACCACCTTTATTCCCCTAGGTGAGCAAAATTTAAAATAAGGGATGCTCTGCTTCACAATGAGTTAAGGATTTGGGGAGGACGATGGGTAGAAGAAGGGGCTGGTACTGTAGCTTTCTAGGCTTAGTTGGCATCTAGTTTGGCCATTTCCTGCACGTATATCCCTATACTCTCGCTGTCAAAGAGCACAAAGTACACCGTCTTGATTGAAGAGGACATTGTTGACACAAAATAGCTGGAGATGGCTTTCAGGATCAGCTGAGCAGCCGTTTGCTTTGGGAAGCCATTTCTAGAAGAGACAAAAAAAAAGGAAGAAAATCAAGACTTGCTAAACAAGTTTTTGATGGCATAACCTTGCAGGGAATGCTCCATCTTTTCTCTACCGCAGCACAGTAAATAAAGCTACAAAGCCAGTGTTTACAGTCTGAATTAGAAGCTACAAACTTGTTTGTTTAGGCAAGACTTAAAATGTTCAAACAGAAGAAAAGCATTCCCCAAAAATGAATACAGAGTTCACACACATTAATGGGTTGAACCTTACAATATCTGACAGGTCAATTATCCTCATTAAACAGACAAGTAAACCAACAGCCTGAAGTGTTCAGGAAAGCAGCATATACGTTAAGAGTGGCAGAGTGAAACCCATCCTGAAAGCAAACCAACTGTTAAAGAAAAACAAAAAGGGACAGAGAACTTGATATAGAAAATGAAGCATGAAAAGACACAAAGTACAACATGGTTTTACCATTATTAATGGTTAATAATATAGCAGAAAATTGAAGAAGTTACTTGCATAGCCTTGCTGCAGACTGAAAAGGAAGAGAGAACGAGTTCTAGTAGCTTTGGTAGTGAGAAACAACACTGGCAACACCCTTACCATTTCAAATGTGGCAGAAAAAGCGAAGCGGGCTGAGTGAAGGTGAGCAAGTCTGCTCTCCTGGGTCACAGTGAGCCTTGTCCAGATGGGGTCAGTCTAACTTTACTGGGCTTGGGAAGCCGAAGTAGCTGTGTCAGGGCTGAGGACAGACTTAAGGGACTGGATGGCTTTTCTAAGCCAACCTCAGCAACACCTCCAACACTGCTTACACCCTTTTTAATTACAGGCTGATTCAATATAAGTACAGTCCTAAGAAAAATATCGTGAAAGACAGCTGCTTGGTATCAACTGGAGAGATCTAAAACCCAGAGGCCTTTCTACTCCTCTAGCAATGCCTAAAGAAGAGGCTCCTGCCCCCTTCTTCTGGAGGAGGCACAGACAAACAGAACAAACCTTGCTGCTTTCTCAGATGACAAAACTGTGCATGACTGAATTTCGCTGTCTAACCCGCGAACCTTTCTTACAAGCTTTTTCACATTTTTATCTAGCAGCCTGCATCTGAGGTTTCATCTAATCTTAAAACAGGTCAAGCACAAGTAGAAAGGTCTGAACAAAGCCATGATCTGAACTGTAAGTTTTACAGGTCATGGCAAACTCCTGAAATTACACCTGGTAGCTACTCTGTGGCCTAAGCTTTGCCACTGTATTACTCATGAAGTACTGCTGCCCACCCCAGCCAAAGTCTGAGCACTCTCTGAGCTGCAGTGAAGTGTGCTGCAGTAATCAGTCTGAAGGTGATGGTATATGATCACTCTGTTACGAGTAAGACCCAAACAGAATTTGAAAGACCCCACTGAAGATCACCTGGTTCCTTGACATGCACTTACAGATATGCGATGGTCAACACTGCCTGTTACAGAGTGCGTACTATTAATACAACTAATAATTTACAGATTACACAGATGGCTGAGTTTCTCAGAGTTTTCCTCAGCAATTTGAAGAAGCTGGGCTAAATTCATCTCTGGCACTAACAGGTGCAACATCACTTGGCATTTGCTCACTGAAGCACCAAACTCTGATAATGAAACGCTGTTGTACTCTCCCTCTCATTACATGCCACAAGACACAAAATGAGAAAGGCAACTGCCTGTGTCATGGCCCGCTTACTGCACATTACCTTACCATAAAGTATACTCCGAGAGCAATTCTGTGGTAGTGCTGCCTGTAAAGTGATATTATACATGCTGCCTGAAGATAATGCTTGCGATATTTCAAAAATGATGACATGAAATAGCTCATGCTGTTTCTTTCTTTTCTGAAAATGCCAGATTTTTTCTTTTACTGAAGAAGAAAAGGAAAAAAGCATTGTGAGAAAACCTTGTACTCTTCCAAAGCCAAATGAGCTGGTCAGGAAGAATCAGCTGCGTGACAAGTTAATCAACTGAGAGCATAGTTTTGACATCAGAGCTACTTCCTACTGTTGGCTTACACAGAGAAAAAGACACAGACTCAGCATGCCTCCACATCTGATCACTTGCTAGTTACTTATGAATGCTGCATCCTGGCTTATATTGAACAGATCTTTAAGGAATTTTGCTCCTGAGCAGGAATTGTCATGCAGGGCAGCATCAAAATCAGGGTATACGCCATTTCTGAATTGCTCACAGTGGACTCTGAAGTCATACAACTTCCACTTTGGTAGTGCTCCAGCAGGGTGGTCACAACAGGGCAAACGGGAGGAGAGCAGCCTGGTCAAGGGGAGGGATGCACACAGGGAAGCCAATTAAAGTAAGTTGTTTATGACCACTCTCCCAAAAGAAAGAAAAGAGAGCAGAAAAATCAGAAGAAAGGTGCTGACCCAATGGCCATGTGTGGGCTGCAAGAAACAGAAGCCTCTTGCGTCAGTCTACTGGTCTGAGTTAAATTCCTGTGAAAAGGCAGTTTGAGACTTTAGTCAAGCTAGCGTCAATTCAGATCAAAGTCAGAGCCTCAGAATGAAATCCCTACTCCGAGGATGATTTTATGTTCAATCCCTAACTCTCCTTCCCCTGTTCTCCTGCTGGCCCTACCAGACTGAACTCCAGGCTACCTTTGTACAGCACCCAACTTGTGCTTTCCACAAGTTGGCTGTAGCTGAGCATCTGGCCCACTGAATGCTACAAGTATGCTATTTTATTTCCCCCCGTGATTTATTTGAACTGCCCTCATGTAATCCCATTCCTCAACTATAAAAGAGAATGAAACTGTTTATGTGGGTTTATTGGGTGATGTCTGCTTGACAGATGTCTGTACTAGAACAGCTGCATCCATGTGGTATCTTTGGCATTTGCTGTCTTTAAAAGCTTTACTTTTATTTTTTTTAACGCTTCTGACTTCATAAAAACAAGTAAAGAGTATTGTCAAAATATATTCTGTTCTCTCCAGAATTAATTTATGCTTGAGTATCTCCAATTAAGAGAAAAAAGAAAAAAATACACAACCTCATATATTTCTGAAGGTCTGTTGATCCCCCTCCGTCTTTTAAAAGCACCACTTCAACTGCCTTGAGTGAGAATGACGTGCACATGCCAAGTTGAGAACTTAGCCACAGATCTTGCCTGTCAGTAACCAGATTTCATAACAGAATGTGAATCTCATGATTGTTCAGGGTTTCATCATCTTCCAACAGCAACCAAATACTTCGCAACAAGGGTTGTGAATGGTTCTTCCCTGGGAGCTATCCAGAAAAGAAAGGGCTCTGTGGAAGATACTTTACATAATCTTGCTTTAGGCACCCACATAACCAATTCCATAGTCACTCTACAGTCCGTGGAGGAATACAGTTTCTCCCAAAGAGCAATTCAGAGCTTCTCTTTGTACCGACTAGCCTGTGAACCTGACAGCTAATTCAAGGAGGGTTAGTATGCACCCTCCACTATACTTCTCTGCCATTCTACAAAGTAAGCTCATGTTACCTCCTTAAAATGACACCCATGCAAATTAACCATATTTGGAGCTTTGTCTGATGCAAGTTGCTTAAATTTATTATCCTAGTGAAACTTCTATTTCTTTATTGTCATTCACCCAAATGACACTTCCTGCCCTAACCCACAGAATATGCAGGAATTAATCTAGTGTTGCAACACGGCACAATGGGAAGAATATTCTTGCTGTACATCAGCCAACTTCTTTCAGGGCAAATTTGAAAGGGGCAGTTGTTCAGGGTTAAATACACAACTGTGTAATTCGGCCTAGATTTGGCCCTTGGTCTTCATACTGAGCCATCATTACGGGCCAAGCCTTCCAAACCTCCATCCCCAGCCCAAACCCAAAAGCCTCAGATTAAAAGCATAGTCCGTATTCAGACCCTTAAGAACGTGATCCAACTTTCAAAGGCACTGAGCATCCTGTACAAAGCCAGAGGACCTTAACTTTAGACTTTGGCCTTCAAAAACCTTGGCAAAGGCTTCTAAGGCCTTTTTTTTTTTCTGAAAGAGGCCTATCATGTAAACTGCATGGAATTGAGCTTATGAATTTTGGGTGAAAGCTTGAAGTGACTCTGCAAATCCTGAGAATCAAGGCACTTCAGGTTTGCTGCTTAAACAAACACTAAGCCATGTTTTCTGGCCATCCTAAGACATATATTGCAGTAAGTTTAATTATGCACTAAAGCTAGGTAAAACAGACCCCTTTCCTTCATGTTCTCCACGTCCCCAATTTACATGAACGAACTGATAGTCTGAAAAAAGTCTTCTAATATCCTTTTAAAAAGTTCATTTCATGCTCTTTAACCTATTTGCACGCTTTAAGATTCTGCAGGGATCACTACAAGACCTGCAAAAGCTGAACTAATATTCAGGACAATACTGTAGGCTCCACGCACAGCTTCAACAAACCTAGAAGAAACATTTCATTTAGGGAACTGATTTAAACAAAGAAGAATAAAGTCAGCATTGTAGCAATAGGTTTTGTACATGAGAAGGGACTGGAACATTATAAAATGTGACCTATTTGGCATTGGGTTTGTGTAACAGCCTTACCTGCCACTGCCAATTGAAGGAAATGCAATTGATTTCAGCTTCTTTTCATCAGCCAGAGCCAAGCAGTTCTTCACTGTCTTTTCCAGCAGCTCCTCGCATTTGTCTGAGCCCCAACCTGGGCTATTACAGTGGATCACAAATTTCGCAGGCAATCCATGGCCAGCACTGACAACAGCTAGTAAGAAACGAAAGTGAAACATAATTGCTTTCCTCTCCTTAGGATTAAAAGAGTGCATATGTGATTAAAAGAGCGAACAATTGACAGACATTCCTTTAGCCCCTGTGAACGTTTTAGATTACAAATCACACAGCCTTAATATAACAACATGATTACAGAGACTTTGTGTTTTCCATTTCCAGCTGTACTTTGCTGTGGTAATTTAGAAATCATAGCTATAATCAAGCTTATTTTACAGAGAGCAAGAATTCATGGCTGACAGCAAAGGAAACACATTTATATTGGGGATTGTGCAAACTTGTGTAACGTATAAGGAAAAAGGCAGCAATCTGTTAGAACGTAAAGCTGTTCAAGGGATGATCTTGCTTTGGTTCCCTTTATTGCAGAGCTACAGTACATACCAGCATGCTGGACAGTCGCACAGAGTTATGACTTGTGTGACCTTCAGCTACTCCTGCTAAACACACAGTTTGTTTAGCGAGCTTCTGATCACACTGCGGCCCAAACTGAATCAGTTCAGAGCTATTAATGCTCTGCAAACTGTTAAGGAAGGCTGGAAGAGAGGTGAATTAAGATTTTTGCTATATTTCCAGTTTTGTTTCTGAGTAAATGTAAAGAAGACATTTTGTGTGATTTCAAGACTTTGGACCTGGTCTTATCCAAGCTTTTTTGTGTATGTGTCATCCAAGACCACTTAAACAATTCTGGTTTTACTTTACTTCTTTCATCACATTCTTGACAGACGGTTGGACAGGATGCATTTATAAATTCACAATGTTCGATTCACACTGTTTATATACTAACAGGCAAGGCCTTGTATGTACAAAGAAACGGAGAACAATTTTTACCATGCTAGTCATGTATTATCACCATGACTCTACCATGGACATGTGGGGACTAAAAGGATACAGCACAGCCTGCCTACAAACTACCGACAGTCAGGGATTCGCTAGACAAGAGGCCTTCTCTCAGCAGAAGAACACATTCTGGGTTCACCACATCCCATCACAGAGCAACAGAAGACTGTGCTCTGCCTGCCAGGAAACAGAATAAGAGGATCGCTGCCATTTCTGAACTCACAGGTCTGTGGTTGCAATTAAAAACTTGCAACTTTGGTTTGCTTACAAAAAAAAAAAAAAAAAAAAAAAAAAGTAAAAAGAGGGAGGAAAGAAAAATACCCTAATTGCAAGCTGAGGGAGGAAAAATACCTAGTTGAAATCTCAAGCGAGCATACACTGAACCTTCAAAAAGACTCAGCCCCCTTAAAACACACTCTTTGGGATATAAACATACATGGCCACAAAACTGTAGGTATAAAATGGCAGCTTATGTCTTCAAAAACAATAATAAAAATACCAATAAATTCAAAAAATCAGGTTTGTAAAGGTGCTTAGAGGCCAGAAATCCTCTACTCCATTCTGGAATGTTTATGAGGCATTTTGTTATTTAAGTATAGTAGAAATAACTCTTGGAGCATAATCATCACATATGGATGCTATCCTGTAGCTGCTGCAGGAAAGAGAAAATAGACTTTGCCATATGGCATTCTGACCGGAGGTTAATCAGAAGAGTATATTTTGAAGGACAATGGAAGCACAAGCCTTCATGTTCTTATGGGTTTGCAGATTCTCAACATGTTGAATAGCCTCAGTGTTAGGCAACGTTAATTTGTCATAATGTGCAACTAAAACGTTGGCAGATTCAGAATACATCATAAATCCAAGAAAAATCTATTAAAAGCAGCTGACATATCTCTAGTCAGATGTGAAATGTGGATAATATCTTCATCGTGAAAGCCTAAAATACTGTATTGATACGCATCACCAACTTTAATATTTCTCAGGGAGTGTTTTCCAGGGTAGTCATTAATTAACTCATTAGGATTCTGTTGAGGACAACTGTTAATTACCAAGAGCACTTGTCCCTTACTTCAAATGCAAATGCTCTGAAAGGGGAAGTAACTTAAGCTTTTGCTGTAGAAATGGAAAGAAAGAACCATGGACACATTCTGTGCTGGTTACAATTATATTCCAGGTAAGGATCCTGGTTATTGGTACATTACAGGGATACCCATATAACTGAGAAATCCGAAAACTGGATAACCTTATGGTTGAGAAATTGATGTGTACCAATTCTTCTCTAGAGTCCCCCTCCAACAAGTCCCTAACAGACAGTTTCTCCCGGTGTAGTGTAGAGCTCCCCGTGGGCTAAGACTGCCAAGCAGCCCTCAGATTTGAGGGATGCACTTATGGCTGAGAAAAAAATCTTTTCTCTCCAACTCGCAACCTATTTGTGAGCAGTTTAGTCTGGGCTGATAAGGAATACTGTACCAAAGTAAGCAAAAACAAAAAGTAAGTGATTCTATGTATTTTTGCAGAACAAGAATTCCAAGAAAAACTCATTAAAAATTTTAAAAAGGAGAAAAAAACCCTGTATTAAGCACCAGAAGTAAACAGTTGTAATTTTTCCTGTCAGAGCTGAAGTCTTACATCTCCCCTTCAGCTTTAGTCAGAATTCGTTTACAAAACTGCGCACACTGTATTTATTTTCATAGCATAAACACAGATGGCAGAATCATCCTTCTATATGAACAACATGTATCAGCAATTTCACAGATGGTGTAAAATTATGTATCACCATTACCAAACTTTATTACTCATATAGTAGATTTTTCTCAGATATTACATAAATTTTGATAACTAGGCATCAAGAAGTCATAAGCTTTTATAGTGATGATTTTGGCACCGATTAAACAAAGTACCCAAGCAGATGCTTAACTTTAAGCACATGCTTAAGTTCAGTAAAAGTCAGCGGCCTTTCAGCAAAGCAGATGTTTAACAGAGTCGGACTCAACTGTTCTGAAAAATAAGCATCTCATTAATTGCTTTTCTGAACTGTGCCCTTAATAATCAACACTCATTGTGTACGCATGTACCTGTGAATAGCCTGCTTTTACTTGCAATATTACATAACTACACCATTTCCCAGATGCTTTGGTAAATGTTACTTAAGATGAGAAGTGTGTATTTTAACTTTGGAAAATACAAATATCACATAACCCATAAAAGTTGTCTGCAGACAGCATGAATCCAAGCGTTGTACCAGAAGGAGCTTGGCTGTCTGACTGCAACGAAGACTGCCGCAGACAGCGAAGCCAGCGCCCGCAGTGTTTTGTTTGCAGGTTTCCGAAGCGCAGAACCTCACCTCCAGCTATGTCCAACGGCCCGTTCTTTTTGCGAAGCTCAATGACAGCTTCCACAAACTCCTTGCCGCCTTTCTTTTCCAAAGTGCTCCCTGAACAGAGAATTGTTATTTTACTCCTCTGATGCCAGGTTTCCACAGCAGACATGTGACTCAACATTATTTTTTATTACATCAGTCTAGAGTTTTCTGCCCAAACATTTTTTGGGGACTGCAAAGTAAGATCTAAACCTTTTGGGACTTCAGAATTAGCTAGTCATTAAAAACAACAACAACAACAACAGAAAGAAAAAACCAAAAAAGACAACCCTAACAACCCAAAAAACCTCACATTGGTATCCCTTGCTAACATTCTCTAATTCTAATGTCAAAACATCTGACATGACATCCCTACCTCCTTCCTTATCACGAGCATCTGTTAGTGTGAAATGTTCCAGAAGAACGTGCTAGCTCAAGAGTAGTTGAAGGTTCATAATTCCTTCCCCTAAGATTCATTTCCCCTCTCTCTTACAAATTGTTTTAAAGAGCCATTTGCCACAATAAGAATTTGAAACTCACCTGATCTTGGTCCCTGACCCCAACAGGTGGCACCAGGAATGAAACAGTCTCGTGAGTGCAGCGGGCTGCTTTACTTGGTAACTGCCCAGCTTGTTGAGCCACCTTTAACCAAGAGGAAGAGCCTCAGAAATAAGGAGAATCTCTAAGGAACATATTCCTCCAATGAACTTCTCTAACTACAGCTAAGGAGCTGGACAAAGTCGTTCTGGGAGGAGAAGAGCTGTGCAGTGTTTCAGAGCAACCAAAAGGTATGCTGTTTACAAAGGCAGTCCATCACTAAATGGTTTAGATCTTATTTTGCAGCTCTAGTTTTAAATATTAACATAAAATAAAACAGCCCAAGAAAGCATTTTCCTAACTACATAAGCATCCCACATAATTTTGCACTGTGCATATTAATTATAAAGGTAGATAAGTAAAAAGCAGTGATATCACAAAGGCTCTGATTTGAGATATTACTTTGAAAACTGATTTCCAAAAATTCAGAACTAGGATCTCTAAAGATCTAGACATTTATTTGGTGAAACCCCTTACTTTCACTGATGAAGAAAGAAAAAACGCATTTTCTGATGGAAGTGCACATACTATATGCTCAAGGAAGCAGAGCCCCTCCTCCAAGATTCAGTTGACTAAATAGGGTTATAGCTCCAAAAACTAAGAGGACTGCAAGATGCTTTTGTTTTGACACCATTGCTAAATTTCTTCCAAAATGAAGACTGAGGTTGAAAATAATGCATTTGTTTGTTCATTCTAAAACTGACTCTGTGACGCTGCCTCTATTTTCCTATTGGCAGTTTATTGCTTTTGGGGTACAAAAGCTGAGGACAATTAAAAAATGTATGCCTTTTCTTTTGCTTTTTTCATAACCAATTCACAATGGGTGTTTGCCAAAAGCTGGACTGCAAGGTCAGACTGCGTAGGTCAGAGTGTAATTTTCTCTTTGTGCTCCTTTAAGCTTTTTTCTAGAAATACTTCGGTCTGTTTATTCAAACTCCTCACTAAGAATTTTCTGAAACTCAAAGTCACCAATCGCTGTGCGACTGAGTGGAAGGCACCACCTTAGAAATCTCTTAGAAAAGACAGCAATGGCTTTATTTGTAGCAGCAAGGTGTCTTAGGGGAGTGTGCTAGGAAAGGAGATCCACACCAGAACTGAGGTGCTTGGAAATGTGCTGCCCTTCAAAGGCAGCGATATGCCAGACGGCATGACACGCAGTGCCCTTTGCTGAACCAGCCCAGCAGACATGGCTGACACCAGGGTCTTATAAAATCACTCTGACAAAGAAGGGATGGGGAGGGAAAGAGTCTTCCATTCTAGTTATGCTCTTGTTATATGTATTTCCATATCATTCCTATTTATATTTGTATATATTCCAGTTATACTCCCCCTGAGTCCATGAACTCAGATCAGTCCTAAACCCCACGACATTCATAATCCTTAATTTCTCATTTCAAGGGGAAACATAATTAAGCCTCATGCAGAACCTAGGAACAGAAAAGATCTATTAAGTAGGTCATTTCTTTGCCATTGCAAAGCTGTTGTACATTTAATGGAATTTAGCCTAGTTTGGTTTAATTCAATCCAGAAGGATCAGCTTTTTCCCTTCTACTGGGAATTAATTTATAATTAAAAGCAATGAACAACCCTGTCAGTTTATTTCACTGAGCTCTCCTCTTGCAGATTGGTACAAAGAAGAGCAAAAGTAGTATTTGGTATGAATCAGTGAGGTTTTCTGCATTTACTCCTCAGTTATGTTCTTCTTCTGATTAATAGTGAGGGTTTATATTGAAATTGTATTTCAGAACTATGTTGTAAATTAGCTTTATCTGGGAAAGGACATACTGTATTTAACCATTTTCCACTACATTAGCAAGTTTCTTGATGGAAGTCTTGCTTCACGGCTTCAAGGTTAGTAGCTTATTTGCTCACAGGCATAAATATGTGTCACTCCCATGAGAATAAGATCATTATCTCATGCTTTCCAAGCAGGCATTGGTATCAGTGTTGAAAACAGCGTTAGCAGAAATTTAGGCTCTAAAATTCTCAGGATAAGCCCCCAGTACATTTAAATTGTTAGGGAGAAAAACAACAAAAATTAAAAAAAAATAAAATTTAGATGGGTAAAAGTTAATCACTGGAAGCTAAGCATTTGTGCACTTCTATTCTTTCTTACAGCAGTCAGAGGCAACAGGAACCTACTCTAAGGAATGAGCAGTACAGCTTTGAGAGACAATTTTCTTTGTAGGGTAGCAAAGCATTTCTTTGTCAAAGGGTAGGAGACAAGCACATTAGCTAAATGGGTCTGACAGACTTTAGAAGCATATTCTTCAGATGCAGGGTATTATGACACTTTTATTTTAATGTCTCTGCATAATGTTTAGCCAGCCAAGTCACAGCTGTTCCTGCCCAACAGGCTACACAGAGCTACACTTGTCTGCACGTTACTCAGAAAGTAGCCCCTTCAGAAAAAGCAGGTGGTGTAGGACATGCCTGCTCTGCAGCAGGACGCGTGTCCCTCCAAGCCAGTACCGAAACAGGGCCTCAGGCGCGGAGGGAGACCACGTGCATAGCGATGATGAGGTTAAGACGAGATGTAGAACAGAGGCTGGGATCAGGTGACTTTTTTTAAGCGTGGTGGGTCATCACCCTTACCAGCAACTTCTGTGTTCAGCCCAGGTTCTGATTTGCCTTCTCAAATTACCAAGGCAGTTCAGTTAAAGGACTGCTACCCTTTTACAAAATCCTTCAAAGTACTGTACGCAGAGAGGGGTATTACTAAGGTAAGAGTTACTCAGGTGACACTTAAGATACAGAATTAAGATGTCTGTCATGTTTTCTATCATGCTTTCTCTCATCGGTGTAGCTTAGATGACTGACCGCCTGAAAAACATAGGTAGCGTCACTAGCCGTGTGCTTGTGGACGTGAGGACCATTAAGCAGGGCTACAAAGGTAATAGGTCCATAAGGTAAAACACGAAAAAACTAACCAATCTTAAGAGTTCAGAAAATACAGATGGGCTAGATCCAGCATGTCAGATGTGAACATCTGAAACTTGGCATGGAGAGGGTGTACTGGAACTTGTTAGAAATCTAAAGATCAAGACTCAAACCATATTCAGAACAGGCATTTAACATGTCAAACAAACAATGCGGTAATTCATTTTCCTTGGTCACATGCCTGCATTGAACGTACTGTTCCTGCACTTCAAATTTTGGTGGTGCATTCTATTGTTACTTCTTAAAGTCTGATTTGGTGATAAAAATCAAAAATGCCTACTGAGTTTGCAATTATTCATTTCTTTTTATTATCGGTCAGGACTGCTGGAAGCGAGAAATGAATGCAAATCTGCATAGCTACAACAAGCTTGTGGCTGCTGATTGACCATGCACACACATACAAACTCCGCAGCACTGAACTTTCCATTACCTACTTCACCACCGGTGTAGAAGTCAGAGTTTGTCGGGTGAACGACAGCATCACTGTCGATCGTGGCAATGTCAGCCTGTACAACTTGCAACTACAACAGGTAAACAGATGTATATCAACCACGTTGGACAGAGACCCAGCACAGGCTCTACATTTACACATGTACCAACGTCCATATTTTCCTACCTTTACATCTCCAAACCTTGCGCCAAAGGAGTATGCTGAGTTGTGTGTGCAGGTGTGTGTAGAGAAAGGGGTGTAGGGAACAGGAGGAGGAATATTGAGTATGACATGATCAAATAAATGTTAAAATGACAGGTCAGAGCAATCACATGAGATCATTTCCAAAATTTTAAAATCAGCTAATACCCCATTTCACTTTGCAGAAACCTAGAACAACCAGTTCCCCACAGAGCATGACACTAAAATATGGAATCTGTTTAAAAAAAGAAATTCAGGATCATCAAGCCAAACAAAATAACTAGTTTCTCCATTTTGTCAGCACCAATAAGCTGACATGCACTAATCTTCATATGTATGGCGATTCATCATTTTGTTTCTAAAAATGACAGTCTCCTTCATATGGAGGAAACCATGTATTTGCAGACAGGGTTGTAGTGAATTTGCTTTAAAAAATATAAATGAATGATCTTATATTTTAAAAGTAAGGCATATTTTCTTCTTATGTGTTGGAATGGCTGAGACACTTGTAAGAATATGTTTCTGAGAAAGGCTGATTTAAAAATTAGGCTTCTTAACTCTTTTTCTTGTTAAATTACTTGTGTACGTTCCCATAGGAAATGCAGTAGTAGAAGAATTACGGGTTGTATCCATTAAGGAAGTTTAAAAAAAAGACAGTAGCAGGTGTAATCAAATAATAAGGGAATGCAGTACATAATGCATGAAAGTTAATTGTTTTACTTTTGCTGAAGAACAGACTTCTGCTGAAGAAGAATTTTTTAATTTTTTTTTTTTTCCAATCGGGAACAAGACAGAAGCTTTAAAAGCGATACACCATCTATGATAGTATCTACAAGTTCATTGTTGGTGTACTATCAGTATTTGTTTTCAGCTGAATGTGAAAGTGACAGGGAGTAATTGAAGCATAATCGAAACAAATTATTTGACTGAATTAAACATGAAATCAAGGTAAGAAAGATTGGGGGATAGTTAATTATTTAATCACTCCTCTTTAAAAATTTTATGCCTACTCTGAGTATCAGAAAAACACCCGAGATTGCAGTTAGAATGGAGAAACTGCTTATTTTGAAAACAACCTGACAAAAAAGTATTTTAGTCCTCAAAGTATCCAAATAAGAAACCCCCCAAAATAGCTAACAGTCACATATGATCATTATGGAAAAGAATTTAAATGATTTGTTTCAACTGCAATCAACTTGAAGACTAGCAATAGCTGCAAGTATTCAGATTTGGTGAAAAAGTCTTTTGAATATAGTTCTTCAACAAAACAGAACCTGCAAGATTTAAATTTCTGCTCTTATTAAAAGTATGAAGCCCTAGAGAGTAAATTCTGGGTTCCATAATTTCCATGTGACCGTTAGTTGTGTCAACCCATGCCCCATTTACCTAGGTCATCTTTAAGGTCAATGTCAGCATTGGTAGGATTGATAATGGCCTCCACCTCGAAGCCGGCTAAATTACTGATTTCACTGTGAATAAGGTTCAGCTGAAAAGAAAAGCATGAGGTGGGAAATAACAGGACAGCTGGGAAATCACAGAGAAGCTGCAGAAAAGTGAGCTTTGCAACACAGATGGAGATAGCATCACTGCAAACAAATATGCAAAATAAAAGGCAGGTCATAAAGGAGGGTTATTATCAAAAAAAAATTCAAACACAAGACTCAAACACTGTTCACACTGGGAGGACATGAATGTATCTACTAACAAGCTCTGTTTTGGCTTTATGCTCACCACTATTTGGGATTCTTATTTTGACATTATAAGAGGATATTTGTTTCTCCTCAAAGTATAGATGAAGGACACTCTAATAGTTTCTTAAGCATCAATTACAGGGATGAGCCATGACAGTTCAGCACTGAAACTGGATAAAAGATGCTGCTCCTCCTTCTTCAAGCTAGCAAACATGAGCATATCTTTGTGAAAGCACACACTTGTCTCCAGCGATTCCTCCATCCTAACAAGAGGACATGTTTCTTTTCCTTTCCTTCTTAGCAGTCACCGTAGTCTGTATGGCAGGCACTTCAGTTTTTATTTGCACAGTTCTGCAGCCTTTGTGAATGGCTGGTCACATACTGTAAGCAGGCACTATTATGTGCTTATTGCTTCTAGTTTTTATTTGCTTTACTTCCTTTTGTTATTTATGAAAATAGAGATTTTTTAACCCCACCCACCAATGCGCATTAACTCCTCTCATTAACACCCATGTATTCCAAGCATGCCTCTCAATTTCTGTCTTAATTGTTACAGAATCAGAAGGATTTCTCATGGGCACACAGTAAACTGAGGATGTCAGCACAGATACCTAGAGATTAACCTCACATCCGCACTACGTGCTCTTAAAAGAATAAAAAGAATTAATGAAATACAAGGAAGTGCAGATTTCAAGTTCTAGCAACACATTTTGAGCAGGAGTTACAAACTATTATATAAAATAAGAAGTCAATGAAAAAAAATCAGACCAGCAATGGTAACAAGCTGATCCTGCCATGTCATACTAGTAAGGTTGTTTTTTTGGAAGTGCTTAGAGGTGTAAAGTGATAGCATTTTGCTTACTACTGACAGTTGGGGTATCTCATCTGAGTACGTGACCCACACCACAGAAACAACTCTGTAATTTGAGGCAATTTGATGCAAATGCCAAACTTGGCAAAAGTCAAAACTGCAGTACACTGACAGGTATGTGAAGAAGTTTATAACCAGGGGTTTGTGACACTGCTTCGTAGCCAGTGTTGGGAAGTCTGATTTCACATGCACCAGGTTTACTACAGCCAAAACTTAAAATACTTTAAAGTGCAAAAAATTTTCCACACTCTTTCATATGGGGAAATACACTATCTACATCATAAATTATGTTTATATATACAACACGCATTTAAAATGATGGTTTCAGTAGCTGATTAGGCAATATGGAAAGCAACTATGAAAGAGAAAGTTCTCATTCATTTATGCAAGTTCTGAAGCTAGCTGCAGTTAAGCGAGGCTTTCCTTCTAATCCAAAGCCCGCTGGGTTCAGCCTATGAAGCATAAGATATACATTCAGGCACAGCAATTAATCTCAACAATAACTGAATTTTGTCTCTTGGTCTGTAATCCACATTCTGTAAACTTAACTCTTCAAATCTCCTCCTTGTGTATGTCAGTTTATTAGTAGGGAATATGAGCCCAATTCATGTAACCAATACAAGTGAATGGGTCATTTACAGAGGCCAACATCCATATATTTTTTTATGAAAAAATTATTTCCATTTTATTCATGTGATTATATGAATTGACCTTCTTTCTCTTTTTAAAAGCCTGCAATTTCATATAATTTGCATATGTTGCTTGAGTAAACTATGTTCCCTCAAAATAGGGTGATTTTGGCTAAAAATGAGTGTAATTCAGCCCTGTTTTAAGTACAGGTCTGTCCGGGAATTTGTAATAAAATCTAAGAAAGCTTGCTTTCCAAATAGCTTAGAATCCTTTAATACTTCACACGTGGCGAGTTATTCATACTTGAGTTTGAGTCTTGAGTTTGACTACAAGCAACTGCTGTTTAAAAAAACAAAAGTCAAATCAAATCAAACCAAAATGTTAAAAGAAACTTTATGAATTTTGAAATAAAAAAACAACAACAAAACACATGCACACACCAAAAGACTGTTTTGTGGAGATCTTAGTATGTTCCTAAGCATATATTGTTCATTTTATAGGTGACTCTCTTTGGTCCCTAAATCTGTGTTCTACAAGTTTTTGCCCCAGATCTATTGGCTGCAGACCATTTTGGTTTCAGACTTTTAATCTATCTCTGTGCCTACTCATATGTGGGATTTACATAGCGACCAGCTGGTAATTCAAGTTTCAATTTAACAGCAACAACAAAATGTTTAAAAAGCTGCCCATCACTGATAGCATGTGTTGGCAGCTAAGTATTATTTTGCTAAATTTTGCATTTACTGTTCAATGCACTGTTAGCTATCTGATTGCCAAAAACAATTAAAAAAAAATAATCAGAAGTTTCACCATAGAATTAAATCCTCCAATGAGCAATTGCTCAATTTTGCTATGCAATAGCATGAAGCATGTATTAGATAGAAGAAGTGATCCCCTAAAGGGCCACTTTAAAAAAAAATAAATAGGCACAACTTGCATACACATGTGCAACAAAGAATGGACACAACTTTAGGTAACATTTAAATTAAATGTTAGTTAGATAAAATGCAGACGGCACTTAGCACATCCATGAGTATTTTCTGAACCAAGACTTGCATTTCTTATTTCAGACAAAATTACCTTTAAAGCCTTGGAACTTTTTCTGGTATGAGTTTCAAACAGAAAACTGAAGATGCCTGTTGCAGACAACAAGCTGAGGTCTCTCTGAAAGTCCAAACCCTACAGCTTAGGCTTGAGGTCTTACAACTCTGCCTCTACTCTGTAATTGTCTCAGGAAAAACAAACTACTTAATGTGCAGAATACCACATTTCCATTGGGATGTCACTTGTAGGATGTGCAATCATTTACCTATTAACTAGATTTTAATACTTAATTAGTGTAGCAGTAATACAGTTCTACAGGTATAACTGAAGGGTTCTTTGCCATTTCCTGACCTCTAAGAATTTCTAGCTGAATGTCAGCAGTTACCTGAAGATTTAATGCAATAACAGTACTTTTAAAAAACTAAACAATACCCAGGTTTGCAACATTCTCATTTGTGTTTTCAGTAATTAAATCTGGGGGTATTAGAAGGATGAAGAGCTGCTCTTGCAAATAAACCCCTTCCCTTTCCCTTCTGTAAACATGGAGCCAAGAAAAAGATTCTTCCCATTAAACATTTATGAATGATGTGACACTAAGAACAGGATTATTTTCTTCCTTCTCTGCATCTAGTAAATTATTTCCTGATCTAGCAGATAGTGGTTTTGCAGACCAAAGAGACATGCTGTAAAGGTGTTCAGGGATGTCACAAGAGGTTCGAAAGATAACAATTGTTTGTTTGGGTTCTTCAGTTTAAGGTTTCTGTGTTTGCACTGTAGTTTATTAAGAACACACAGAACATGAAAGTATACTGAAAAGCCATATGTACAAATTCAAGAAAAATCAAATAACTGTGATTAATATGAATATTTTTGCTTTTCAAATGGAAAAGCTCAAAATGCTTTAATATATTTAGCCTTCCTACCATCCATGCGAAGAGTGTAATTGTATCTCCATTTCGCAAATGGGGAAGGCAACAGAGAAAGAAGAGGTGATTTACAGTATCTCTGAATCAGCCAAAACCAGGAGCCAGGAGTCATGGTTTCCAGGCCTCCAGCTGAACCATGTAAACACACTGTCCTCCCTACCCAAGAGACTAGCAGATTTTTCCTTCCCTCAAAATGCTGTTTAAGGAGGGTGAGGCTATGCTCAATAGGATAAAGGTCCTCCTCCAAAAAGGCAAACACCTTCTGCCCTCACACGCGTTGAAAAAAAGCAACATGCACAAGTCTAAGTAATCGAACTGCAACAGTACTGTCGAGAATCACTATTGTTAGTTCCCTGTATTTATGAATACCATGTGGCACTAATTTAAGTCAACTATAACAAAACCTATTTTTTTATGTTAAGCATCAGACTTAAAACTTAAATATTTTAAAAATCAATATTATCTTTTTAAACAGCAATTGCATGTAGAAATGGCTAACCAGAAGCATTTAACTGATTCAAAGTCACTAGTTTTTATAGATAATTTTTACATTTAATTTGTAAATTTCCAAAATAAATAGGAATTATTTAAGACTGCCATGTCTCACTCAAATAATTAACAACCACCACCACCTATGAGATCGCAGTCTGCTAAACCTGCATATAGCAGCAGACATCCTGTCACACCCAGGAGCCTCCTGGCCCATGCAAAATACACCTCAAGTTTAGGAGAGAGGAAGCATTCAGCTGCCACCGATTCCATAATTGAAAGTTTTACCTTTACCTTTCTTATCATAAGAAAAGCAAAATTATTTTGATAATTTTGAAAATGCACATTTTGAAAATAATTTTTGGGGAATAGTCTGAAAATATTTCTAGGAATAAACCAACATAATTTTTTTTGTTGTTTTTATGCTAAATAAAAATCTCTTTGATCATTACAGTGCAAAGTTTTTTTGCATTTTAAGCTTTCCACATTTTCAGTCTTAAAAGAATTTAGGTTGGTCTAAATGTGCTATTTTGGGGGTAAAATCAGAACAAAGACATTAATACATTATTTATCATCTCAAACAAGGTAAGAATTTCATTTTTAACTCACACATAATAGGATACAGAAAATTCCTGTATTTGTTAGGCATAGCCTACTTTTCTTTGATTTTTACACTAACCATTTACTGCCTGTGAAGAGTTTCTCACAGGGAATCAAAACCAAAATATAGTCTGTGTTAGAGACATCTCAACAGTGCCTATGCATTCTCTACCCCTCAGAAAATAATCCATTTCATTTGGAGTGTTCCGTCACAGGAGACAAACGGGTTTTCATTTTTCTTTTCATTATGTGTACTGTGTTACAAATAAAGGCTAACACCTGGCCCCTCTTATGTGCAGAACTAACTGACAACGAACCGGTATGGGGATGGACATGTCATACCAGTAATTTTTTCAGGGGGCTGCACTCCAAGTGAATGAGAAAGCCAGAAAGTCCACTTCCCAGTACAAGGTACTCACTGGAAAGCTCTACAACAGACACTGGCTTTGCTCACCACAGCTTAAAGCAGTCCTGGAGTTCACGATTCTCCTCCACTGAGCCAACAGCAAAGCCCCATTGATTTTCTGGGTCAGTCTTGCTGGAACATAACGCTAAGTCTTATTACAGGTTTCCTGTGGTGACTAAAAGAGTTCAAAATCAGGCCCAAAAGTCTGACGTTACTTGCTTTCTTGAAACAGTAATGTAGTTTATAAATTCTGGGTTCCAATTTAGTCATCAAAATGTTTTTAAAAATATGTTCAAAACCACCCCCCTAGTAGTAGTCAAATAACAAAAAAACCCTACCAAACCAGCAATCTAGCTCTAGCTGTAGAATTAAATGTGGAAAATCAGAAGTCTTGCAAAAAATAACATTACTCTCATGCATGTTAAACTTCGCAAACAAACTGTGGAAGGATAAATGGAGAACAACCTCAGTATGAAATAAAAATGAGTCAGAGGAGATACATTCCACAATGGACAATGGCTCATCTTTTATGACTTACAACACAATGATCTGATTACTGAATGATAGAAGAAAGATGCAGTTTTACTTAACAAAATTTTGTATCATGAACTAAAGGCAGGTTTCAAGATAAAAGACCAAATTAATTTAATGAATTTTCTCTTTAAATGGATCCTCTCTTTAAGCAGATATGTATTTGTATTAAACCACCCCATGTCCCAAAGCACATTCACAGGGAAAAAAGGATCGTTGACTTCTAGCTTTTCATAAAAGCATCATTCATTATTACACAGCATTAACTTTTGCAAATAACAAAGCAGAACAAAACATAAAACCACTATTATAAACAAACGTCTAAAATAGGTTTTGATAAAAACCTGTAAATCATTTACATCAGCAATGAAGTGGGCTGCCCATTGGAAAAAGACATTTTATTCTTAGAATAATCTCATCTTTGGCAGAAGTTTAGCTGTAACAATTATGCTGTTTATGAATAAGGTGAGACAGATTACAAGCACACAGGCTTTCCTTCTATTTGAGTATTTAATTATGTAGCCATATGAAGACTCATTTCTGTATTTTTAAAATGTTCTAAAAGTTGTTTCAGAGAATTTCTTTGTTCAAAAACTAGTATCATACACCTCCTCAAGTGCTCAGTGGGGAAATGTCCATTGTACCTAGATGTTTTGGGGAAAGGGGAGCGGTGGGAGGGGGTATTCCCTAAGCAGCACTGAAAATAGATATTCCTTTATAAAAATGCAGGAGCATACCTTCTGGCCAAGAAACAGACTTTTGGTGGACAGGACTGTGAAACCATCTGCAGGAGTTCCCTCTGTTGTACTGTCAGCACTGGCTGATTTGCTCACTTCTCCCTGCTTCTTCTTCCGAAAATATAGTTAATTAGTTAACTCAGGACTGAGAGAAAAAAACGTTTAATAACACTAAGATATATGACATGCCATAAATGCTTACCAGGCAATAAAATGCCAGTACAAACACTGGCGTTTGGATTTTATCCTTTAGTCTAACTAAAGTGGCTGATTACAGCTGAAGGAATCAACAGAAAAAATGACCTCAACATCTGCAGATCTACGTAAGCCTTTTCTTGCCTACAACAGCGCACAATTCAGATGACAGTTATCTTAAATATTGCAGGAAAACACATAAACAGCCCCAAACTTTTAAAAGCGTTCTAATGACTTGTGTGGAAAAAGGTAATGTATCTATTTATATGTGTGGGCAGACATTCATTCTAAGGTAAAAACTGAATTCTCAGAGTGCAGATTTTATCTCTCTGTGGAGGGAGGTGCTCCCAGATTTCACAAAGTTATTTTTAGAAATACTGCTTTGAAATCTGGCTGTCCTTAGAGCCAATGTCAGAAGAATACATCTACTTTCTACCTGCCTAGTAGTAGGAAATGAGCTGAACAATTTTCTCTGTCTTGTTTAACGTCATCACCTTCCTTTATCTCCAGTAAAAATGTAGAGGAAGAAGGAGTTCCCCTCAACCGCCATTCCTTTTTTTAACTGTATTACTGAAGTAAAATTATAGGTTTCAGGAATGAATTGATTTACTGAATAAAAATAAGAATTAGGAACATTTTGAAAAGGATGTTTCATGAAGACAGTGAATTGACTGCTGTGGCTATAAACTCAATTGGTGCCAAAAATAATTTCATATTTTCAATAAAATTACTACTTATTATTTCATGTAAATATTTGGTGCCTCAGCAATATCTGCTGAAGCTAAAAAGCACACCTGAATAATAAGCAAGCCACTGTTCTTCTACTGTCCTTTTCCAAAGTATATAAACTACATCTGTGGCTGAGCAACTAAAATGACTTTGATGCAAGGGTATATTGGTGCTTCTAGAAGCTGTAACCATGCTTTACTTTACACAAATGTTTTGAAAATTAGATTTTCATGGGTCCTATTTCAAATCCCCAGGAGTTTACTGTTAGCCAAAAACCAATATAGTAAGCAGACAATACAGTTTATTGTGTGGAAGAAAAACAGAACCCCACAACAGACTTCCTGCTTTTGTAATCAAGTAGAGAAAAAAATTCCAGATTTAGGGAAATTATTAGTGCATGGTTATTAGAAGCACTGCACTTCAGTGTCAGCTACTAGGTGTTCTGAGAGAAAACTAAATTCCAACAGTTTGAAAAACAAAGTGGTGAAACAACCAGAAGAGTGACCAAGTAAACAAGAGACACATACAGGATGAATACAGAAGCTTTGTTTGACCCAGAAGGCAACTTTTCACATGTGTACTTTTCTTCCTACTTTCATAACCTATTGCTTGAGAGTAGTTTTGAAAAAAAAAAAAAAAAAAATCTAAATCTTTGGTTACACACACACACATTAGAAAGATTTCCTACTTCTACAAACTGAAACTTAAAAAAGGAATGAAGGAATGTTCTCCTTAGCTTAAAAAAAGATGTTATTCTTAGTTTCCTAGCATAAGAAAAATCACATTTTGGTCCTCCTGTTCTTCCCCTCACCTCCACACTTCATTTTGAATGAGTTTAATTAATTACTAGGAATTAAAAACACCCAACAAGTCTAAACATGGAAGAGTCTCATCTATAACATACTAATAACAGAGGAGAACATTTGTGGGTCTTTAGCTCAGCCAAAGAAATTCCCTGTAGCCACAATACAGTTTCTCTGATGCTGCAAGAGACTCAGCTACCTGATCTAGGTATGATCTTTCATGCTCCTTGGATTTCATCAAATCAACTAAACAAGCGGAATCTTACACTAAGCTGGAACAAAGCAAAACCCATTAAAAAGTACAACAAACAACAGAAAAATGCAACACTTGAAAACAGGACTCTGACATGCTAACAGCTGAGGACATTATTACAACGCAAGTGACTTAGGCTGTTGTTTTTCTTCAATATTTAAAATTGCAAAATGCTGCTTTAGTGTGAATTTTGAAAAAAACACCCAGATTCCCTGTTTCTTACAGACACGTATCAATACTTGAACAAAGTCCAAGCAAGTTTACTCCGCCTAGCCCAGTGCAGGCACCTGCGCAGTCACAGCAAAGCTACCCCTACAGTTGCTACGTAAGACTTTGTTTGCTCACCAGTAAGGCATGACTAGTACAGCCTCCAATACACTCTCTTCTTCTGCCCCTTGGTGCCTCCAGCCTGCGTCAACCTAACGACTGTTTCATACAAAGAAGAGAGTATTTACAGCTTGCCTGCCTGTCCTGCAGACCTGTGCCACTTCTGAGGGTTTTTAGACTTCCAGCCGCACTAGGGAGAGGGCAGCACTCCTCCTTCAGCATTTGCTTACACTGCTACTGAAATCCCTATTGTTAAAAAACCCACAGAACAGAAAGTCTACCCTACATGATGCTCCCTACAGCTACTACTAGCAAGCTTGTTTGGGTTTTAAATAAACAGATTACTCTACCTTGGATTTCCTTGCCCCTTTCTTGCCGCCTGTTTTCTTTGATACAGTTTTTTTCTGTGATGGAGACTTTGCCTTCTTTGCTGGAGGTGGAGTGATGATGGCTTCCAGTTTTCCTTTTGATCCCCTCTTCTTTGCCAACAGCTCTGGGTGAATATTGGGTAACACTCCGCCACTGGCTATGGTGACCCCTTTCAATAGCTAATAAAAAAAAAACAAAAACAAAACTTGTAGGTTACAAATTCCAGCATTTAATCACCAATAAATACAAACTGGCATTTACAGCAAACTTCGCACGTTGCCTTGAGTTCTAAATGGTTCTTGTACGTTTCTCAACACATTATCCTTGAAGAAGAGAAACATGAAATGTATGAAATGAAGCTGATCGTGTACTAGATTTTAACTATAAAGGGAACATGTATTCTTCTTGCACATATGCTTGTTACTGTCAGTATCGCTTAGGCTCACACAAGATCTTTTTCTGTGAAGCCACGCAATGAGGACTGTTACCCAGCTACTAGAAAACAGGACAGCCCCAGCCACAGACATGAGGGCTTTGCAGAGCAGCTTGTGTGAGAGAGATGGGACCCCAAAGTCCATGGTATGGGACTGCAATGGGCACCACGCTGTGGAGAACCCAATATATGTCCCAGTTGCTGAATTTTCTTGAAAATGCATTTTTAAACCAGAATTTTTTTCTTAGAAAAAGAAACTTCAAATGGAGGGTAACATTTATACAAATATCTATACCTGCAAGTCTTTCTTCAAAAAAATCTTTATGTAGTTGAAGAAAAGCAGATCAATATTCAAAACTGTGCAGTTTATTCAAGCCTTTAAAAGCAGAGGTGAAATATATCATGTTATGTATTTAAAACCACTTTAATCCATTTTTTATACATCTAGCTGGGACTAACTCACTATTCGGGAGGATACAAAGAGTAACATCAAAGTCCCTCAGGTACTCCCACCTTCTGATTGGTGTTTACTGCTCCCCAACCACAACTCAGTGAGGCTCCAAGCTTACAAAGGGATGATGAATGGAAAATATTACCAAATTTCAGACAAAGCCAGAAGGAGGTTGGTTTGGGGATATTATTTTTTTTTCCTGCCCCATCATGATACATAGGTTTGGAAAAAGTACCTTTTCAGATGTGTTTTTACAGGGCCTCACACAAAGGTACATTAATCCTAGCCTGTGTCTCTGGCTGACACCACAACACTGTAATAGTAATGCCCCAATTTTTTTTGGCTTAGTTAAAGGCATCTTGAAATCTGCAAAGGACACAGACTTGCAAGAGTTCCAAAGCTCTTAATTCTGTGGTCACAATGACAGACTTCAATGGGAACAGTATAGGTCCCACTGAGTCCTAAGCTGTGTAAGGGGGGAAACAAAAACAAACAAAAACATCTACAAGATTTTCTCCATGTCTCTGTAGAGTTTATGACAATGTCCCACTCTAACAGAAGTGGTTGTGATAGTCCCAGCAAATGTCATATTACATCTCCATTGCATCTTTACACATTTTAAGAGTTCTGAAATACATAATTAAGCTGAATGCTGTAGTTAGTTACACAGGCAGTGTGCTAGTGAGTGAATGAGCTGTTTCCTGGTGGGCTACTCAATAAGCAGAGGTCTTGAGTTACAATTCAGCTATATGGAAAGACAATTTAAAAAGCTCTAAAGGAAATCCTGACCCTCACACGGTGGAGTTTTTTCTTACCTGATTTAATTCTTCATCATTTGCTACAGCCAACAGGATGTGTCTAGGAGTGACTCGACCCTTCTTGTTGTCCCTTGCTGCATTTCCAGCCAATTCAAGAATTTCCGCTGGGGAAAAAGTAAGCCCCTCTTAATTACATTGTGATCATTAAGAAAAATCAATGTGTTAGTTAGCATCCATGCAAAAAGATATGTGATTATATCATGTTATTCCTAACTGCTGTAGAATACCCTCAATAGATATCTAACTCTAAGATGATAATTTTCTTTTTATATGTCTAATCACTGAAGGGTGAATGCACACTTTAAGTCCTGTGGTCTAAACTATATTTACTTTTTTGTCCTTTTAAAGCAGTTCCCCTAGATTCCTGACTTTTTTCAGCGTTTTTCTCAAGGCTACTGTGTGTTCATCTCCTAGGATCCCTCTCCTATCAGGTGACAGAGTACTAGATGTACAAATGCTATAGTTTTTTTCTCAAAGCTGTCATAAATGTGAGTTCTGGCTTGCATTGCTGCTTCTTTTTTATTATGGGAAAAGATGCTATTCTCAGTTTCTCATTTTTAACATTATGGAAGCATGTAAGCACACATTCAAGTTAGGACACTAAAAATACAAACTCTGCTGCTACGCTGACTTAATGATTTTTTTTTTCCCTGTCCAAGACGAGGTTTCTGTCCAGGAAAAGCAATTGATGAATCATGTTTATTTGCTCCTAGTAAATTATCTCCTTAGATGAAATTTCCAGTCCTGACAAAATACGTTTAACAGCTGTGCATATAATGGCTTTTATTGGAATTAGGGAAGATTAACTTGCTCTCCTGCAAGGATCTATGAAGCGAAAGGCTAGAGCGTTACCTGCTAACTTATCTGACTTCAACTCAACAAGCCCTAGGCAAAGAATGCAATTAATTACAAGAACAATTAAAAAAATGACATAACGTGTTTATCTGACTTTGCAGTTATGTGCTACTGCTGTCTCCATTATACATAACCTTTCATCTCCCTCTGTAGAGACTGTGTTTCACTATTGCTTTTGGTATATTTTCTTTTGCAAACCTGGTAACGTTTGGAGAAAAAGAGAAAAAAGAAAAAGAAAACGACTTTTTTACACCTATTACACACTAATATAATAAAATTTAACATTAGTATAGGGTATGAAATTGATTTCATATTTAACAACTGACTGTACCATGAAAGCTCTCCCATAAGCTTGCTTCAGAGGCAAATAGAACTGAATTAAGACATTAATCTGGAAATGAAAAAGACTAAAATCAAAGCCCACACAACCACATGCCTTTACCATAAGACACAGTAAATCTTAAGTAATACTATATAGCACAGACTATGGCTTTTCATTAGACTGAATTCAACATGATTCTCCAATCATTTTAAGTCCTGTAATAAGCTAGTTATGACACCTACTGGAAAACTTACAGCTGCTTCTAGATGTTCTACAGTTAAACTTCATCAAGAATTTTGGTAGGCTTTCACTACTTTTGTGTTCTTCAAAGTGCACAATTAACTTTATTATAGGGGGAGATGGAATATTAAGTCTAAGCCCCCAAAACTAACAACATTTCATGCTGACAACAATCACTTTAATTTATTTTTAAAGAAGGATTAGCAAGGTAAGGTCAACCTGACTATGCTTTCCACACCTCCAAAGAACTCAATTAAGCTGGCATAATCCTTTTCACATACTTCTCAAAAGCCACAGCTCAGACATGTGAGGTTTAGCTTGCATTCAGCACTGCACACAGCCGCCTGTTGTGACAGAAGAGCTGTATCACCTTCCACTGGACAAGCTGCGCTCTTGGTTACACCCCGCGCATCCCCACTGACCTCAGTAAGATTCTGTGTCACTGTAATAACGCCAGCATCTCCACCTCTCTAGATCAGGAATTGTTTTGTTTGTATCACAGACTTTATTACCGGCTGAAAAGCATGGGAAGGATTTGCTGCAAACAGCAGACTACTTTTCAGTTTGCCTCTGCTTCCCCCACCTCCGCTTCTTTACTGCATCAGGCACTGCTAAACAGTTGGGCCGTGTTATTCTCTGCAACTGATCAGCATAACTATGCAGACAGGTCATTTTGTAACTAAAGAGTCTAAGAAAGTGTTATGCCTGTAAAGCACAGAGGAATGTTTTATTTGTTCCTCATAAAACTAAAATGTCTGCCTTGTACAGTGGAGAACTGTTCTTGTAAGTGCTAAGCCCTCTTCCTTGGACAGGAAACTCATTTTGAAATTACAGTTTTCTAATGGTCCTTTAGGGAAGTTGAGGTACCCCACTTCCTTTTCAGGAACAGAACGCTTTGCACTGGCGTTGAGGACCACAAAAGAGGAGCTTAGGGAGAGGGAGAGAGGAGGAGGAGGGCATGGAGGGTGGAATTTTTCTTCTGGCCTTCTCCTCAGCTCTCCAGTAATAATCAAGCATTGCTCGTGCATGCAGAGAGACCCACAGCACAGAGAACAGCAAAACACAGCTATGCACACAAGTCTGGTTAAAGGGGGAGGGACTCTCCCCTATTTAAAAACAGGAGATTAGGAGGTATTCCAGCTGAAGCCAATATAGGCAACAATTTTTTGATTTAGTACTGACAGAGACAAACCTAATCCAAACCCAACAGATCAGAGCACTTAGAAATGCTAGAAATGAAGACTTTCTGGATCCGGAAGGGATCCGGACGGGACCCTGACTACTTGCCTGGATTTCGCTTGCAGACAGCTTTACTTTCACATCTGTTTTATGCTGCTTCAATTCTAAAGATTTAAATGGCGTTTCATCCATGTTTTAAATAAGATGAAAATCTAGCGTTCTCTGTAAGGGAGCTGACTCAAATTTCCAGAATGATCACTCTGGATTTAGGTGTGGAGCTGGAAAGAGTAGTAGGTGGGAAAAGGTATTTAAAATTGAGATTGGATTTGAATTCTTAGGTCAGACCCATCTTTGGAAGTGCCAATCTATCAGGTTCAAAGGTTGGAGTCATTGAAGAGCTCTGTTTCATTAAAGTTAACCTTCCAAAAGTGGGGAAAAAAATAGACACTCAAAAATCAACTCCTGCAACTGAACAAGGTCAAGAGAGAAAGCTTTGCTTCTAAGTGTTGAGGGAAAAGAAAGTGCTAAGAGCTTCCATGACATCAGGATTCACTCAGCTTGTATTTATCCAGCCAGAAGACCAAAACAAGAACATTTTACAAAAATGAGGCCTTACAAAAAGGATGTAAGTTGCATAATGTCTATTCCATTCCTTTCATGTATTTACTCAGGGCATTTCCCCCCTAGAGAATAATTACACCACCACCGCTCAGGCAAAAGACACACTTTACAAAAGTAATGAACAACAAAATCTCTATTTTTTTTTTTAAACAAGGAAAATATACAAGTTATTCAGTATTATCAGCTTTTGAAGGTATAATTCTTCAATTACCACATATTGAAATCTTAGGGTAATATGAAGAGACACCCTTTATATTTGCACAAGTGGCTTTTTCTCGTGCTTTTGAATAATTATAAACAAAAAAAGCAAACTAACATATATTGCTTTAACTGCAGATATAAAACAATCCAGCAAAAATGCTGTGAGAAGTATATAATTAGGAAAGAAAAAAATTAAGTAGGAATGCCATGTCAGCATGTGATATATTCATGTATGGACAGCTGTTATGTAGAAAGAAAAGGGATGGATGCCTTAGAAATCTATGACATGAACACATCGATTTGATTTAAAAGACAGTTATGATTAATATTTTTGTTCTTTTCAGTCATCATTAAAGTAGAAGGTTAAAGTGGGAAGAGAAAGTCCTAAAAGTGAAGAAATTTTCTCTTAAAATTTAACTTAAAGGTAGTTCTTATTTATATCAATTGAAAAAATCCTTTGCAATATTTAGAACTAGGCAAATGGATACGGGTAGTGAAAACTGGTATAAGCCTGTTCGCAGCACTTGAACCAAAACTGCTTTTCTTCTGCTGAGGTTTTTTAAAGTTCAGTTAAATATTTTTAAAGGAGAAAAGAAAACAGGTTGTATATCTTTGTACTTAAGCCTGAGATAAGACCACAGGAAAAGCTGTTCTCAAGGCATTTCCTATTCAAACACAACCAAAAAAGTGTCAGAAGTCTCAACAGAAACCTCATCCTGAAGCAAGTTTTCAGAGCGAGTTCCTCATCCTTTACTTGCAGAGACTGATCTCTGGTCATCTACTGGACACCCTACTAAGTTCTCAATTTCATTATTTGCATCTCCCTGTTTCATAGTGGTACTGCTCTGCCTTGAATACTGTTGCTTTGGTAGTTCACAACACTTGCAAATATTGGAACAAGAACTTAACACAAGGTTAAAATGAAACAAATTACTATTAGACCTAAACAAAGCAGGACCAGTAGCAGCTGCAGACTGGATGGAAACAAAAGCAAATGCATTCTTCTCCCACTCCTGGAGAATGCTCTTGTTCACTTACTCTAATTTTCAAACAAAATATTACTGGTCATTACTAAATAAAACTCCTTTAAAGCCTAAATGACAAGGCCTTTAGCTTATCATGCATTCTAGGCCATAATACTTTCTAAATGTAAATACTCAACTCAATCTGGTCTGAGTTCATCTCCAAAATGTTTTTTGGTTTACATCTCAAGCTAAAACACTGCTGTTGCATTGAATCCCTTTGTCCACCTTCTCTTCTGGGAGATGAAATCATAGCTTTGAAAATTAAACTCTTAACAACTAACAGGTGATGTGTTGACACAAGGCCAATTTCTGAACACGCAAGTTCCAACAGGAACAAGTCAGGGGTTTCTAAAAAATTTTGAAGCCTCTCCTCAAAAGAAAATTGAAACCAATATCCAGAATCAAAGAAAAATGAATGTTGATACAATTCCACTGAGAAAATATGTATTTGCTACAAAGCCAACTACATGACAAGGAGTCTGTTTATTGTATTTTAAATTAATCATCCTCCCATCAGCATTTTATTGACTTCAGAATCATTTTACATGATTCCGGAAGGTTTTAACCCAATCAACCCCAATCAACCAAGACTGTTAAGAGTTTCCTGCATTCTTCTCTCTGTGTATTCCACCCAATCCCCCTGGAATCTGCAGTTGCAAGAGCGAAGGCAGAATCATTTAACACTTTCCCTCTCATGCATTCCAATAAAACAGTTCTTAGCCCTGGTTCAAAGTCATGGAAATTTGATGCAGTGAAAATCAATTCAAGAAATTTTACTGCTTTGAACAAGCCTTGATGAAACCTCAACTCTCAACAGGGCAATCATTCTCTTAGGATGCGATAAAAAACCCCAAACCCTTCAGTCTTTAGTGTCTGAGCTGTATCAAAACTAGGCCCCTTAAAGGAGAAACTGTTAACTTTGCCAAGTTATTGTAAGTTTTGTATTTCTGTGAGGCAGATGACAGACCGCTGTTTACATAAAACTCAAGTTCAGGCCACAAAAGCCACTTCCACTTAGAGCCTTCTGATCTGACTCACACCTCTTTTCAGCTCTTTTCTACACTTTAATACCATCCTTTTTATTTTTTGGTAAGACATCCAATGTTATTTAACTTCCTAATTTTTAAAGTTTTTTGTTTTACTATTGATCTATAAAAGGTATGAGAGTTCAATTTTCAGGGAAACCTGAAAGTAAATTTCATCTCAAGTGTTGTTCTTTACAACAGTCACACCCCAAGTACTAATATAAAAAGACATAGCCTATTTCTTCTCCACTGACTTTAAGAATCCTGATCTAACTCAAATTAACCTTTTTTCTTTTTGAATGGAGCTTCCTCTACCTAGCAGCTTACACTTTGCTGTTACTCCTAACAGTTTACGTATGTTTTAGAAATGCACTCAAACATGATTAATATAACCGCTGCCAGACGTTACTTGATCAAGTGCAGCATGTACGCTTTGGTCTGGCTGTTAGAGAGTACAGGAGACTACTCATGTCTTAAGACTTGGTCCTAGCTTAGTCTTTCACCTTTGCAGGCACGTGTTAGGAACTTGCATTCCAAACATTAAAGAAGTCAAGGGGCAGATGCCAATGAACATAAATAACATTATTAACAAAAGAAAAAGAGGAAAGGACTTCATATTGTAATTTGGGATTTTACAGAAGTGACGCCAAACCCTGGTCTTGAACGAGGAAATGGATACGTGTGTCAAGGGTGTGCATACCCATGCCCCTACAAAGAGGAACAAGATATACAAGTCAGTGTCAAAGGCTTTACTAAACAATGACCAAAGCTGATGTAATCCATATATGCTGTGCTCTCATTTTTATAGTGTACTCATTTCAACATGATCTGGCAGATGGTGATAATGGCTTTGTTAGATACTGCCTCTGACAGTGAAGTGGGATTCGGTGTTTATTACTGAAAATATTATGACTCATTAAATTGCTGTTGTCTCAAAGTCTTTCCACCACATCAAGTCTTTTTGTACCAAGATAGCAATGGAAGCCATAATCAATACAAGTACCTGTAGACAAATACAACTGTTATTATTTAGAAGAAAAATATTTACAAATCTTTTTCCCCATTACTTTACAGAAGCAGTATAGGAGTGACTATACAGCATGTTCAACACCTTTTTCTGGAAAAATCTACATCTTGAGAACAAAGCATGTAAAAAAAAATCTGTTACTTTGGGTGTTCTGTGGTAGGTGAACGTATGGACTAGCTATAACTTCACTGGAGCAAAAAGTACATCTAGTCTGACATCCTGTCCCTAACTAGTGCCCAAGAGCAGATGCTCAAGAGCTTTAAAGGAACAGGCAAACTTAAAAATGTTATTTTTCCAGAACATTCCCTCTGACTTCAGCCATGTGCAGCTGAGTGGTTTCCCAACTTAGAAATGCCATCTTTGTGTTTAGTCCCCCAATGGATTTTGTTTCTATGGATGTGTCTAACTGTTTTCTGAAACCATTCAGAATGGTTTGGTATCCATTTTTGGTATTCATAACATCTTATGGTAACAAGGCTCACTGTACTACAGACATTTTTGCAGTTTGGAGGAAAAGTACCTCCTGTTTGTTTTAAAAATACCGTATTTCACTGTATACCCCCTAAATTTATTTTTCCTCAATGGAGTTGATATTGGGGATGGAGAATCTCATCTGACTGCACCTAAGAATCCACATAGAATTTCATCCCTAAAAGAAATTCAGGGATAAATGTACTGTGGAAAAAGACTGAAGACCAAACACATAGCATGATCTGAACTCAGGCATTCTTAACTAATCCTTAAGGAAAAAAGAAATGGGGAAAAAAGTCATGCTTACAATACTTGATGTAAGAACTTCTGAAGTTTGAGAAAATCCGAGGAAAGAAACTGCTTGCTAAATACTGCATGCTACTCTAGAAAGGTAGGATGTCTTCCTGCTTTCTAGCTATTTGTGCTACAACTGTCAGTCCCAGGAATAAAGGGCCAAAGAAGAAAAGACTTAAGCTTTATAGATTCTTTTGTTCTTCTCAACAAGAGATACAAGACAAAGGGTAGGAAAAAAATGTGTAGCAAAATCAGCCACATTTTTTTTTACTCTTCACTTAAACTCCATTCTTCAAAACAAAGGGCGATTCCAATTATTAAATTGAACAGCAATTTATAGTAGTAGTCATTACTTTGTTGCAACTTAGCCAAATAAATAGATGTAATGACTGTTACTAGAATAAAAAGTATTTCATTCTAGTTCTAAGGATATTAAAATATAACTAAAATTTAACTTTTTAAAGGGAGAAAATAATTCAGTGACCATGATGTAAAAAACAAACCAACCCAGCCCAGCATTTTGTACATTATCGCAATATGACACATGTCACAACGCAAATTCTGATGCATATTTACCCCTCTGAGATAAGTGTCTATATTTACATATCAGTATGCACTGTTAGGGCTTTTATTATGAGAAAATGCTTTGGTTTTTATTGTTTTTCATCAAACCTGATCTGTGTAGCTTGGAGAATACATTAGGACCCTAATTGGTTAAGTAATTTTGTATCGACTTAGCTTTTGTGACTCCGAGATCCACTGAAGTTTACGGGACTACAAGATAAGATAGGCACACACATTAAGTGTTTACAGGGTTGGAGCCAAGGAAGGGCTTATCAGCAAAAAGAAAACTCTTCATTTTTGTACATTTCAAGCAGACTGATTCATACATTTGTAAGTTCAGAAAGTTGGTCATTCAATTGGCAACAATGCAAAGTTTTAGATATAAAGTACAAGTACAGCAACTTTGAATTATGACAATCTCACTTAAGAGCATGACACAAGTACAAGAGGCATGTTACAAAGGAGCTTTGCTATGCTGATATTTTTGAAAGGTCTCTGCTTGTGAGGCTATTGCCATAAACAACCCTGCTGTATTTTAGGTCCAGTATTAATCCATATTAAAAACACACTGGATCTGAAGAGGTAGTTTCATGCTTGCTCAAGTTAAGGCACAAACCCCTAATTTATTTTAAACCTCTTTTGGGACACAGTTTGTGGCACAACAGCATAATAGGGATTAGTGTTTCTAAAGCTGCTGTTTAAATAGAAGAAATGTATCTTGGTAGTGAATGCATGTTTCAACAGTATCAAAAAGATACTGTCAATTAATTCTCTTCTTAAATTTCATTACTCCCTAAGGACCATTATTTATGGTAGTCTCAGAATGCCTGGAACTTGAATCTGCTTTTAACCTAATGCTTTTTTACTGTGGACCTCTGAGCTCCCCTCTGCTTCCAAGAAGAAGTTCAGTAGTACATCTGCTTTGACAAACAGGGCAAATCATTGTTTTCCTCTGTGACCCTGTAAAAATTTTCAGCAGCAAGCAGAACACAAGAGGTGAACAGCAGTTCAAGTTGATCAGCTTGCACATCGGAAAGTGAGCATCTGAAGTGAGCAGTTAAACTTACTGCATTCAGGAAGGACTTTCATTTTGCAGCCAATCAGCAGCTGGCTTAAGAAAGTTTTCCACATCGAAAATTAATCAAGATGAAAATGCAACGAACTGAGCTCCAGCACATGAACCTCCATTAAGGGGTGACATCAGAAAGCCTGAAAACAAAAACTCAGGTAAGCACCAGAATGCCTCAGATGCAATTCTAACCATGGGATTCAAAAGGTGCTTATTTTACATTTTAACAAAATACACAATCAACAGTACACAATGGGCAAATAAAAATCCAGTTGTGAAAAAATTCTAATGGAGAAAACAGACATTTAACATTTTCTCCTACCTTACTTCAGTATGTACAGAACAAATATAAATCAAAGTTTCATTTCTTCTGTATTCCTGTTCTCCTGCTGTTTTATAAACTACTTCTCCTCATTTGCTATGACATTTTGGCAATTGAAAATTATTTACAGTGTAGAGAAGACGATGGGGGGCAGGGGGAGCAGAAATCACTTGCAGGCCTGGTTCTTGCTGCTTTTAAATATGCTCAAGAGATTTCTATTTTTTAAGGGCAAAGGAGTATCTTTTTCAGTCAATAAGAAAGTTTGGACTATATTGTAACTTGTGCAAGCTATACATCTGAAGGGAACATACCTGATTACCTGTACGGCTGGACCAGTTCTGACAAATACAAACCATACAACTTCACCTGAGTGGTTGTAATGTGCCAAATGAAGTCTGTGGACACCCTCTCGACTGACCTAGGTTTTTTTTTGTTGTTGGGTTGTTTGTTTTTTTTTTTTTTTACATAAACTGATACTGATGCTCTACTTTGCAGAGAAAATAAGGAGTGGATTGCAGTTTTCCAAAGTACATGTTAGAGAAAGTAAATAGGCAATGAATCATTGTAGAACAAGTGCCACAATAAGTAAAGAAGACAAAAAGAATTGCTAACGCTGAACTTCTCGCCAGCTTAAAGCAGTTGATAATGCTTAGAATTAGTTCTGCAGCACAAACAGAAATCAATCAAATATTCTGACTACTCCCAGCAAGATAGACAGCGCTGCATGAACTGCTACTGCAAAGAAGAAAAAGAAATAAGGACCATGCATTATAGTTCTTCAGCATGCATGCTATTCCTTCAGAGTAAGGAAAGGAAGTATATACACTTGCTTCAATATCAGTAAAATTCAAAGGTACTTTCAGCACGTTCACCCACAAACACATCCTTGCATCCTATTTAGAGTGAAAATCACACATTATTTCCTTAGATGAAAAGCAGGAAAGAATAAGCAGGTGGTATGCTTAAGAAACCAAACTGCATACACTGGGTGTGCTGATGAGAGGATTATTTTGTAGTATTACTTGTAGGTAACAAGAACCTTTAGGGGATAAGTAAGGGAAGGAGAATACTCACTGTGCAACCTGCTTATATGTCAAGTATGTGAGATAAGGAAAAACACTTTATTAGCTGAAGACCAGAAGTCAAATTGTACATCTAATATTATAGTAGTTTTATTATTATTATTATTTTTAAAGTTACTATAACAGACAACACAGGGAAGATGTACTCCAGTCAGCCCCTGTAGAAGAAGCTGTCAGAAGGCAAGAGACTGAAAAGGAGCACAGCAAAGACACACAGTTTTTAGTTCACAGCAACTGAAGCAGCCATACTAATTCCTGTGTGCTAAAACAGTGCATGTTCCTGCTAGCAGAGCTGTACTGTGTATAAACACGCTAATACAAAAGTACAAGAACAACATAAATGTAGTTTGAAACGCACTTTGTTGGGCACAGACTAAAGAAGGGCTTAAATTACAAATGGGCCCATACACTACAAGAAATTATAGATATGTATTTTTACTTTCTGAGGAGTAGCCATACATACACGGTAACAGTAAGTTACCTTCAAAATACAAAGCAGAGAAAGTCATAACTACAGACGGATCCAGAACAGAACTCCAAGTCTGAACAGCTGGAAGCATTATGGAAGTTCAAATCTCAAATTGAACCAAACCAAAATCCAGATCCGAGCACATTATGGGCTAATTTCACGTTTACATCACAGTTAAACTTTAGCAAAGGCCAGCAAAATTTAGCACCTCATCTTCTAAAGGATTAAAGTCAGTGCCATATTCTGCACACACATGAACTAGTTTTCAAACCTTAGTAGGTTCCTTTCTATTAGGTCACGTCTCTGTCATTTCCCCTCCTAGTCTTTTCTGAAGTTCTTCTTTCCTACAACTGCTTTTGATATTTTACGTTCTTCCTCTCCTTCCTGGATGCACAGGATCGCTTTTTTGATTTAGCCAATTTATTAGCATGCCACTTCACATGGTCTCCTTCCTATTATGTCACGCTCCTGCCTATATTTTGAAATGGTTGAAATGCTTTGATTTAGTCTCAGATCATGTGCTGACATGAGCATCTTTAAAAACTCTCCTGGAGAGAAGTCAGGATTTCTCTGGTTTTGTGAAGTAGCAACTGCCAAGAGGTAAAAAGAACACAAACCAAAAATCTCCAAGCATCCCATTTCAAGGGAGTGTTTCTGAATTAGACTGAAAAAGAAGAATGACCTGAAGTTCAGAAAACATACTGAGCATTAAAGGCTAAAAAATTGCACTACATCAGAGTGTGAAAAACTTAGAGAAAGAGAAGGGGAAAAAAAAACCCCAAGCCCCACCAAACTGAAACAGTCATAAAACATAAAACTATTACTAACTCAGTAAGGAAAGAAAAGAGTATCTGTGCTTTTGAGATGCATCTATGTATAAGAATGAAAGAAACCCCTGAGACACAGGATACTAGGACTATCTACCTAGCCTTCAGAGGAGAGGAAAAAAAAAAAAGCTTAAAAATATTTAAAGGGAGAAAAAGGAAGGTACTTTTCCCCTTAGCTCTCGCCACCTCCCTTTTTTCTTTTTCCTAAAGATGTGTGCAACTTTTTTTTGACTTTTTGTTGTTGTTAATCTCCTCAGACAGTTTCCCAGGATGCACAGCAGTTAAAAGAAACACCTTTATTTCCCCAGCCTGTTCTTAGCTGCCTAAACCATCACTGCCTCAGTAAACACTTTAAATCAAACAGTTAACCAATAACATGTGCTGATCATTAGCAGTGCCTTAAGCTCACCTGTATTGTTCTGTTTCTTTAAAAGGGCAGCATTCAAAGCACCCTTCACCCTAAGAAGCATTTTATTTGAGTTGTTATTGCTGTAAGCAGGAACCTAGCTGAAGGAAATGTTAATTTTTTAAGGCCATCTATGAAGTTTAAAAGCATTCTTTTAAAGAAAAGGCCCAAATAAAGAAAACTATGAACATGAACAAGTGATGGAAAAAAAGGATATTTGATGGCTGAGAAAATTCAATAATGTAACATGAACACCTTACAGAAAACAAGCACTCCATTAATTATTTTCTAATGTTACCAATCTTCATCTTTAGGGGAAGAAGAAACTTTATGGAAAAAATATCAGCCTATTTCTGTTCTTCAATGTCAATACCCATTATAAGGTGTACCTAAAATTGTCTTAAGAGTCAGGTCACTTCAGTTTTAAATACTCCCAGCAAAGTTAAGCACAAAGTAGCAAAGCATGTGGTTTAAGTCAAAGAAAGAATGAACTTCCTCAGAGGCTCAGCACACCATTATAGCTTAAAGACCACTGTCCCTTGAAACACTTGAACCTGCTGCAACCAGAACACTGACATAAGTAGATACTGTAAAAAGAAACACTGCTGCGAGAAATGAGATCCAATTCAAGCTTTTCCTTAGTTGTGCTAATAGAATCTGTCTCCGAACACTGATCCATCTAGCACTTGTGCTTTTTGCTAGATCCCTAGCCTGCAGGTATATGCTTGTAAGTCAATCCAGCCATGCGAATGTGACTGAACTGGTGGTTTATTCTTACCCATTTTTAATTTTTTTTTTTTTTTTTAAGCAAACCAATATTGCAAAAAGCCCATATGTTGATGCTGTTACAGTGGGGTTAATATTCTGTTTAGAAGACTACTTTTGTAATGTTGTTTGTGGGGTAAATTTGCAATGTTTTAAGTTTCGTTTGAGAGGAGAACTGCTATATAAAGATCTTTACTTGCATGTCTAGTTGTGTATGTCTTTGGGGAAAGCATTTTCTTCCTTTGAAGCTTCTTGCTAAATGGAGGAAAAATAATACTTTCATCCTCCAAAAAGGTGCTGTGAGGATGAGATAATTATTTAAGGTGTTCTCATTCTGATGTGATGAGAGGAACAGAGAAAGGACTGCAATTATAAGCAAATAAGCTACGTTGATCTGGGGCAGATGAACAGAGTGTGCATTTATATACAGACTCAACCAAACAAATTGCTTGTAGCATATGTAGTCTCAAAAATAATCTGTAAATTGAACAAAAATGTTTAAACAATGCTGTAAGCAATCTCAGCCCTCTGTAAACACCGAGAAGCTCTCTATTTAAAAGGAATGTATGTGCTTAACAGACAATTACAACCCCAACAAAGCCATCAGGCACAACACCGGAGCAGGAAGGACTGCAACACTGTAGGTCCAGTCCATATGCATTGATGTTAGTAGGAATTCTTCTGACTGCCTATGTGGAAGAAGAGTGTTTACGACAGGTCAAAGCAAATCCAGTGCTGGAATGCACAAAAGCCATCAAAGCTCTGATGTAGGGGTGAGGGTACTCTGATTTTGGCTTAGATGTGTGATCAGCACAGCACTTACTTCAGCTATAACTTTTTTAGTCATCTATAAATCAGAGGATCTTTTTGGGTTTTTTTCTGTGCAAATTCAGTTTGTATTATTACTTTCACTGCTGCTATTTCACATTGTTCAGCAAAACCTACCAGTCAGATATTCCAGTACAGCAGCCATGTACACTGGAGCACCAACACCAATTCTGTACTTCGGGTGGCCTTTCTTAATGTAACGTAGCATTCTTCCAACAGGGAATATGACCCCAGCCTTTGCGGAGCGGGAAGTCTTGGTTGACTTCTTCTTTCCACCCCTGCTGGACATTTTGTCTGTATTGGGTCTGGAACAGCACTCTATATATAAAGAAGGGGGAAAAAAAAAGTTATCAATAAGGACTGATGCTGTAATACCATATATTGAATTTCAAGACAGATCAGTATTTTGTGTTAGGCAACGCATTAGGGTGCCTAAAACATACACAAAAGTTGCCTTTTCAGAGTATATACAAAAAGAACCTAAAAAAATGTACACAGAATGTTTATTTGCCATTGTCATCTTGGCATAATTTTACACAGTAAATATATAAGCCAGAGAAATTATTTCATTTAAATCTGCTTTGGAATTACTTTCCTGAAATTCTTAACAGATTAAACCGGGTACCATTAATGGAGCAAAGTGTGTTAACTACCTAACGTAAAACAGAGCTTCTGCATTAAAGCTGAGGATGCTTTCTGCAAGGAGACTGACACAACCCTCTGCTCTTTGGGAAAAACTCTTGATTGTGCATTTGAACAACTGCGGTGGGACTGTTACACTCATGAATAACTATGTTCCTAACCAGGAAAAAACTGCATCCACTAAAGGTTTCGTAAAGTGTATTCACCTTTCTTAAAGAACTAGATTTTCACGCATGTGTGAATTTACAGAACAAAGGCCTATGCATGGCAAAATACATCTCCTGTACACTAAATGTTCTATTTCTAGAAAGATCTGAAATGAACACCTTGGAGATTTGAACCAAATGGATACCAGCTATCTCCACATCGAACACTGTACTGCTTCAACATGCCCTCTAGGAATCTGATGAACTTCAATCTGCCACCTTTCCTTAACATAACAGTGGTCTAAACACTCAGCAGATATCTGACAACTGTATCTCAGTTTATGTCGGTGAAGAAACCTACTGCTGATACAGCTGTCAAACATATTTTTTTCTCTTTGATTTCTGCTCAGGCTGTAAATAGAAGCTGACAAATCTGAAGAGGTGGACAGTTTGCAGGCTTTCAAGGTACCTTTGAAGGTTTAGATGATGCACTGGGTTTTGAAATTAACTCAGAGGAGAGGAGACAGTCCCCATCTCCCCCTCCCTCCTTCCTGCGTGTCTGAACTCTAGGGAAACCAGCAGCATGCATCAGTGATACACATACCTCTGTACATCCTACTTCTCTCCTTGCTGCACAAATCCTACCTAATACAAATGCAAATTCGCTGGTGTGTTTATATACTCCACAATGAAACCCCTTTAAGCCTGCTTTCCCATCACACCAGTTCTCCACTTGTCTTTTTGCTTTCCTCTCATTTATTCTGAATTCTGTCCTTGTCCTTATAAACTTAACTGTATTTGCCATAGGTCTGAATCCACAACAATTGACTAAGCTCAGACTTAGGCAAAACAGGTTCACCAACCCCACTTCTAAGTTTTGCAACTTCTGCTCTGTGCTGACATGTCCTGAAGTCTTTTAAATCTCCATGAGTCACTGAGATTCAGACTACATAACTACCAAATGAAGACCACTCAGGATAACTAAAGAAATGCGAGTATCAAACATTTCTTTTCCTTTCCACTTCCACACTCCATTCATCAGAGCCTATACTTGCATAGCACATTAAGTAAAATAAATGCAACGGGCTCACTGCTTGTTAAAGGTAAAGGAAATAATCCCATCTTATTAGCTCAGATGAAAGTCACACTACATTTATGAAACCGATGTCAAAACACAGACAGGAAACTTTGGAGGAGGGAAGCCATCAAAAAGGCTCCTTTCCCTTTCCTCTGCTGTGAACTCAGCTCTGTAACAACTATTATTCTGTGAAGAAGAGGACAAAAGCCAATTTTCTTGCCTTGAGAAACTGCATAACTGGAGCTCACAACTGGTTTCAAAAACCTTCCATTTAATTGTATTTTCTCATCTAGTTAGCTCTGTCTTTGTTAGCAGAAAGGCTGGGCGTGGCTTTGAGTTGGTTATGGACTTTCTGCCAGAAATTATTTTCATAGTTCAAAATCCATTTTCATCAATACTACAGATGTTTAATCTCACAAATGTTGAGAAGTTCATTGAATCAAACACCAGGGAAAGCTGCATGAGAATTACCTGTGCTTCTAGCTTCCCCCATAATTCCTTTAGTTTGTAACTGATAGGTGAATGATGAAAAACATAATTTTTCCAGGGAAAACCTGCAAACCTTGAGCAGTAAAATTCTATTAACCATTTGGCTTATGAGTTAATGGGAGAGTCAGAATAGCTGGAAGATAATATGGAAACCCTTACTTCCTGATGTTGGGGTTTTTTTTCTTTGGGAGAGTGTCATCTAGCCATCAGCTGCATTTGGATCAAAGTATGAGTAATGCAGCAACACAGAATTACTGCCAAAGAGGCTTTGAAGGAGCTGGAGTAAATACAGCTCACCCAATCTAAAAATCCAAATGAAAGACACACATGGATGGCCATGCTGTAGCTAGTAACAGAAAGAGATGAAAGAGCACTGCCCTTTCATTTTTAGTTCCAAGAAAATGACTATTCATAGACAAATAATGGAAATGGTTTCTTCATATGTCGAAACAAATAGGTACTGTGTATCACTGCCTCTGGATACATACCACCTATTCAAAGTGATGCTAAGTTTGTTGTTAACATACTGTCAATTGTCATCGGTCATGCTAAACCAACCTCCCCTATACCACCCTTGAGCAAAACACTTTGCTGTTAGCTTCCAAACTCTTTCATCTGGTCTTCAGAAGATGTTCTTCCCTTTAACGTACTATTTTCTACTTAATACCTCCAAGCCTCCTGTCATCTGCAGCTAACGCCTACCCGTATATAAAATGGTGGTTTTTTTTTTCTTTCATAATAAGCTTATTTCTGCAAACTTCTGCAAACTCTAGAAGTTAATTCCCCCCTTTATTTTATACTCCTGGTGACATTTCTCTTGTTAATATTCAGGATAAACCTGGACCTCTCTTGACAATTAACCGGATCCTCTCATACTGTACATTAAAGAGCCTTCTAGCTGTAAGTTTATTTGTGAGGAAAAAATTTGCCTGAACCAGAACAGTGGGAGACTTGCATACTGAAAAAAGCAAGAACTTCTGGAACTTTTAGTATCAAAGGTGAAATGCAATAAAGATGAGTTTCAGATCTTCTTGTCTCAAGGATCCCATTCCTACAACGTGTGGTGAATCACTGTATCTTTAGATGTTGGGGGTGGAGGGAGGGAAATTCCAATTAAGTTTCAAGTACCACTTTTAATTTTGCCAACCATGCAATTCGGAAGGGGAAAAAGAGAGCCTGCCATGGAAGACCTTTTTCAGGCTTACGTATGGATTCAGGATCATTACTTTGCAGAACCTGTTTGTCCTGCCTTTGAGCTGAGGGATGGCCCAATGAGCTCTCAAAGTTTCTTCTCTAGTTCCAGTTCTCCACAGCAAAAGAAAAGGGAAAGAGATTTCACTTGCAACAGCCACCAAAAGATGTACTGAAGTTAAATGTAAAGAGCATGGCAACAGATCAAAAACCAAAGAAAACTCTGTGCCTTACATGTTCTCAAATGGTTTATCTCTGTAACACCAGAAACTCTGGAATGCTGCCAACATTAATGAACCAGAGCTGTTTGCTGAGTCACTGCTAGCCAGCAGATGAGGGAGGCAACCAAAGGGAACCTTATCACATGTGCCATAGTTCAGACAAGATTTGAACAGGATCATTTACAGTTAAAATAAATAAATAAATAATAATAAAAAAATCACAGTCAATGACCGTCAGTAGACCAGTCCTTTCTCTTGCCTTTGCAATGCATTTACTGAGCAACTTTGCCATATACATAGCATCTTCAAAGAGTTGACAATAAAGTGATTTTGTTTCAATGTGACAGTTCACAAAATTATCACTGTGATAATCAGGGGATATCACCAAGGAGTCAACTTATCCAAGACCACCTTTGACTTCAAATCAAATTTAATGCTATATTCTTCAGTGGCTCTGCTGCACTTGGACACACTTTGCCCTGTTGCAGAATTTAGCACCAGATTCATAGCCTTTTGAAAACCCCTTAAAGACTGCAGTTAGATTCGTACTGCTTTCTAAGATCTCAAAATTCACAAAAATGAGAATCTGATGGTATATTAATTTGGCTCACAGCAAAGATTCAAGCTACAAGGCTCCTCTACTGTCACATCTTTGTGAGCCAGATATAAATTCTCTAAGAAACAAAACAATATAAAGATGTAGCAATGAAATCAGCATTATTAGAATTTTTCTGTTTAAAATTGGCTGTAGTAACTCTTGTTGGCCATATTTTTCTATGTGAAGATCAACACTCCACTAAACCACACTTTCAAATACCATCTTCCTAAAATGCACATAGGCATCTGTTTTTCTGAAAGCTTTAACATCACATAATTCTGAAAGTACAGTCTGCACATCCTGGTAAAGTGATACCTAATTTCCAAGTACCAGTACTTCATTAGCTCAGTCAATTTGATGCTTTCATCAAACAGTAGTAATAAAAAACACCTGCTATTAATAGTTTTCAGGTACTGGTTCTTAATGACTTGACAAATTACTAAGAATGCTACTGCTGTCAGGCAGGGACTGTTCTGATCATGGGCTTACATTGGTGTATTAACTGCACTCAGCAAACAGATGATTAAATTTAGATCTATGTGATCACATCAGCAGTGTTGTGGAATCCAGGAGACTATTGCTACAATGGGAAAAATACTAAGATTTAGTAATTATTTTTTCTTCTTTCCAGTACAAAGACTAAGCCAGAAAGTTCATTTTTGTATCACAAGAGATTAACTGCAATGCTATTTTCTTTCCATTGTTTCAAAAGATTAACAATGTAAGTGCTGCCATTCTCTCTTAAATCTATTTATGTACTATAATAATAGCTGCTCGCTGAACTCTTTTTGAAAAGGTGCATTTGAATTTGCTTTGACAACTAACTTGCTCTGTTCTTGGCTAATCAGAAGCTAGTCTGGCATATTTATAAAATGCACTGCTCATAGTCGGTATAAAATGGTCTCTAATAATGCTTGCCTAGCACAACAGTGTCTCAGTCTGTGACTGTGGCTTCTAGGTACGACAGTAATAAAAGAAGAGCTAATCACTCAGTTATTGTTTGATCTGATGTGATTTCAAATTTTAGCTTAAGTGCTTTATCAAAGCAATAACTCTTTGTGGTCTGAAACAGACAGAGGAGTGAAACTGGTTGTGATAGAGCAGTTCCACCACTACATTAATTTCTCATCTGAAAAGGTAACACCATACATACATTTAATTTCACTTAGAAAACCAAGAGAACATTCCTCATCTAGGAATGCCCAATAGGTGTACTTTCTGTTGAAGATTAGTAAGACTAAAATTCCCACAGTAATAACGTAAAGGACGGGAAAAAGAGGAATAACATTTTCACAAAATCTGTGTGCAAAACAAAATATTGTTGCACAATTGTATTCAACTGGCAGAAGTCCCTCCCTCCCACAATGGGTCTGAAACCCCGAAACAAATATCCCCTTAATGCGCAAACCCCCACTATGAACAGTACTGGGAGAATGACAACAGTTTTAGCTGGGCATCCTGCCACCAATAGTCAGGAAAACGTAAATACAATTGTCTTCACTGACCACTGCTGGGAGTACTAGCATGAAATCAAGCCCATTTGTGCATTATAGCTTGTTGTATACTAGGGAGGAAGCATAAAATTTGATACAGGATGTTAAATCACTGGATCATTTATGAATTCAATGTTCAGAAAAACTGTTTTAAAGAACATTTTGGAAACTTCTTTGCCCCTTGACATTTTTGGAAGAAAGCAAAAACGCAATAAGGAATTTACATGGATGCTTCCAAGGCTAAATCCAGATGTAGAATGAAATTTAAGATAGACGCCACGCTGCTGAGGGAAGGGAGTGCAAAAAACTTGACCCACTGAGAAGGCCATGAATGGTGTGATTCTAGCACCACTCCTTTTGGAGCAAGGACCATGAGCTGAATCCTGCCCATACTCTTTAAGGAGGGGTCTGGGTAAGGAACTATAGCTTCTTTACATGTCTATAGCCTCTTTCCCAGACAAGTGAGCAAGCACTGCACTCTTCTCACAAACACCGCACGTTTCTTTTCCGATTTACCTCTAGGAAGCACTGGGCTGACAAAACCTAATGCTCACTGCACTGCCCCCTGGGTCAATATTCCCTCTCCCAAGGGAGGCGCTCTCCAGAGGCTCCTTTTTTCCTCTTGTGGCATCAGTTCCAGATTCCTGTTCCTTTATCCCTACTTCACAACCTTGTTGGGGCAGGACTACCATTTATGCAGAACAGACAACAGGCCGTGATCCTGGCTGACAGAGTTGTACAAAAATACTTTTGAATTTCTTCAGGAAAGCAAGATTTTGACCGTTCTTCAGGAATGCGACTATATCACCTATCTTATCATGAGAATATCTTTTATCAAAGCTCATTGCTGTGTATTGAAATTTTACCTGCAGAACCAGGCAACTCCTAAGGACAATTTTAAACATGCTGATTTATTTTAAGACTAAGTTTGCAATGGTGGATTTTTCTTTTTGCTAATGCTGATCTATAAAATAAGCAGTGCTCAAGCACTCTTCCTATATTACTGTCATTAGGCCAAATTCTAGGCTTACTACTAGTTTTTAGATCAGTTATGGCTTAATCCACACTGTCAACATTTGGCTTTACTGGCTATTAGAAGGGTATGCCTTACACACAACAAATAAAGTTACTCTTTAATAACCCAGAAAGCCTAGAAGATTTCAGCATGAAAGATTATGATACATAACACAGCAAAACAACCTGCAACCATTACTAAGTAAAAAACAATATAATTCCTTTCTTTCAGAACACTTAAAAAAACCAAACCACGCAACACATTGGGAAGTTTTCTAAGACCACTTGATACAAAATGTCTCATGCCCAATTACATTAAAATGTATTTTTCAAAGCAACTGTAATTGTCTTGTTCCTGCCAAAATCTTTTAACTCTGGGTTGTGCCTAAGAACCCAGGTTCCGTTTTTATTAATTGCTCACTTGCTCCTTAGCTCATTTATTTTTTCTACTCTTAGGAATGGGGGAGGCAGTGGATCTGCAAAGTTCCCTACAGACCTGTTGCTAAGTGACAGCCACACACAGTCCTGGGGAAAAAAAAAAAATGGTCTTTCGTCTGTATGGTCAAGAGATAAATAACAAGCCTCATCCAGATATATTTCAACAACCAGTCTCCTTCCATCACCGTAAATGAAGCAACCTCAGTTTTACGCCACCCTATGTGCATATGAGCTGGTTCCAACTGCCAGCTTCAGATGCAAATTCATGGGCCTTCTGCAACTTACTTCTAAAGCTTACAGAGAAAACAAAGGGACTATAGGAAGATATGAGTTACAGAAACAGTTCGTTCCCCTTACTGTCTCCTACATGCATGAATATGTCAGTCTTCGGTCTAAATCCAGGCGCTTCTGTGATATACCTTGTGCCAAGTCTTAGGAACCTGCATTCACCTGCGTCTTGCAGTACTTGCAGTCCCCTATGAGAAACACCCACACCCAGAGACAGTCCGTATAGGTTGCTCAAATCCTGCAGGCAGACATATTGCAGGCTATACGAGAAGTGACAGTTCTAAAAGAATATGGGGCCCTGCTTCTAACCGAACATTAATTTTTACCACTCTCGGAAGCCTTTGCTTACGGTTTTAAAAACGTCATTCGGCCTTTTTTTTATTAAGTCATTCACATGCGGCGGGTAACTTTTATGCCACGGTTTCTTCCTCCCAAAGCGAAACACACCAAAAACACGTTCAGCTGCCTTTCACTTGCGCTTTTTGCGGTCTCTCCAGATTATCTTCTCCTGCCCGATGACCCGAGGTGGGAAAAAGCGAAGAAGGAGTCCGTGCGTGCGTATAAAGGCAGCGAGACGTGAGGAACGGCGGCTCGACCCCCCCCCGAGCCGTTCCTTGAAACCTCCCCGCAGGGTGGGCGAGCGACCGTCTGCGGGGCGTCCGCTGGACTCCTTCCAGCCTCCGTACCATAACCCAGATGCAGCTTCTACAGAAATAAAAACCCCGCTGCCACCATTTCGCTGGGAGCCGGGTAAAATCTTCCCGGCTTCACCTCAGGCACGACAAGAAGAGGCAAGAACCCACAGACCGCCCGGCGCGGCCCGGGCCCCCGCTTTTCCTCAGGGAAGGGCGGGGAGAGGGGGGGGCCAGCACCCCACCTTCCTCACAGACCACCCCCGCTCGGCTCGGGGACCCTGGCACCCCGGCCTGGCTGCCACCCCACCGCGGAAAAGCCCCCCTCAGCGTCGTCGTCGTCCGTCCGTGCACCCCCCCCCCCCTTCCTCCCGCCTCCTTCCCCACACGGCGGGCGGCCGTACGTAAGGCGGGCGAACCCTTTCGCGCCGGGTACGGCGGTGCGAAACCGCAACAGTGACTTACAGCGCGGCCTCCGGCGGCAAGATGTCTCCCGTCGGCCGGCGGCGGCCCCGCTCCCGCTGCCCTCCCTCCTCCCTCCTCCCTCCTCCCTCCTCCTCCGCCGCCGCCGCTGCCTCCGCTCCGCTCCGCCCGCGGGGCCAACGGGAACGGCTCGACGGGCTGGCGGCGAACTCCCACAATGCCTTGCGCGCCCCCCGCGTCACATCCCTCCCTTCCCTCCCCGCCTGGCCCCGCCCCTCGCCCCTCACGGCGGCCGTTGGCGGGGCGGGCGGCTCGCCGTCCCCTCACGGAGACCCGGGGCCGGGGGGGGGCGAATCGTTCGCCTCTGGCAGCGGTACGAGGTCTCCCGCTTCGCTGCTACAGGCCCTCGGCTGCCCGCCCCAGGCGGGGAGCGAGGCCCTCCGGCCCCCGTGGCAGCTGGCTGCCATGCGGGCGACCGGCTTGGCTGTGTGGGGCTGGGCCTTGGCACCGCGTCCTCCACAGCTGCTCCTCGCCGGGCCATTGTGTGCAAACGTGTGGGCTCCTAAATCTTCGGCGGCGAGGACAAGGCCGGGGTGGGGGGTAGGGGGAGGTTAATGCCACATTCCTCCTGAAAGGAAGTTTTTGGTTTGGGAAGGGAGCGAGGGACTGGATGGTTAGCGCTGGCACAAGGCGATAACGCGCTCTTTCTGATTGCCTCGTGCTGTACAAAAATGGCTTGCTGCCATTTTATAGGAGCCCCAGATGGAGCTATCGGAGGAGTTTCCGCATGGGAGACGCGGATGTCCTTGAGTGTGCCTTGCTGGGTTGGGAGAGGTGGGTTGCTTCTGCCCCCCCCACCCGTACGCCCAGCCGGCAAATGGAGGGTGCACCCCCTCACCGCCCTCCCCTTTCCAGCTTTCTTCCAGTTGCCTTGCCCACTGGCTGCCCCATCGAAGAGGGTAGCTGCTACAGCGGGTCTTGGCTGCAGGACGGACGAGCCGTAACAGATTGCCTCTGGGCTTACAATGGTGGGACTAGAGGCAGCTGGAGTTTTGAATGTCATGGAGGACTCTGGGCTTGCTACAGCTCCCACTTTGGCTGCTCCTACCCAAGTGGAGCATCCCCTTTCTTCAGTGCCCAAAGCGGGATGCCAGCCCATAGCCCCTTCCCCAGCGTCCCTTGATGTTCTTTCATGGCTAGAGCTATGACAGGTGGCAGTGGCACAGTGGTGTAATACTGCAACTACCAATAGCTAGTAGAGGCAAGGAGCTTCTCTCTGTTCCACTCTTCTCATTAACCACCCTCAGCTCCAGGTCTCCTTATTTTGCTCAGTATTGGCACATATTCACAGTACGTTTGTCATACGAAACAGAAAGCAGAAAGGAAGAAAATGGTTTAAAGGAACAATGAAAAATGGGGAACTGGGAACAGCTTGTATAAAACATGTGGGGCTGGTCTGAGAAACACCCCTTCAAAAAGTGTTTCTGAAATAAGGGGCCAGAAGACGTAGTACGCACAGGGCTGCATGCAGTGCATGCAGCCTACAAAAGGAATGTCGTGTTCAATTCCAGTAGACAAGCTCAGGCATTATAATTGTGGTGGTCTCATCCATATAAATGGCCAGGCTTGGTCTGTTTTTTAATGCAGCTAAACTCTGCGTCTCCCAAGACATCTCTCATTACGTTTTTGTGCAGCATACGGTCAAATGCAACCTTGGCCTGACTGTGCTCCCCAAGTGCTAATTGTGACCTGAATGCTATTCAGACACGCAGTTTTGCCTAACAAAGACTCCCCGCTAAGTAAAGTACCCTATAGTCCCTGATTGCCCTTAACCCAAGGATATGGATACAGTACTTATTAGGCCATCTGCTGTGGCTCCTCTTACGCAGCTGAGGACACACTCTACTTTCCCTGTGTTCCCATCCACACACACCATCTCCCTCCCACCTCTTCCTCCTCCGCGTTCACAGCACAGCGGAGCTCCGCTCCCTTTTTCCTTGCTGGGAGTGCTACCCACACAGTAACCCTTCCCGTGTGCTGTGCAGAGCACTGAACAGAACTGGTCCTCCAATGCTTGGCTGTTCCCACGCCGTTTTGCTGTCACCCACACAAGTTTTATTAACAAAAAAAAAACCCCAACCAACCCCCAAATATCTCTGTTGACATGATGAGCTGCAAAGGCCCATGTGGAATTTAAAGAACCCACAACATTGTCTAATGGGGTTGATACAAGGCTACAAGGTGAAGGGAGCTGACCTACAATGACAGATAGAAGGGGTTACCTGGGAAACCAGCGTAGGTCGCTTTCTATGCTCTTCTACTATCATCGTTCATTTTGTCTGTTTTTTAAGGGGAGTCTCTGGATTTTGTGCTTTTGAAGAAAGCCTTCAAAACACAATTGGTGAGGATTTCTGGAGTGGTAGCTGCCTGAGTTTGCAGAGGGCCTGAATAATTTGCCCATGGAATAGGATGCTAGCATGGAGACTGCTGTTGATCACTTTAATGTTAACATTGACTGGCTCACCTCCCACCAAAGCACAGATTTATCATATTTCACATCTACTAGGTCTGCAAAGAGCGCCCAGTTTGAGAGTGCAGTCTGTCACAAATGTCTAAAAGGGTGCGTTGCTTACAAAAGTCTATACTACATAAACTACCTCATTAAAACAAACCTTGGCTTAGATTTTATTCCCTTTGCCAGTTTGGTGATGTATTTATTTATATATAGAATGATAAAAAGCACCTTTCCAGAGCTCTGCTGTCTTCATGATTAATATAAACAGTTCATATTCTTACATTCTTGTATTCTTCATTTTGACACCCCGACTCTAATCAATTTTAGCAACCTCAAGGGACTATTTGCAGAAGATAGTTCTGAGTGACTGAGAATATAAACACCTAATTTGTTTATGCAGCATAGGTGGCGGAGAAGAAAATATTACTTGGGAGGGGGCAGAGCAGCGTGGGAAGGGTTGTGGCTGATGGTAATCCTCTTAAACTTAGATAAGCGTTTTCACTTTGGGGTAGCTATCTTAATTCTGAATGCGTCGCCTCATTTGTCATTGGTGTTTATTTGTCATTGTGTGTTTATTGGATATTGAGAATGCATGTCCTAGGTTACTTCAGTTTGCTGAAATATCTCTTCAGGATGTAGTGTGCCCAGCCAGCAGATCCCTGCTGTTTTCCTACCACCTTCACGTGGTCAAAAGAAATTACAGATTCCTCAGGCACGACCTACTTCTCTGAAGGAGCTATCTGAACCTCCTTCAGCTGCTTAGCCTCCTCTCTTTTTGTAGACTATATGACTAACCCATGCTTCAGTTAACTCTTTATAGTCAGCTTACAATCACATATATGTACCCGCAATGCGCGTAATGCTATTGACATTCTTGCGATCTCCGTCAGATGGACACAGTGACCTCTACCAAATCCAGTCAGTGCTCATCACACACTTAATGCAACCCACAGACCTAGTATCTGTTGCAGCAGAGTATTAACTGTGATTTCCAGAGGGCTGACACTGGCCTTCCAGCAGATTGCTGTAATCTACCGTGGTTGTTACTGTATTGAGAAATTAGGCACTACAGTACTTGAATATGTGTGGGACAGGTCTTTTACTTTTCTTTCACTTCACTCTGGTTTCCCGCCACCATAAAGATCTGCAGCTTCCCTGTTATTCAAAATTAGCCCATCAAGATCAGGAGCTTCTGCAAGAGAGATCGACCACAAACTGATGCTGGAACCACGATGTGTTTTGATACCTGTTTTGTGCAGGGTCGGAGCCATTGATCTTAATGATGCCTTTTTATCTTTATTATCTAGACAAACAGAGAACTGCAGTTTGGTTTCCAGCACACTTCAAATACTGGCAGCTGACTTTGTCGAAGTGAGCTGCTGTTTTACACTCAGCCTTTATCTACCACAGGTGAACAGAATTAATTCCACTTTCAGATTGTCACTCTTTGCTTTGTCATTCAAGTCATGACTATTGTGAAGATATTCCCCCTCTTCTGAACATGGAAAACAATTATTTGTTCCTGCCTCGACGTTCTCAAGGCACTGTCAACTCTATATTAATTGCCAGGCATGTTGTTCTGTAGCAGAAGTGCCAACTGGTGCTAATATCTTATGATGAGATTAATAATTTCAGGGCACAAGAAGTGGATGTCTGGGATTCATTTCCCAGGCTGGTAGACAGAGATAAGTTAGTACTGATAATGTGCTTCTTTTGTTCCAAACTTTTGTAGGCGGGCTACTACTTATTATTTTCCCAAAATGAAATTTGTGCCAACCAACTTTTTCAACTATGTATGCCATTTTAGTAATTTCTTTCTTTTAGAAAAATATCAACTTATGGAAATTTTTATCAATGCTTACACCCACACACCCTATCAAAAAAATGCTCAATTGCTTTGAAAATATTTTGAATAAAGTGTCACTTTTTTAAAAAAAGAAGGCAACCTTTTTCAATTTTAAATCTGGAAAATGGAGCCACTATGATAACTGCACTTTTTAACCCACATATGAAGTCACTCATACAGCTAATGGATGCTGTGACTCAAAAAAATGCCAAAGTCTATAAAATTGTAATTAATCTGTAGATTAGGGATAATATTAACCTCCGATATAATGCATTTCAAAACCTGCTTCTTCCAAATAAAAGCTAAATGCTGTTTTGAGTTCCAAAATTGGTAGTCCAACAGCAGTATGACACAGTGACATCAGGAAACATAAATGCTTTTTTCCCAGCAATATGGAAGAAGTGAGCTCAAAAATAAGACTGAAGCACCCTGGAGCACACAGAGAACAGGCGCCCTTGTCTGCCTCTTGTGTAGTCAGCCTTCTGCTCTGAGCATAACCTGATTGCAGGTTGTGCATTAAGCAAAGCAGTTCGTTCTCTTCTGGTATTCAAACCAGCATCTTGCGTGACTGCATTTTTAATGTCAGGTGGCTGGGGAAAGTTCTGTGTTATTGTGCAAAGAAAGTATTAAACTAAGAGCTATGATTTATATCATTAAGTCAGAGGATTCAAAATTACATCCCATGATGATCTGCTCAATGGTTCCTGGTAGCTGGTGAAAAGCTTGGCGGATAGTCATGTAGTAATAACTCATATTTCTTATTTTTAGTTATTAAATCCCATTGCTTCCCCAACATTAATTTTCCATGTAAGCAATAGCTATAGTTGCCAGAGGGATTTTATATAATTGCAGATGGTAGGAGACATAGTTGGTAATTGCAGAAATGCAGAGGGAGATGTCCAGGAGATGATCTTCTATTACGATGCGGCCGTTGCTATGGAATACTTTACTAACTGCTGTTCTGCATGAGAGCACTATGATACATCATTTCAAATAAGAGGTTATTTTTAAGGCAGACCCATTTCTTTGCCTGCAAAAGCAAAATCAGATCACCTCTCTGAGGAGTATTAATTAAAAAAGCTCCTGTGCTGGACAACAGACATTATATAGAATATCGTTCATGAAGGAGTCGAGAGAATTAGAGTCCACCATAATACCAGGCAGCAATGAAGTCAGGGGCTTTCATATCCATCTCATGAGACAAACCCTACCCTTTAAATTAAACAAAACTTCTCTTGCAGATATGGAGATCATCATCATAGCAAACAAAAGTTTGCTAGTGTCCTCAGTTTAAACTGAACTTCATAAATTCATTCATATTAGAGAGACCATTATTTCTTCTGCTTATTTTGCAGTATGTTCTCTGCAGAGAGAGGGGTACAGAATGAAGGCATAACGGTGCTGGATGTTTGTTTGTGATGGACGCAGAAGGGCAAACTGTGCCTGCATGTTTGTGTCAAAAGTAGTCCCAGTGACATGGTCACCCTGGGCTTTGCTGAAGGATCCAAGAGCGCTGGGAATGCAGTAGCTGCCCTATTGATTCGTAAGAACAGTTTCCGTCTCCGTCCCTCTTTGGGAAATGTTATAAGGGTAGGTTAAGAAAACAGTCATTAATTGTAAACTTAGTAATGCTGGCTCAACAATTGCCAAGTCACTACTGTTACTCTGTAACAGTCTATCTTTAGCTCTTTGTGAAGTCGAAGTCTGAAGAAAAGCTCTATGTCAGGACAATGGAAAAAAAAATAATTCAGTAATAGACACGAATGACAAGTTCTAGTGCACTCTTTGCTCATCTTAAAAAATCTACGTGTTGGGAAGTGTCTGCGCTATCTCTGGAGCACATGAAGTTTTTCCCAGGGCATGGACAGATAAAAACTTTAAAATAAGGAAGAAACAAAGCAACATCTCCCTCTACGGGAGTCACCTGTATTGCACCCCCAGGCTCTTGGCAGCTGAGATCTCATCTCCTGCAGCGCTCACTACCTGTCCGGTGGGCCAAGCCTCTGCTGCTGCTCCTCCTAATTCCAGCTGGGCTGTGTGGGCTGACAGTGAGCAGATGCTGAGGGTATGAACCATAACTAATTATTTCTAACTAAAGTCTTGGTTTCTTGACAACTACTGAGAACTTGTGCCTTTAAAGAGTTTACACGTTAATGAGAAACCCAATGATTATTGCTGGGTTTTGCTTTTTTTTTTTCCTAACAGGCTTTGCAATATGATTGTGCTTACATGTGCTGCTTTTGGTGGGGTAGCCAGCATGCAACTAACTCTATATGACCAGGCAAACAGGTCCATCCTTCTGTGCTTTGACAGTCCAACCCTTCTGCATAGTCCCTGGAAGAAGAAGGAACCACATTGTTTTACCCATTTCAGAGGGAGGAAAACGTCACTATGCTGAACTCAAGCAAAAGTCTAGAGATGTGAGACAGACTTTTTCTGTCATTTTCAGATTATGTCACTAGACACAATGAGAATAAGCAGATGCCTCTAACATAAAATCACTTCTTTTTTTTTTTTTTTTTTTTGAAAAATATTCCTTGTTGCTTTATTCACATAAAGCCCTACAGTTCATTTCAGGTTATGTTATTCCCTTCTACTTACTTCTTGCTAATTCATCTGATGGCATTTTTGTCCATACAAAATGGCTTATGGAAAGCATTGGGGTGAATACCAGTGAGAAATACGCCAGGATATTTGTTTGGAAGTGCTTAGAGGGTCATTCTGAAGCTTGTGGATCAACCAGGCAAGCAGAATTAGTCTCACATGTCAGTTGACCTGTGCCACAAATTGAACTATGGAAGGTAAAGCATTCTCTGGGTGATAGTTGTGGTGAATACTTTCCAAACATTTCATACAATAGAAATACGGTCACATAAACTGTTTATTGGATAATAAATGAATACAAAATATGAATATGGAACAAAATGAAAATCTAAATCTTTCTGTGTACTACTTTGAGACGAAAATAGTTAGTGTTTGGTGACTTCCTGAGTGTACTGATTGTTAAGAAATACTCCCATAGCTTGGGAATATGCCTCTTAAATTAATTTTTGATTTCCCTTTATGCTATGAACCGAATTCTCAGAGGTTTCTGTCTCATTAGTATCATAACATTTTTCTAAGGTTTGGCCAGTTTTGAGAAAATAAACGATGTGTAGTTTTATGCTAAATTACCCTTATCACACATGGAAGCATTTACTTGTGCACAGCATTTCTCCTGAATCCACCTCATATTCTTAAAGTGCTCTATAGATTGTTTTTCCACTGAAGTTGCTGTACTAAAATAAAGAAGAAAAAACAAAATCCTAATTTTCTTTCAATATATGGTTTTGTAAAAACATAGGCATGCAGGAATCCCAACAGAAGCAAATGTCAACTTTCTGCACCAATCCAGTTACCCTTGTTATGGTGCATATGCATCGTGTCCTGCACATGTACGTACAATACGTACGATTAGTTAAGTCCATTGTTATACAATTATTTGAAATACATCTGTGGAAACTGGATTTGGCAAACAAAGCAACATCTGGTCATTCAAACCACTATCTCAAGCCTTATTCATGAAATATATTCCTTTTTTTTTGCACTAAGAGGACATTTGTTGCTTCTCCTTAGACCTATTTGCATTTCAGAATATTTCTGGGCTGTGTTGGCCAACGTTTTCAAATGTGATTAGTGATTTTGCAAATCAGATCCTTTAGACATGTATCTATTAAACAGAGCTATAGATCATTAACCACTTTAGAAAGTCTTGCCTAGTATTTTTCTTAATGGGATGTATCATGAGATCTTTCTTAAGCCCCTTGCCACTGCAAGGGGAGCATCCTTAAGCACCTTTACCATCTGTATTTGAAGACATGATGCCATTAAGGAGCTCAGCCAGCAGGTGGAGTTTAAATTGCATTTAAACAGCAGAGCTTTAGACCCCGATTAAGGCTTAGCTGGAGCTGTGCTACTGGAAATGCCTCTTACTGACAGTTCTGGAATAGCGTTGAGTTGTTAAAGCTTCCATAGGCTGTCAGACCATTTATATGTAGGCCACATCGCTAGTGCAAAGATGGCACGTTCGGTTTATTAACTTGGTCACGTTGAATTTGGAGTAATGTGGAGGAGTGCTAAATAATTGTCACTATGTGTAAATTAATAATGATAATAATAATAAAAAGTCAGCTGTCAATTTTGTATATACCTGAGTAGGCATGAGGGGAGAAGGAGCCCTCAGATGAACTGAATTCCCAATTTAAGCTTTTTTATTTTTTGCCTTGATGGCAAAAAATAGGATTAGGATAGGATTAGGTTAGGATTTGATGGCAGTGCTTCACTAGAAGCTGCATTAAGCACTGAAAGAGATGAGAGGGTCAAGAAATATCTGACAAAAATCATAACGCTGCATTGGGAGCAATGGGAGGTAGATGAGAGAAGGGTTTATTGCATCTGTCACTAAGCTTTATTATGAATCTAGTGCTGAACAACAGCCAAAGCAAGAGAAACTGGAGCTGGCCGACTCTTCTGAGCAGGATATGGCTATGGCTGGCATCTGCCTGGGACTGAAGCCAGACTCCAAGGATTATACCTCCATCTTGGAGATGAACTGTGTGGTCTGGCACCACTTTATCTTACACTATGAGTTCTGGCTTAAGGTTAAAGACAAGACCTGATTTATAAATGCTGCTAGGATAAGCTATTCTGTTCTGGAGGCAGTTTCTGCTGTTTTCCAGAAATCAGTGTAAGAAGTATGTAAGACTGTGAAGAAAAACAATGGTGGGATTTGCTTTGGCTAATAGAGTCGTAAGCATCTGGGGAAGTCCTTATGTCACAGTTTTCAGGGGGAAAAAAAAAAAGAAAAATAAAATGTTACGTCATGCTGTGGTGATTTGAAGGGTGAAATTTTGCACCTTCCTGACAGGAATGGCTCGCAGAACCTCACGGAGATGCAGTCTATGAAATCTAAAGTCATACTGGACACAAAAACAGGCAGAAGCATGCAAAGAGGAAAGGGAAGGCGAACGAGACGGGCAGATCAGGGCCTGCCAGGTTACCCTGACTTCCTCCAAGCTATGCAGGAGCAGAAAGGGAGTTGGCAGCCATTACAAGCACATGATGACACAACCTGATTGCTGCAGAGACAATGCAGATTACAGGCAAAACACTGAAGAAAAATACAGGCTGAAATTTCAGTTTTCTGTAGCGGCTACAGAAAAACTACCACTTTAATCTAAACCAGGACTGTTCCAGAACTGGTGATACTAAACCTGTGACAAAGGACTCAAAGGGGAGATGCGAAGCACCACAAAAAGCACGTTCAAAGCAGATGACACAGGCTGCAGAAAAACTGCTGGAAAATGCCCAGGCGTTCGGAGGAATTGAAATATCTTTCAGATCCTTCCGTCTGAAAACATGCTCGTATACTCAAATCGGTCAGGCACCTGCTCAGCAGAATGCCTTAGAAGAGAGAAGAGGAAGTAACAGGAGCTATAAAACGAGCATCTCAGCACCCATAAGGGATGCAGCAGCTAGAAAGCAGATGGACAAACTGCACTAGACCCAAGTAACATTAAACAAAGCCCTAGCAAGAATTTACTACCAAATACCCTCAGTTCAGTGAATACATTTCACCTGGCAAAAAGGAGAATTTTCTCCATATTAAGCGCCAAAAAAAGGAAAGTTGGCGACGGATGCTGGAGAAGGAGAGCCGCCGTGGCCACAGAGGCTGTCATAAATAATGCTGGGAAGCATTTCAGGAGACAGGCCATCCCTGCCTGGGTGGTCTCAGACAGTGAGCCCCGGCTTATTCCTGCCGTCTTGCTGGCTGCAGAAATGAACAGCATTTTGTTTGCCACCTTAGAAAACCTCAATAATCTAAAGGCCTGGGTGATGTGCTTTCTGCCGTAGCAAAAGATTGGCTTTGCTGATCTAAGGATCTGTTCCAGTCCCAGGTCTAGTGTTTCAGTTTCACATCATCACTCTCTCATAGCTCGCCAGGAGGTAATGCTGAATCAGCAGCTCACTCCACGAAGACTTCTTAAAGAAAGCGACAAAAAGCAAAGAAAATATATGGCGTTCCACTCCTGAAACGATATGCTATAAACTGCCTTTCCAGTCTCCTGGTGCAATGCTTCATGCCTGATGTCAGCATACTTGTGTACTTTGGTGCTTACAGTCCCAACATTATTATACCTGCCAGTACGGAAAGGAGTTGCAGACATAAAGGAAGAAAAATGTGCAAAGGATGAAGGCTGCAACTACTGGCAAGCTATAAACCTCCCTAAACTATAAGTGGGAAATTCTGCCAAGATCAGGCTATTTCTTTTTTTTTTAATTAAATAAACTTTCCTCATATTATTTTCTTCAGCTTCTAAATAAAATCTAGCTGCTAATGTATGCGGTATGAGGTCAATGGGTTGCACCTGAAATCAGATGGGATCCCACTAGTAATGCAACATTTGGATTCCCACATATTAAGTGCAATATTACCAGCACACTGATTTTTATTTCAGACATCAAAAGAAATGAACAGGCATTAAAAAAAGAGAAGAGGGAAGGAATTCAAAGTCAAGGATGGTGATTTGCTATATAAGATAAAAGAAGGGATGATGAGGTAACACATGATTTTACCTTTCGAGTTGCATCTGAACCTCCGTCAATCAATTCTGCCATGAACTCCAGTTTTACTTGGGTTTGCATGAGTATATTCCGTGTGATCTTGTCCTTTGCTGCCAGCATAGCAGCTGCTGGGAGAGAATTTACTCTTAGAGTATTGCAAAACTGTCTCTACTGTAATGTTTTTCAGTGAGGGTCAAGCTAAGTTTGGGGATTTTACATTTTCCAGGGGTGAGGAGTGTTTGGACAGTCACCTTGAGACTGTCAGAGAGACTTTTAGAAGAGGCCAGTGGCATTTTATAGAGGTGCCGAAAAAATGGCAAATTGCAGTGAGGCTGGGAAGAGCAAGCCTTCACTTCATTAGTCAGTAAATGACAACAGATGGTTTTAAAATTAGTTCATCAGCAGTGAGTTTTTGTTTTCTGCAGAGATCCATGCCATCACCTCAATCCAAAGACAAAGCAGACAGGGGGTATTTTATTATTATCACATTTTTGCCCACTTCTACCTGTCAGAGGGAATGAGGAAGGAGGAATGTAAGATGGGGAACTGGCCGTGGGAGAGGATTATAGAAGATCATCACCTTTGGTTTCTAGGAAACTCGTGGGGTTTTTTGTTAAAGGACACCTCTTTCTGTGCCGGAACCCCTGCTCCTGTATCATGTAGCTTTAAGTGTGCAGGAGACCTATGGTAGCTTGTCACCAAGCGCTATTGCTTTTTTTAGGTTATTCTCCTCAACGTGTGGTGGTGAAACATTCACCTCCTGCTGCAAAGAGCAGTGTTTGTTACTGTCGCTGCTGCGTGCGTGTGTGCTGGTCCTTTGCAGATGGCTGAGCTGTAGTTGCTGCGATACAAATGCAGCTCTGCTTCGCGATGCTCCTTCCCTTAAATCCGGGAAATAGCTCAACGGCCAAGAAAAGCAGTTGTTCAAAAGGCAAGGGGAGCCCTCCCGGTTTTGCTGTCTGACTGGGTTAACTACTGAAGTTAAAATGAGGAGGTTGTGATCAGTTCGCAACATGTAAAAATTACCATTGACTGTTTACAAGAGGGGATTATAGCGCAAGAAGCAGATATAACAGTGCAGCTGGAATGAGCAGGTTTAAGCTATTGAGGCTGCAAGAAGATTCATCAGAAGAGAGTTTGATGATTTTATCGAATAAAGACCTCTGCCAGATATACATCCTGAAGATGTGTATTTTCACATTAGGCAGTACTTGCAGTGTGTTGCACAAGGTATTTATTATTTTGCTTTATGTTGTTATTTGTCAGTGCTCTGGATTGTGTAAAACACGCTCGAGTACCACATTTGCCCTGGCTCCTGCACTCCTGTTATCCAGACAGCATTAGCTGGGCTATATCTATTCCTCCAGAAGGCATACAGGAGACACGATACTGTATTAAAACACTTAAATGTACAACCCAATGACCATATTTTGGTTATCAGACAAGCTAACAGCTATAAAAGCAGAGTTAATGTAATTAAACAAAAATTCAGTGTTAAAATAATATAGAAACTTGCAAGGAATGTAGCAGAATGTGAAGACAACCTCTGCACGGGGAGGTGATGTAGTGTGATTTTGTCTAGGACCTAGTCTGTACTTTCAAGAAGAAATAAATCCTGAATGTAGCTGCAGAGCTGCCAGGGAAATGGGAATGAAGGGATGCTGGAACGGTTTCCGCAGGGTCTGGCAATAAATAGCAAGAGGGTTAGAGAAATTATGAGTGAGTCCAATATTTTACTGCAAGTTTAAGGGTGCAGGAGGGGGAGAGTGGCATGACAGAAGGTCATGTCCCATGCCTGACAGGAGGTCCCTGGTTTGCTCAAGAGCTTAAAAGAGTTGAGTCCCGCTCAGCCCTTTCTCTTTTTCTGCATGAGCACCAAATCCAGAGAGGCCTCACTGCAGGAGGTTTCGAGTTTCTTCCATTTCATAGTCTGGTTGGTGCCCGTATATGAAAATTATTAGGAATATGAGCTGATGCTGTCCACATCCAGCTGGTGAGTAACAGAGGTGGGATTTTTATTTCTGGGAAGTATCAGGCTTTCCTCATGAGCCAACTCAGTTCCAGCCTGTGCATCTAATGTTTTCATCAAAGAGGTTTGGATATGAGATGGAGCTAGTGCCTTTGGCATCCCAGAGACACTCGTTATGGTTTTAGGCAGCTGATAGCAGGATAATGCATGTGCAGCAAAGATTTTCATATAGGTATCAGGAAAATACAGGGACAAACTGATTTGTTAAAGAAGCAGATTTAATCCAAATCTTCTCTTTATAAACCTCTAAGCAGCGCTGTCATTCAGAATGATAGTCTAAAGCAAGTCTTTCTCTGATGCCAGGAGAAACTGCATTTTCCTAATGAGATAATCATCTCCTTTGTGAATCTGTGAAGACGTGTTGCAGTTCCACCCTTTGGGAATCAATGGTTTCAATACCGTCCTGTTTTTTTCACTGCGGGTTGACAGCCTTGCCACACATTATTGTGTTTTTCCAGTTTGGAATCAGAAAGACTAAAGTAAACCAAAATAAATCTGGAGAACAAGGACATAGTTTTTCCCTTTTTTTGGGGGGGTCGGGGGTGTCATTCCTTCCTAGAGGCATTTATCATGTTCTGTAGAAATAGCAAGTTGTAGCAGAGAGCTAGCGTTGCTTCAACTTCAAACAATTAAAGGCCTTTTTGTGGCAAGCCTGTACTGCTGTGCCGAGCACTCATATGTAGCACTTAGCTGCCTCTGAATGGCATTTGAGGATTAGCAGAAGAGTTAGTTTATGATATATTTCTTCAGATCAAATTTGACCCCCCAAAGAGACTATTAAAAAACTTAAACCCGAAACATGCCGAGGTTTACAATAAATAATGGAAACAACTGAAAAGCAAAGCAGAACAACATGAATGTTTCCTCTACACGTCTGTAAATTAATGCTCCAGAATCCCAATGACTGGCCAGATGTGCTGTCCAAGAGGTGGATCTTTGCAGTTTTACTCCAAATTTTGAACACATCAAAGTCTAAAGCTGCTGTACAAATGGCAATAAAAACAACTTTGCTTGGTGTGGTCTCATTTTCAGGCCTACAGCAAAGAGAATAAACAGTGAAGTGTAAAGGACAAGTTTTAAACTGTCTTTGATTAATCTAAATTGGCTTCAAAAATATAAGCAAGCAACTATGCTAATTGGAAATACATGGCACCGAGTTGTCCATTGGGGTAAACTGGCACGGCTCCACCGAAACGATGCTGCCGCACCCTTCGACACCAGAAGAAAATGTTCTCATGGTATTTTACCCCGGTGACACTTTGAAGGTTGCAGGCCAGCCATGTTAAGGAGATGTTCTGTGTTTAATATGGTGCAGATTGCATCTGCTCCTATCTTCACTTCCCATGCGTGACCTAAAACCGCTGCAGATTTGGTCCCCGTTCAGTCGTGTCTATGAGTCCATCGCCGCGGTATGGAGGCACCAGCGGTGCTGTACATTAGCTAGTAGGCATCGGTTCTGTGAGAAGAAAATTACAGCTGTGATTTTTATTATCGCTTTACCACAACCTCTTTTCCTATGATTCATATTGCCTTAAGAGATTAGTTTTCTTTACCATTTAACCTTTCTCAATATTGCTGCCTGAACCAAATTTATGTCTAGGATAAAGCTATGTCCTCTTTTTATTGAATCCAGGTACTTTTCATAATGAAACTAAGGTCATGTGATCTTTGATTGTGGTACTTTGAATTCTTTATTGAAAATGTATATTATATATTTTTATGACATTAATTAAATGTCTCAAAATAAATGACAACATAAAAAATAATTAATGTCTCTGTTTGGCTCATTATCTCTTCAGATTTGATTTGTGTTCAGAGAGCTGGAAACTCATCTGACCCATATAGATTTAGATATTTGGGAGCACTGCCTCATGGCAAAATTTAGGACTGAGAGAGGGCTCATTTCATGAGTATGGTACTGTATTTTTTTTTATTTGCTTGCAAGTTCCTTGGGTAAATTGCATTCTCATCTATACAGGATGTTATTCCACCTTCATCACCAGAGAGTATCTGAGTGCCTTCCAGCTAAGCATTATGTGATCCAGCTAACATCTGCCATGCTCATTCTCTCTTTCATCCTTACCCAAGCGTGTGCATGTTTTGTTGTTGCTTTTAGATCTACATGCTGCCATGTGTCAGTGTTACAGAAAGTCATATGTGCATCAAACACTCTTCTAAATAACTTGCATATTGATCCTGCAAGACCCCTCTGGTTTATGGCCTGAGATTCAGAAAACTGAAATGGGGGTATGAAGCTATTATAACCTTGCAAGACAGAAATAATTATAAAATCCATCAGGATTTCATTATCTTTATGTATATTTTTATATTATCCCAGCATCTTGGAGATCTTTAACCATGAATTAGACCATTTGTACTAGAAGCTCTACAGTCTGTACTTTCACATCATTTACAATCTAATTATAAGACAACAGATCTTGTCATTTGATACATTAAACCATCCTATTATAGAAAAAGGATGCAATTGCCTATTAAATCTCATAGAGAAGTTCCGAATGTCAGCAGAACTAGATTTCTGTTAAGTCTTACAAGTAACTCCTATATGGGTATTAGTATTGGTTTTATTATTCTTCAAAATAATAACGTGCTGTACAGACACACAGAACTATGCCCAAAAGGTGTTTAAAAACCCTTTCTGGTGCACAGCAGGGAATTCAGGTGCTGTTCAGATTCCAGTTCAAGCCCTGCTTAGGGCTTCATGAAAGAGACCATCTGATGAGGTATTTGCAGTAGAATATGGAAGCGCTTGAAAGACGAGTCTAGTGTTAGAGGACAGTTGACATTTATTGACTTCCTGCACCATCTAGCGGGGATTAAAATTAATTGCTCTCATTTTATGAAGACTCTAAGCTGTTCAGGATGCCCATGGCTTCCTCTCCTGGGCACTGAGAAGAGCACTGGAGGACCCAGTTCTCATCGACCTTTGCACAATGGGACCAGGCTTCGTTGGGATCATCAGTGCCACCCAAGCCAGTGTATAACTGTTACCGGAGCACATTGCATCCAGCAACACATGGGAGTCAACCCGCTTGAATTAAGGCCAAGAGGACCATTGGGAGGGAAGACCTCAAGGAGCATTTCTGGTGTGTCGTTGAGCTGTGGGCGTACGCAGGACCTTGGCGTCAGGCAGGTCCCCTGGCCGTGGCAAGCAGAGAGTACAATGAAGACCTAGAGAAAATAGCTGCAAACTGTTCTGGTAGGCTCATGTTGTGGTTGGGGCATTGGAATGAATTTCAAGAGGTCTGAGTGTGATTCTTCCCTCTCTCTTATGACCCGGTTGGAGTTAGAGCTCTGAGGCTGTCCTGAGTGACTAGGACTTAGGAATAACACTTTTCAACAACCATTAGACTTTTCAAGCTGCCCAACAAACCACAGAGAAGGAGCCAAGATCTGATCCCGCAGGTGGAAGCAAAAATCAGTGCTGTAACCTTAATATAAGGCATTTCCTTGAACATCATTTGCTTAATTACCAGTGAACAGGATGACATTAGGTGATTACACTCCTAATTTTCTGTTCAGGAAACAGCAGCCAGCTTTTTTCTGTTGCTGGGCAACACAGATATGCTTTGAAATTTGGTTAAAGTGGTGAGTTATAAACATTATTAAATAGACATGATATCACTACAGAGGCAACCCTAATTGCTATAAACAGCCAGGAGGCTGGAAAATCCCACCTACAGAATATAATTTATGAATTAAAAGATTGCCCAGGCTAACTGAAAGGGAGGTATATACAGAAAAGCCTGAAGAAGGGGACAGAGATGTCCTCCTCTGAGAAAGAGCACTAATTATTTTCATATGATTGTGTTTGTTATTCCTGGTGCAGTCCTTGTTCGGTCAACTCATTACCCTTCCCTTGGAGTCTGTTTGTTGGACATGGTCATATACGTGTATCATTATAGCAGTAATGAAAAGCACACTGCATGGGAAGTCGGCATGCCACAGCCTGGAAATTGGTTCGTGGAAACAGTTCTTCACTGCAGATGTTCTCTCCTTCAAGAGCAGGGCTTATCTTGACCTGTCATTTTGGCACATTTTGGTCCAAGTCATGGGGACCAAGTGGATTTGAAATGCTGCCCTTGTAGTTTGACAGGTTTTTCCTTTGGATTCACTTGAAGAGGGTCCCGAGGAGTTAGTTGACCCATGAGGAGTTGGGCCTTGAAGAGGCATCTGCTCGAGATCTTCCTCCTCCTGCAGAAGATCCTGGCAGTACCTATGAGATGTAATGGTGGGATTGACTCTGGGAGCCTTTCCTGGCTTTGGTCAGCTTTGTAGCATGACAGGAATCAGAAAGGTTAAAGACCTGATCGTGTTGTCTGCTTTGTTTTCTCCTTGTGAGTGCAGGTTTCCAGTTTTCCGACACGAATTTCACTCTGGCAGAACATCACTCAGTTGTTGCCGCCACATCCCATGCTGTTTCCTAGTTTGCAATGGCAGAATTTCCTATGCCTTTGTTGTAGGTTGGTTTTTTTCCTTTTTACTTTTGATCTGACGCTGCCTGTCACTACAGGCACTGACACCTGCTTCGTTCCTTTGGCTCGGGGTTTGGAAAGATCTTAATTGCCTTGCACTGATCTTGATGTGAGAGGCAACTGGTGCGTAAATTTTGTTACTGAACCACTGAAAATAGACATTACAGCTGCCACACTGTTGCTCTTCAAACGCAAACAGTATGACTGTTTTAAAAGAGTATTTTCTTTAAAAAGCTCACATTGCAATGTGTCAGAGCAAATTTCTTCCGTAAAGATGCTGCTGCATTCACATTGATAATCACGTTTTTCAGCTCAAAATAATTATAAAGCTGATTGAGAAAGCTATATTTCTCTCCACCCCAGGAGGCAAAGGGCCTCCCACCACAGAAGTGTGCTGTTACGTTTCTCGGTGGTTGGGATGCTGGAGCTGCAAGACATGTTGTTGAAATGCCTGTCTCATGGGTCCTGCCAATAAAACCTAACAACACCTTCCCTGGGGAGGTCTCACTTGTTCAGTATTGACAGTTGTCTGTTAACACAACCTGTAAGGCTGTTGGCCCCTGCCTAGCAAGGACAGCCAGTTTCCTGGTCTTAATAGTCTTTAAGTGTGTCAGGAAGCTGCCTAGCAAAGCGTCTTCTTAGGATAAAGAATCTAGTTTTCACAGGCATTTATGAATATTCATATTTAGATTTACTGAGAAGAAAAAAGAAATGTCAGCAATTTGGGCTGAATCTTCTATTGAATTCACTTTTTTTTCCTCTTCAGCTTTTTTTTGTGGTAAATTTTGCCAAAACATCCTTTAATTGTGTGTGTTACTTTGACAGATCTGGCAGAATTGCGAACAGAAATGACTGCAGATGCCATGCTGAGCATGTAAAAATGGAAACTCCGTGAATATCCTTCTTAAAAATCTGGCTTTATAGACTTGGTGTACTTTTATTTATTTAATTAATTCATCCAGGTGGTGAGAGGCTGAAAGTGCTGGTCTGAAATGCCCCCTCTTCCTCCAGACGGCTCTGCCCACATGCCTCAGCCCTGATCGGCTTTTCTAATTCATCTCTGAGCTTCTTTGAGGAATAATATCACACAGTTTGTGCCAAACTGTCAGATATTTTTGCTGCTAAGACTATTGACCACAAGGAGAAGTGACAGAGCTCACCTCCAGGCATGATCCCAGTAAGCACTATAACCACTTTCTAACCCCAAAATAAATAAAAATAAAAGATCCCAAACCTGCCCTGTTTATACTTCGTGTTTGAACTTGGGAAATTTCTTGGCGATTTTGTTGTTCATTGCTTTCCACTGTAAGATTGTCGGTGTAGCCTTAATGTATCTGTCCAGCTAATACCTACAGACTTTGCCTTCTTTGCTTCTCATTTTGATTCTGATCACAAACACAGAAAAAAGCCGTTCTGGAACTTGGATGGGTGTTAATAACTAATGGGACCCCAACAAATCGCCTGAAATACAAAGGTGGGTCAGATGAATGGTTCGTATAAAAGTAACTCCCAGTGAACCATCAGGTGGGAATTAAAATTTAATTTAGAATGTACTATCACTGCTGCGGTGGTGGTGGTGGTGATTTACTTGATTGACTGCTGGTTTCTTTCACCTTTGCGAGCCTTAGGTTTTTACTGTCTGAGGAAATTAAGGCTGAATTGCAGCAGGAAATTCCTTGTACCCAGGTGTTTCTGGTTATCCGATGAATTACTCGGCTGGTGGGGAGGCGAGGATTAGGATGGGATGGTTTGGAATCTAAATGATTCTCATTGCTTAGTACCACACATTGACATTCTGGCAGCCGCTGTATTTGTTCTCAGCGAAGGATGGGAAAATCCTACTGAGCTGAGGAACAGGTCCAGCAAGCAGCGATAATTTCATTGTTCTTTTTCAATAGTTAGGGTGAAAAGCTGGTTTTATTGGGTTGTCCTGATTTAATGGACTGAATTTAAAAAACACTATTGAATTCTGTTGGGTTGAGATTTGAGTTGCCTTAATAATGCAGCTGTGTACTCTACTGCTCCCGTTCTCCAGCCTGACTTGTGTTAATTTTCCTTCCCGGATGAAAGCGTGAAGGACCCAACCTCAGTTCCACTGACTTGCTGGGAGATCATCAGGCTGGAAAGCATCCAAATGGCTGAGCTGCTCTTTTGTGAACGAACACAATCAAAATCAGTGTCGATTCAGTGACTGATGATCCCATGCTGGACCTGGGTGGTGGTGGTAGACTTCATAATTTAACTAAGTAGGTGAACAGAGAAACAAATACGCCTGGATGAAGGTAGTGTTTTCTCACCTTAAAGTTCATGATACAATGGACATGCCTTGCCGTGGTGGGCCATCTCGGTTATCGTGGAAAATACACACTAACTTCCCTTCCCTGCAAGGCTCTGGGAATGCAACTTTTCCAGTGCCATGATGATCTGATGGATCTGGGCCGTTAGCTGGTCCCACGGCTGCTGGGTGCCTGTGCTCTGCGTGGCCCATTCCTGGGGTATGCAAAAGTTACCCAAACACAGGCTTTGCCTTCTGCCCCCGGCTCCAGAGCCCTCCGAATTCTAAGACCTTGGTCAAGAGATCCCTCAGCAAGAGTGGCAGAGTCAGAAATAAACCTCCTAGAGCCTCCATACGCTTCACAAAATGTAAATTATGCTCCATTCCCACTTCAGGTTCTCATGAGAAATAAAGGGATTAAAAGAGGCAGAGATGTCCTTTCCTTTGCCCAAAGCTGAGGAAACCATATTTCATTTACTGCAGTGAAGCTAAACAGTTGAATCTGTGAGACTGCAGTGGATGTGCAAGCCGACAGCCTGGCTTGTAAAAGAAACAGAGAGAGCGAGCAAGTGAGAGAATTATTTCCCCAAGCCTTCAAAGCTCTAATTCCTGCAGACCCCTGGGCTTGGTTGCATTGTCAAAGCTAAGTGGATGGAAACAGGATCATTTCCCTTAAGCAGTCATTAAGGAAAATGACTTCAGATTATTCGGGGTTTCAGGTACTGCTACAGCAGCCTAATGGAGTGATAACCAGTTACATCTTCCTGGACTGTACCAGCAGACGCAACCTGAGTTTTGTAAAACACCCAGTGCCACAAACTGCAAATGAAATAGCCCCAGAATAGAGTAATGCTATGCAAACTGCCTTTGGTGCCAAATGGAAATGTAATTTGCAGGCATGTGTCAGCAGAGAAAGTCCTTTCCTACAGGAGAAGAAATTCAAGCAGCCACATGGAAATACTTTAATTTCAGCATTAACCATCAGAGGAGATGGCTGTTGCAGATCATGGGAGCCAGGTAATTTAGTTCTGAACTTTAAATATGTGCAATGCCAAGAAATATTAGGGGATGTGGAATGTTTAATGCAGCCCTGCACCATCAGCGCTGCAGAGTCAGGAGGGGAACCGGAGCAAAGCTCTTACTGAGCTGATTGATACCTTCATTGGAGCCACAGCACAATATTCAAACTGAGAGCTGGCTTTGAAAGACCTGCACTCTCTGCCGTTTACCTCTTAGTCATGAGATATAAGACGAGCCTGGAGGTCGCCACCTTCTCCATGGTGTGATTTTGATGGTTGGCAACCTGTGTCTGCCAGGGGGTGAAGGATGGAGCTGATGCCCCCGTCCAGTCTTCAGCCCTCCCTCCCTTCAACATCCCTACCCCCAAACCCGTGAATCCAAATAGCTCCAGGGTAGGTGGATTTTTCCACCCTGTTCCAGGTCTAATTTCTCTTTCAAACTAGTACCGTATATCTTTCCCCACCTCCCACTTGTCACTTTATGGCTTGCTGGATCTGTTTCCTTTAATGCTTGAAAATATACAGTTAAAATCACCTTAAAATTTACTAATATGCCTTTTTATTTGAAAGGCTTATTTCCCTGAAAGGCTTTCCCAGTCTTATATGAGGGCATGCTCTCTAATATTAAACATTTTTTTTAAAAAATGGGTGCACATCTGTTTGATATTTAACTCGAAACAAATGGTGAGAGTGGAGAACATGAGCAAAATTACGCTTTAGATAGCTATAAAAGGTCATTTTTGCTTTAAACTACAAAGGATGAATAGGGGCATATGACACACATAATAAAGGCAGAGATAGGTTTAAAATGCCCTGAGGCTAGGCTGAGGTCAGCTGCTAGCTTACAAGAAAAGACACATTTTGCCCTCCTTTTTTTTGCCACCCGAAAGTGTGGAGTAGCAAGCTGGGATCTGTGTGCGAGGAAGGTCACTCAGTCTCTGCTTTAAAAGCCATCACATTTTTTCTCTATCGTTTTCCTAAGGGATGCTGAACTCTTAAGCCTAATAATTAAATAATTGGCCTCAAACTAACCCCCCTTTCTTCCTGGCTGAAAACCGGAGAAGGGTTTGGCTTGTCTTGCTGAAGAAGCCGTCGCTTGCACTCTGCCATACGATGAGAAATTTCTCACTAGCGAACATCTGTGGTGATCTGCAAAAAATATGTGTGCTCCTTTCTGGCGTGGACAGGAGGTTTTCTGCCAGAGATGCTGAAAATAAGCAAAACTCGGTCTTCCCTACAGCGGTGCCAGTGCAGCAGCGCTGGGCTGAATAACTGGGTTTTGCTTCTGGTTGCGGTTTAGCCTGTGCTGGGCTTTTTGGGCAGGGCTTGATCTGAAAACTGCCAAGTACTCCCTGTGAATTTTGAAGGGGAAATGAAGCGGGAAATGGGCCATTTCTCATTTAGAGCTGGCACGGGACCAAACCAATGGGAGCAGATGAGATTTCCAATAAAACCTTCCTGAAAGGCAAAGGAGTGTAGAGACAAGATGCTGGTTGTAATCTGCCCCCAGCCATCTGCTCCAGAAGCACTGGAAATGCAGGGCAGGGTATGACTAGCACCTTGTCGATAAAAGCGAGATGGAAACATCAGCTCGAATTTGGTCATCAGGTGGCTTTTGCATCTGCCAGAACATCTTTTCTGCTATTAGAGACAGATTAGTGAAGAAATATGGAACAAGAAGGTCAAAACCTTACATGGAGCTCCATCCCTCCAAGGCTTATTTGAAGCCTTGTACTCCTTTCTGTACTGAAGGGGCAAAATTTGAGTCTTACCGTTTCCTTGCAAAGTAATGCAACTTTTCAGTTGATTTCCCCCTTCTTTCCCCCCAAACACAAGCAGGTCCTCTATGCTGGCAGGAGTTATTCAAATCCTGTTGGCAAATCATGGGGTATTTCTAACTTTTAGACATGAGATACGCATGCACATTTAAAACATTTGGAGCAGAAACTCATTGTATTTTCTGAGTATTCCTGAGCTTTGTACTCCAATCTGCAATCACTAGAAAGCAAATTATCCATAGCTCCATCCCATAACAAGTAGGTTATTAATGGGAACCAGGTATCCTCCTTCAAAGGAACAGGAACACGAAGAATCATATCTGTTTCTCATGTTCTAGAAAGATTTTGTGGTTTTAATGATTATTCAAAGGGGAAAAAAAAGCTGGACAATAAATTCAGGAGCTAGCTCGCTTACAGAGAGGTACAAACACATCCTCTGGCTGAAATGCCTCTTATTAAAGCCTGATATGCCACGCTTTATCATACCAGGCACACGAGCTTCCAGCTGCCAACATGAGGGCACGCTGGCAAACAGCCGACCCAGCTGCCGTGGTTACGGTGCCATTGTAAACTTTATTTTTTATGCTCAGCATGTATTGAGAGCGATCCCTTTGTTCCATATGGCTTCCATATAGTGACACTGCATCCTGTGTAGGAGAGGTCAAGGAGTGGATTATCAGCAAGTGTTTCAAGTCAAGAATGAAGGGAGCTGGCAGGGCAAATCTGCACAAAGCCTGTTCTGTGCTTCTCATCGGTGCGGTGACCTCTGGGTTTCGGTGCCTGTACGTTCCCCCCCTTCTCCCTTCATGTGCCGAGCACAACACTGGCTAACGTGTTAGCACAGCATTTCCCTGGCAGGTTTTGAGAGGCAAAAAGAGAACAAAAGCAACCCTGAAAGCCTGGCTGTAATGTTTAGCTACAAGCAGGGAGGCCAGGAGCAGGGAGGGAGCCGTGCAGGGAAGAATCTGCTCCCATCCCCATCCCCATCCCCACTGCCCCTCTGCCCAGCACCCTTGGAGCCAGGCATCCAGCTGCAATTGCTGAATACTCCTACGAGCGCATTAACCCCGCTCGGATTCACAGCGAGGAGCGGGAAAGGCTCATAATCCTCCGTGACACTTTTCATCAGCCTGCTTTCCTCAGGGCATCCCCCGATCCTTGGGGTGGCATCAGGAGTGACCTCTGCTCATCTCCCCACCTCTCGTGGTCCAGGTCCACGTCCCTGCAGGATGTCACGGCGGGGAGAACGGGTCAGGACGCCCAGGCGGGCTCATCCACATCAGCCACACCGCTGCTTCTGTCCCGGCCCCAGGCATAGCCAGGGACTGGGGTGAGCATCAGCCGAGAGCTCCCTGATTTCCCCTCCAGCCCAGCACTGCGGAGACTTTTCTCTGGATCCCAAGAACAGGCAGCGGGTCCTGGTCCTGCTCGGGTTCTGCTGAAATTAATGCTCCCCACCAAAAATCACTGTAGATAGTTTGGGGTCTGTTTCTCCCTGATTTAGAACAGTTTGAACGTGAAATGAAGAGCAAATTCCCCTGAGAAAAGTTTGCAGAGCACAAGCTTGGGGATGGTGCGAGAGATGGGAGTTCCCGGGGCCACGCAGCCAGCAGCTCCTGCCTGCCCGTCCTGCTCCCACCATCCCTGCTGCCCCTTTCTGCTGCCTCAGACAACAGCTTTGATTTCTTTTCCGATCACCAAAATGTTTCTTTTGTCTCTTGGAGCATTACACCAGACATCGGTAGGTATGCAAAATTAATAACTGCATTTTAATAACTCGTGACCTGTAAGACCTGAGCAATTATAAACCTCATAGGCTTATTACCGACCAAGTAAAAATTATATTCCATTTAAACATTCCTCATATAATATCCCCACTGCAGTCAGCATTTCAAGAAAAACAGTGTTACCAGTGCTGTTTCTCTGGTACCTAATGAGTTAGCTTTGGCTGGGGATCAGGAGCTTTTGACGGGTGTAGTTTACATTGACCACTCAAAGGCTTTAGATATTCTGGACCGTACCTTGTTGTTTAAGGATATAAAGTTAAATTGGGGCCGGGGGGAGCGTAGTCAGCTGGTTACAGCAATGCTGGAGAAAGCGCATTGAAACCCTACGCTCAGCCCTCCTCCGGAGGAGCAGCGTGGGGGCCTGGGGGAGGGCTGGGGCTGGAGCAGGGTTGGGGACAAGGGCTGTGTCCCCAACAGTGACAGTGGCCAAGGGGCAAGGACCGAGCCTCTGGCATCAGCCAGGGCACTGGGTGCTTCAGGGATGCTCGAGGGGAAGGTGACGTCCTCCCTCTTCACCCTTGCAGCTTCTATCAACAGGCAAAATAATTTCTTCTTCAGTCCGAAAGTCTTCCGAAGTTTGTAAAAAAGTATTTACAAAGACGCCTTGCCTCTCGGATGGAAGCCTGGGGGGAGGACGGGTGAGGAAGGGCTGTCACAGCCCTGCTGTTTTAGCAGCTGTGCCCAGGTGTGGAGGCTGGTGCCCTTCCTGAAGGAGAGATTTCAGACTGGGAATAGTCTGGAGAGCAGTGATCCAGACAGTCGGGAATATGTAATTGCTGCCATAAAAAGAGAGGCTAAACAGAATGGCAGGGATCAGTAAAACTGTACGTGGACAAATCGAGTAGGGAATGATTAGTGGTTTTTGTCATAAGACAAAAGGAGGGAGCACCCAGCGAAATCGCAGGGCGATACCTTCAGAACAACTAAAAATACAGCTAAATCCTGGAAGCAGTCCTGCAGCTCAGCTGGTTGGTGGGAAACACGGTGCCCTGGGCTGGAACCTCGGGGTAGGGAACCCTAAATGCCGGCTTGCCAGACCCAGAAGAGGACGCTGGGGAAGCATCACACTGTACATCCATCCTCTACCTCATTTTTTTGGAAGTCTGAGCACCAGCCACTGTCAGCTGGTTCATCTTTGGTGTGACCCATTACACACACTCGTATGTACTTCTGGTTTTATTTCTATTTTACCGTTAGTTCTTTGTTCACCCATGAAAACAGATTATCATTCTTTATAATTTTATGTGGCAGGAGGAACAGATGCCAGCAGTGAAAACAAATCGAGAAAGTTCTTCCCTTATGCTCTATTTACACTGGATCATCTTCTGTCTAATTTGATTTCAGTATCAATATTTTTCCTTTTTACCCTTGTGCCATGCGAAAAATGGAGATACTAAAAGGGATGGCATGATTATGTTCCTATAAATAATGTTATGTTGGTTCTGCTGTGTAGTACAAATAATTTATTTGGCTTAAAATGAAATATTATTCACCATTTCTGCCTGGCAAGTCTGAAGCTTATTTAGAATAATAAAACCCACTTTTCAGCTGAGTATCCTGGAGTGTTTACCGTTTCTGTTTTAATGGTGTGGCAAATGGATCTCAGAAACTGTGGATATTCAGTGTCCAGGTGCTGTAGAAAACCCTGCAAGTGGACTGTGCCTTTCCGAGTGCCCAGGTGGCTTACACACCATTCAGCTTGGCAAGAGAATTAAGAGTAGGGCAAAAGTCTTTTTCCCCTTCCTGTACCTTCTTTGTTAGCTTCTTTGTAAGGAATGATGGGAAAATCCTTAGCAGGTGGCATTTCACTCTATTGCTAAAATATATCAAGCTGTTCTTCTACCCCAACAGTGTTGGCTCCCATCCTGTGGACAACGACATACTGAGCCGGCTGAGGTCTGTCCCGTGTGAGAATATGCAAAACCGGCTTATCCCATTAAATTAAAAGGAAAGGCTGGGAACCTTACACTGTGTGTGGGGTTAGTGCCTTACCACTGTGCAAATGCATAAAAGCAAACACATAGGAGACGGCAGTCCTGTGCAAAGTATTTGATTTGCTTAATTTAAGCGAAGACTTCAGATACTTGATTTAGATTTCCTGGGTGAAACTCTTCATGGATTTTTGTTCGGAGATTCATGGCACTGGATGCTGGAAGCACATTAGATTAGCTCCAACTCATCTATCATCAGCCAATAAATGTTGCCCAGCTCATTTCTGTTTGGAACCTCATAACTTCTTTGCCAAAGCACATCTTCCAGGAAGGCATCCTGCCTTCTTTTGAAGACCTCAGGAGATAGAAAATCCAATTCTTCCTTTCGTAATGTGTTAATCGCCTTCATCACTCAGAGCGTGTGCTTTGTTTCCGGTTCAATTTAGCTGACATGCAAACAGCCATTAGGTCTTGTTAGCGCATGATAACTAACAGGATTTTGCTCTGAACTCAGTGGGACTGGACTCTCATTTTCGTGAAAATGTTGCCAGTATTTTAGCCTCTCAAGTTTGTGACTCTTCTGTGGGTGACCCTGAAATGTTTGCAAAGTTCTAAACAATGGTGAAAATCTGCTCTTTCGTTTGGGAACGCATAATTTTGTTCAGACATACAACTTGGTTCTTGGTCATGGTGTAACTGAATCCGTAAAATTTCCAGACTTTTCTGTATCATGTCAGCATATTAAAATCTGCAAGATCTGGAGCATTTCTTTACTATTATTTATTGTTATTTATCATTTAACCTGAAAATGCCATGTGGATTCTGATAATACTGTCACTTGTTGATTCCAAAAGAACTTGATGCTTGTTTGCTATCTAAACCTGTGATTGTAAAACATGAGAATAAAATGGGAGCAATTTATTTTCCAGATCAAATTTTCTCTCAGCAGGATTAAAACTGCCACAGCAGTAAAGAGTTTACAAACTCACTAAAGAACTGTAATAACTTCCCTTCTCACTGCCGGGTCAAGGAAAGGTAATACATGTTTCCAATCAGCTTTGAATTGAACTCAAATTGTAGGTTTTATTTCACTTTAATCCATATGTGAGTTCACGTTAAAGGTAAGAGAAATCACAGGACTGCAAACATGGACTAGAGTTAATTAAATTCTGCAGCTCCGTTTGGAAGAAGCCCTGGCTCGGCTTATGCATGAAGGCTTCCAGGGTGCTTCTGAGGGCAAGACCAACCGGGAAATGGCTCTACTGGTGCAGCAAGGACAACGGTAAATGAAGTTATAGTGACCCAGTGAAGTACACTGAGAAAAACCTTGCAACATTTGAGAAATATTTCTTTTTGCTGAGCTATCCACAAAAAAAAAAAAAAAAAAGGCAAAAAAAAGAAAAGCAGCTTCCTCCTCTACTCTTCTCCTCCTTGCCCCAGAAAAAAACCAGAGAATACAGCCCCACAGCTGACAGGCACTGGGAGGACTCTAAGGAAACATGGCAGGTTCTTGGCTCAGACCCAAACGAGATCTTTCTCCAAGGCAGTCCCCGCTGCAAACGCTGCTTTTAGAAATGATAAATGCTTATTAGTCCTCCTTCTCTCTTTCCCACTTATTGTGGGAATTGGTTGGCTTTTTTTGGATTTCTGTTTTTCTGTCCGATCTTGTTTTAAATGTGTTCTGGAAAGACCTTCTACTAAGTGGGAGAGACTGTTCATGTGCTTAAAGTTAAGTCTGCATTTCACTGTCTTGCAGAACTGGGACCTGAGCTCTGGCCACTTTGCAGAATCAAGTGCACTAAGCCCTTGCTTATCCTTTGGCAGGTCTCGTTCAGAGACGCAGTGCGCAGACCTCAGCCCCTGGATGCATGCACCTGGGAGGAGATTCATCTTGAAGCAATAAATCCTTATTTAGTGTTCTTTTTTTTTTTTTTCTTTACAGCTGAGAGGTGCTCTTGGAGCGTCTCCAACATTGACAGCGGTGTTTGGTGCAAGTCAAAATGATGGCTATGACTTACCCCAGGTCTGCACATCACCAGAGACCTGGCTGGGGGACGTGCCAGATGCACACAGTGGCAGGATCCGGGGACGAGAGATGGCTGGTTACTGCAGGGAAGGCAATATTTAACATTTAATTCTGCATGTGGGCATGAAGCTGTCTTTACCAGCAGGCTGATCAGCAAGGTACAAACCTCAGGAAAAATGTTTTGCATGTATTTTGTTGAATGGTATTGTTTCACTTGTTGTGAATGGTTCAGAAAGTTGAATATTCACCACCACCCCCCAACAGAGAGAGCTCTCTCCATGCTCTGGTTTTGCCGATAATTCTATCTAGAGTAACAAAGTGGAAACCGCATCCAGGGAAACAAATTTTTCTTCCCATGTGAAGCTGGCAGTGAAAGGGTTTTCTGTCTAAAAATGAGTCATGTTCCAGAATGAATTACATGCAATGTGCGAAATTCTGGAAAAGCAAGCCTTCCTCAAGCACTAAAATGTGACATTTTAAAAATCTGAATTTTAAAATAATGCACTGTGCATTTATTTTGCCTCATGCAATAAAATAAAAGTCTCCCTTAAACAAATTTATTATTGTTAAGCTTCCCACGGAATATCAATGAGAATATGAGTCACTTAAGCATCAAATCCAGATTCAGTGTCTCCTGAAGTGTTTCTTGGTGGCTTTAATAGGCCTTGGATCAGGCTCTGAAAGATCATCTGCTGGGATGCCAGTGGCATCTGGTCTTTCTGCGTAGGCTTGAAGCTTCACCTTCTGCAAAAACTCATCTACTCGACAAAGGAGTGCTTCAGACCTCGCTGGGAAGAGCTGAGTTCATGCCAGTGAGGAGTTCAGTTTGTCATAACCACTTTAATAGCAAATTCTCATTTTCCTGTATTCCCCTGCTCAGATGCTTGCAAGAGTACTTGAAAGTTATTTGTCCTCAAGGCCACAAATATATGAAGAGGCTGTTTTCATAGATGTACCTAACAGCCTTTCCCCTGTTTCTCATCCTAGCTACTTAATTTCCCCTCTATACAGAAATGTCCTTGGCTATTTTGAGGTTCTGTTCCCTGAAGTTTCTTTGCTGGCAAACTCAGATGCTCAAGTGCTCTGTCCTCAGTGTTTAGAGGTTATTTCAAAGCAGTTCACCACAGTTCTCCTTTTTGTATAAACACTTCAAAATCACTTCAGCAAACTGAAATACTTGCACATCAGCAAAGCAGGTTTTGGTGATGATGATCTTGTGTTCTGCGCATCCAAGTACCTTTAACTCAGATGGTGTTCTTTTACATAACAAGCTTTTCTCTCTTAATTTCCTGACTGCAAATTCAAGCTTTTCTTTTGGACAAATCCGGAGATAGGAACACAGTCCTATTTCCTCTGTTAACACTCGAGTGTGTTAAAACAACAATTCTTTTCTCATATGCTGTCATCCTGGAATTAGCCCGGTGAGTTTTTTATGTTGCTTTGATCTATAGAATTTTCCACTCATTGAAACAACCTAATTCAGGTCTTGCTAGTCCAGCTTTTATTCACATGTACAATTTTTTTTTTTTTTTTAAACATCAGTCACCTCTGTTTTATCTGCATTGCTATATCGGTCCAGGTTTGAGGCAAATCAGTTCGAGGTTTGGAGCAAGAAGACTCTTTTGTGAAAACACCTCTAACTACATCCATCATACTTGGACTCCACAAATGTGCAGTCCACCACCTAATTGCAATCACAGTCTCTTCTCTTTATGCTGGTGACTTTCCCTGGTCACATTTCTAAGGTCGAATGCTGGGAGAAGGTTAATATCAAAAGGTTCAAGGCAAGTAGGCTGACTCTATATCCTTCAGCCTGAATCTGTATGTGCTCTTGCAATGAAAAGATCATTAACTTTGCAATGCAGCTGCTGAGAAATGTCTTGAAATACTTCAGCTCTCCAGTCAGGGTGATAGCAGCTCATTAAAGCACAGTATCTGAGCCCTCTGTTCAGAGAGGGTTTGGAGATCACTGCTGTTTCTTCTTTCTGTTCCATCAGAACCAGGAAGGAAATAGAGCTCAGCTGATATTTTATGGGGTGACCCCAGAGTTGAAGCACTTGCAGAGACATCCTTGTCCTGTATAAAAGCAATCAAGATTACATTACCCAAACCAGGAACCCCCGTGCACATTGGGTTAAACTGGAAACGGGCTTCCTTTCTGGGAGATACATTAGGAAGATAAATCTACGAGATATTCTCTAACAAACTGAGATTTAGATTTAAACTAGCAAAATCCATCCTTTTATTCCCTTCTTCCCCATCATCGCTGCAGCCTCCTGCACCCAAGCCACCGCTCCTGAACACATCACTTCCCATCAGTCTCCCCATCCAGGAAAGCCACATGAACAGCTGACGAAAGTCCTCTTTATGAGCTGATTATAAGTTCTGTCATTACTCTGAGCTGAATATGTTCATATTTTTGGCATATGTTTGATCCAGGTTGGACCCGAATCTTTATAGATGAGAGTTAGACGCTGATGCCTGCAGGGCTTTCTCCTGAGCTGCCCCATTGGGAGGAGGAGACTTTCTCCCACCAGTAGTCCCCTGTTTGTGCACGCGGTGGCTTATCCCTGTTACTGGTTATGAACAACAGGCAGATAGTGGCTTTAGAGGAGATTTGCCTAAAGGTCATGACGGGGTTCCTGGAGGCAAAACCTAAGAGACAAATCCAGCTATTCTGTGAAGAAATATGGCAGGATTGTGTATATGTCCAACTAGTAAAGGACAGCCAGTGAACGCGTTTCCCTGGGGCGTCTGCAGGAGACAAATTCAGCTTTGCTCCTTCTCAGGAGCGTATGAATTCCCTGGGATGCGGCAGGTACATCTTGGACACAGCTTCCAGTTGCCCATGCTCAGAGATGTGAGTGTGGTCCTTTGTCTCCGAAGGGTCCACGCTGCCGTTCCTGGGGGCTGAGCAGCTCGGGGGGGCGAGGGGAGCCCTCACAGCCTGCAGCTGCCCCCTTCTGAAGCCGAATTTCACACCCACAGCCCCTTAGAGCAGAGCTCTGGGATCAGCGCTGGCTGCCAACACGTTTCTGGGTGGAATTCCAGGTCTGGAGCAGAGCTTGCAAAGCCTTAAGAATTTTGTGACCTGGGTAGCAGAGGGAAGGGGAGAGGGAGTTCCTCCTTCCAGCGTGGACCTGCAGCAGCCGCGGGTGTCGGAGGGGCTCCAGCCAAAATCTGTGGTGAGCGGGGGGAGTAGCTGGCAGGGCGTCCTCATCGCAGCCCCCCCTCTTTCCGAAACGTGCTTCCTCTCATTTGGTCCACCAGATTTATTAAACTCGCAGGAGAGCTGCAAGGACCATCTGTTTTCCAGGGATTTTAGGGATGAGTGGAGCAGGGAGGAGAAGGTGGCTTAAGGGGTAATTGAAGGTCTTGCAAGTGCGTCTGGTTTTCTTTGAGGGAAGAGGGGTTTTAGGTAGGCTCTTTGTCTACAGCTACAGATTATAAGCAATGTGGTATATTTTAATGCATTATTGGGTGGTCGGATGACATGGTAAGACCTGACAAGGCTTATTTCACAGATCATGGAAAGTTGTAGCGCTGCTCCTGCGGCACGGCTCTGTCAGAAACAAGGGGGAGAAGAACAGGCAGGAGAACAGCACAAGGCTTGGCTGGGCACCAGGGAACTTGCCTTACGTTGGCCTTTTGCCTTAAGCAGGATTTTTTTCTGACTTTAGATTCCCTCCCTTCCCCGCTCCCAGGCTGCCACGTGGTTGGGAGGAAGTAGAGCAAAAGCAGTTTAAAAGCAAAAAGGGTGAAAGTGTGCTGAAGTGGAAAGGCCGTAATGGACACAGGGAACATAAGACCCAAAGAAATGATGACTTCAGAGGGTTAAACCCCATTTTTTCTATCTAGTCTGCTGCCTCCAAAGATGACAGAGGAGCAGAATCTGAGCTGTACCTCTCTGTTTGATGAGACTATCGCCTTTCAGAAGGTTGAAAACATATATTGTATTAATTTTCATTTCATTTTGTCTGAAGTGACTTGAAATATGTCTCTGTAACCAACCAAGCTCATTCTTAACTCTCCCTGCTACACATTCAACAAGAATTTATAGGCAGTGTTAGAAGTATTCATATCCTTGCCTATTGTTCGTGCTGAAAGCCTCTGTCCTGGAAAAAGAATTGCACTTCCTAATGCTCATCCACAGCGCTGTAAATCAGGAGCTGGGGTGAGCGCACACGCATCCTCTCCTGCGCTGGCCATAATGTTCTGGGAATGTTTCTTTTTATGAATAAGAGCTACTTCTCTTATCTTGATCCCTCGATCATCTCGGGGGAGATCTGGTTTGGTCCCTAGGTGGAAAGATCTGCAGAGATGAGCAGATGCTGTGGGATGTCTCCAGAGCGGGCAGCGTTCCTAGGCAGAAGCAGCAATTCCAAACCATACCCCCCGCCACGCAGACGGATACATCCCCACCACAAACAGACCGTGGTCGTGTCGTGGGACTCTGTGCAGACACCCTGCATCCAGCACGTGGTGCTGAGGGCTGGGAAGCAGCTGGGGACCTGCTCTTGGTGGGCCTTGCAGCCCTCCTGGCGTGGTGCAGGAGCATGGGGAGAAGGTCTCGGCACAGCCCGGTGTCTCCTCTGCAGCCCGACCTTGCGCCCGCACTGCCTTTTCTTCATTTCCTACAGTACCTCCCATCTCTGGAACGTGGAACATAGCTGACGAGCTAATCGAAGAAGATCACGGCTAATGAAGCAAGCCTGGGGTCAAGTGAGAAGAGGAGGAGATCCAGTCTGTGAGGGGAACATCAAAGCTGCAGTTCCTGTCGTTTTCATTCAATTGCAGTGGGCAGAGAAAGGGCAATTCTGTTCTCGGGGAAACTGGAGCAGCTCCACTGAAGTTTGCTCATTCCAGATTTACCTTGATGAATTTGAGAGCAGAAACTGGCCTGAACTATGTATAAAAATTTATTAAAGCTTTGGGACAGATTGTGCTTTGCTTGAGTATGTGCTCGTGGGGAGGGAGCAGGAATTTCCCTCTTCCTTCCCACAGGAAAATGCTATAGTCTTTGGCATTAAAAAATGCAGGACTTAATACATTTATTTGCCCAAAATGACATCATCGAATGGCTCAGGGAAGGTCAATTTGAGCGGGCTGGAAAAGGGAGGAGGCAGCGTTCAACCTCTGTTCCCCAGCCGCTGCTTCCATGTGTCCTGGTGTCCCGAAGAGCATCTTGCCCACGGCCAAATGGCGCAGAGCCTCCACCTCCCCTCGTGTGGGTGTCACACCCTTCCCAGGAAAGCCAACAGGTAGATGGCAAAAATGCACATCTTGCTTACTTGAACATAATTTAGTGTACCCAGGATCTGATCTTTCCTCAGCCGCAGGCATGGTTCTCCCAAATCCAGCAAGAGCTACATCAGGTCCTTGGTCTTCTCCGGCCAGGAGAATAATAAAAACTCACGGTCCTCTGGCCCTAATGGCTCATACTTGTCATCCCACAATGGGCAAGTGGGAGAATGCTGCATTTCCAAATATGGAGAAAAGATTTTAAGCATAGTACTGAAAAAAAATATAAAGACAAGAAAATGATGGAGATGACGAATAATTCCACTGACATCGTGGCACCTGGCCTTTTGGCTGATCCTTGTTTGCACCAGTGTCCCCAACACTAAAATCACAGCAGCTCTGCTGGCACTCTTTGTTCCTTGACCCCAGTGCGAACACCTTGGGGATGATGCTGGCTTTCTCCAAAAGTGTTCCTCGAAGAGAAGATGAGTCCTGAAGGGGAGGCCAAGTGGGCAGCGCTGTGGGCATCATGCCTGTCCTCTGTGGGTGGGCAAGTGAGGGCTGTGACAGTGGGGTGGGTCCGTGGGGAGCGTCAGGGCTGTGCATCGTCTGGCACAAAAATGGGAATACAGTCGCCGGGTCTGTCACCCACTGGAGGTGTAATGCTGTATTTAGTGTGTTAAACAACTGTCTTCTCTGCGTTGTGCTTGGAGGCTCTTGCATGGGGAGATGTGGGGGGGTGTCAGCCTGCAGCACCCATGGGTGCTCAGGAGGGTGCTGCAATGGGATGTGCTTGGCTCCCCAGATGTTTCAGGCAGCAGGCTCCCCATTTCAGTGCAGTGGGTTTTGAAAGCCCTGGGGATAAGCTGAGCAGTAAGATTGCAAGAAAAGAATTATGTGTCCACACAGGAAAACCATCTGCATTCACACAGAGGGGCCTGCACACTCTGCTTGGTGGTGGGGCATACTGTCTGATTAAAAATAGTGACTGAGTTACTTTTGCTAAGAGATTTAACATCTTCTTTACATTGCTGATTTACTTCCTGAGGAGTAAGTAACATAACACATGCTACTCTCCTATTTCATGGTAATCCTCACCCTTTGTTGTCAGAATGCAAGCCAAAGGTGCACATTTTTCAAGGAATTGTTTGAATTACTTTCCTCATCCTGATTACTTTTCTTCACTTTTTCCTTCATCAACCATCCTTTGGGTATTAACCTTGTATTTATGCTCACATTAACCAGGGTCAGCATCAGAAAATGTTCTTGCTCTTGCTTTTGCTCAGCCACCTGGAGAAACAGAGAAAGGAGACAGTACCAGACATACACTAATTTCTAACATGTGTTTCCTGCCAGTACTGGCCTCAGCAGCAAAACCACGTAAGTCACCGCGGGAATACTTGCCGTTTGAGTACAGTCTTTGGATTTGCATGAGCCTGAGAAAGCTCTGCCATGGAGTGAGTGTCCTGCAGAACATCAGCAGGCTGAGAGCAAGAAGGAAGCCAGCCTTGGTACAGACTAGTACTTGGGGATGCTCAAAAGATTCAAAGTGTGGCTTCATCTGAGCTACATCCGTAAGTTGGCTGAATAATAAAAGGAAACAGCTATAAATTAGGATGAATATTTATATCTGTGACAAAAACACCCTCTCTTTGAATATTAGAAGAGAAACCTGGGAGGCTGGGCTTCCTGCTGGCTAAAAAACATCCAGCAGGATCCGCAATGGTTTGGATTGCTTTCAGGGTTTCCTTTGGGTGGAGAGGACACATGGGGTTGGACTTGTGGAATTTTGGCTCTTGCTGTGTCCTGGGGTGGGCTGGTGCTGCGGTATGTCCCTGGCCCTGAGCAGACATGGCTTTTGTTGCCAATAACCTAGTTTATCTCAAGAGGCATCTGACCCTCGGTAGCTGGCACCCAGTGGCCAGGGGTTTGGTGGCCTGGAAAAGATGCTGTCAAGGAATGAGATAATTCTGTGACTATTTCTGCCTACTGAGGGAGGGACGTATTTAAGGATGTGCCCGGTTCAAACTCATTGGAAGTCCTAATGACTTCAGAGATGAACCTGGCCAGGAACACTGCTCACAGATGAGACCATATTCTTCATAATCTTGGAAAGGATAATGCTGTGGAAACCTTTCTGCCATTCAGAAATGAAGGCAGAGCGGCCCCGAGCCTGATTTCTCATGGAAGTGAGCTTCCTAACGCTTGTGTCCCTCCCTGTGCCTGCCCTCTCCCACTTCTCCTGCCCTCCTGTAACTTGTGAATTTATTGATTGGTTTTATCCAAATTGAGCAAACAGTAAGAAAGCTCAGAGATAATTAAATTCTTAAAAGTTTATGAGAGTAGGAAGCGATATGTGTTTATACGGAGAAACTTTACAGCACCGGCTTACGCAGAAGATACACTGGAGTGCCCACTTGTGCCCAACCCCAGAAAAGACTACTCCTGCTTGACCTTTAAAATCAATCACAAGAAAAAAGGAGTAGAGAGATCCAGGCTTTATTCGTTTTGCTCTCCACAGACTAAATTGCTGTGTTAAAACTCACAAAGAAGTTCATATTCTCATTTCTATCTTCTTTGTGAGCATGCGTGCGGGGGCAAGGTTTTTGGCAGTGGGAACCTGGTTTCTTCTAAAGGCTCTGCCAGATCACTGGGGCTGTAATGCCAGAACCCTTTCCTATGGCCAAGCTAGAAAGCTGCTGCTATCAGATGCATCCTTTGCAGCAACAACAACCCCCCAGGCGAGGGATGCAGGACTCGGGGAGCACCTGCCTGCCCCCGAGAGCTCTCCTCACACCGATGTCTCCTTTTGGAAATTTGCTGTGCGGACCAGGAAAACCGAGGGCTGAAATTCTGGGGCTCCGTAAGGGGAACCAGCCTTGCCACGTTTTCCATTACGCTATTTGTTACATCTTCTCTTATTTCAGTAGATGTGAAACCTTTTTCTGCGGGTAAAAGGATACTGTTGGAAATGTGGTATTGGAGGGAAGCCCTTCCCCACCCAGCTCTCCTCCCCAGCCCCCAGAGCAGAGGGGATCACGAATCACTCCTGACTCTATTTCTTCCATGCAGTAATTCCTAAAGAAGTAACCCTTCTTTAAGCTGCCTTTCTTGCTTTTGGAGTTTCACTCCTCCTTGCTTTACTGCAGGGACTATGAAGCCATTTTATGGCTTTTCTTTTTCCTAATTTGACTTTTGGCCAGAACTGCTCATGTGGCTTTCCCAAGGCAGCTGAGGTCTGGTGTAAATTCTGCTGTGGCTCCATCCCAGCTGCCATAACACCGTTCCTTCACTTGTCACTCCCTTTTTCTGGGGCTGTGTGTTTGGAGGACTGAAGGACCAAGGGACGTAGATTGGGAGGGGACCTCACGCCCATCAGGTCTGCTCCCTCTTTCCTTCAGCTTGCTGGGCTTGCTCAGCCAGCGTGGCTCCCAGAACAGCTTTTTTCTTTCCCTGTTTCAGTGAGCTGGGAGCTGCAGCCATTTCCTTCAGTTTTGTTGCAATTATTATACGTACTGGATGCCTTACAGGTGTGTAACAATCCTAAAGGCTAGTTCTTGTCCAGTGGTCTTCACCAGCAGATCTCCATGCAAAAAGGGTTGACGTCTTTGCTTTTGTTCTCAGTGGGGAAACTGAGGCACGGAGCAGGTCTGTGTGACGCAGAGGGCTGAGCTGGGGACAGCAGCCATGTCTCCTGCATGCCGCTGCCTTATGTCTCTTAAGCCACACTGCCCAGAGCATATGATACAGTCCCCACTCGAATGCACAAGCCTCTTCTGTAGGTGGACACAGAACTGGCAGAGCTGCTATTAGCCAAGGCTCGCTCTCAATTAACCTTGTGACCAAGGCTTGCTGCACACTGAAATCCTCGGCCATTTTTTAAATGCTGTCTGTCAGTTATTCTTTATGGGCCACCAAGCAAGGCTTCCCCATGTTGGGTCAATTCTTAATTAGCAAGGTTTAATAGCACCTGGTTGTATCAGCCAGAAATAAGGCTTTGCTTTCAGCAGCAGCAGATGCCCCATCTGTGAGTGCTGCAACAGGGACACGCAGGGCTAGCGCAGGCAGCGATGGCCGGGGACGGCGGTGGGAGGCTGGACAAAGGCAGCAGCATTAAATACCCTCAAAAATCCTTTCGCCTTTCACCTGCACGCCTATTAACATACAGCCTGACCCGGGGTTGTGCTGGCTCACCGACCTGGGGAAGGGGTTGATACAGCCAAACAGCTGCACATTCCTAACGCGGGTTTCAGCAGTCGCTGGTCAGGATTTTAAAGCCCTCATTTCAAGGCATAGTCAAACCTACAGTCACTCTTTTATGTCCCAGCATCTGTCTGCGGTACGGAAACATCATTTATCACTTCCACAGTGCTCTGGTGCAGCCATAAATCCCCAGCGCTTCAGCCGAGCCTTTTTCTGAAGAACAGGTTGCCCAGCCCTGGCTGCCCCCCGGGGCAGTGACGGGCTCCGTAGGGCAGCCCCATGCCCCGTGTGTCTCCAGCTCTCTGACGCTGGGCTTTTATTTCATTTGCATTCTTCCTACGACTCAGCCTTTAAAAAAAATCTTCCTTCCTACTGCACTATGAATGGGTGAGAAAAAACTACATTTTTACTCTAGTTCTCTTTTTGTGTTTCAGCTTGTTTTCATAACCAAATAAAATATCTGCTGACACGAGCATCCTGCCGCCTGCATCTTCTTCCATGCTGCGTCCCCTCGGTGATATCCACACTCGTTTCCCTGGGTGTGGACATACAGCTTTGTTGTCCTGGGTTTTGTCTCACCTCCTCAGGCTGACCCCAGTAATGAGAAGTTAATTACTCCCAGTGGCAAAATGTAGGGTCAAAAGCTGCCGCTCCCCGCAAGCGTGACGTGGCCGTGCCTGTGGCAGCCACAGGGCGCTGCCGGCAGACAGGTCTGTGTAGGTGCTGCTGGTGCTATTTAGTCATTTGTTTCTCCTAAAAGCAATATATATATATCTGTTCCTCAGTGTTTACCCAGGAGCAAGCAGATTTCCACTGCTGGAAATTCAGCTCATGGATTCCCACCGCAGCAATGCAGCGCAGGTCACAGAGGAAGGAAAGGAATGCTTTTTGCTAAAAATAAATGCTCGGAAAGGCCGGCTATCAAGATCCTTTCTGCCTTTCATTGCCAGCTTAAAAGGTTCCACCTCACATCGTCCTTTCCCCTCCAGGCACTGGCAGCTGAGGGATGCTGCCCTCCTGCCCGCGGACCTGGCCGGGTTTGCTGCTTCCCACGGTGGCATGATGCCACCCCTGCCATCCTTGTCGCCTTCGGTGGTCCCCGACATCGTCGAGTGACTCCGTCCCGTGGGGCTGGTTGAGTTTCTTGGGTGAACGGACACAGGAGAGCGTACGCGTGTGTTTTGCTGCTGTGCTGCACGGTGCGCAGCTCCGAGATCAGGAGCGCTGAAGTGATGACACAAAACTGGCAGCCGAAAACATCCTCGCTCCAGAGGATCCAGCGACCTCTGCGCGGGCTTTCTGCGCAGCCCGGGGATTTTCGTTTCATTTTTACTGTAACTACCTTCTATGGTCCATAAACTATATTGTTTTCATTTAATTCTGGGAACGTAATGAATTTCTGTGGGCTTGTTTCCTGTTCAGTGTAATATCTTTGCTAGATGTGAGGTTTATTTCACAAGCTAGTTATAAATTTACTCCAACTCCCAATTGTTTCATCTTGGGAGCAATCAATAAAAAGAAACATGAGGGAGATTTTAGACCCTTCACATCCACTGAAATTCAGGGATGTAAATCTGTCGTCTGACTTTTTTTTTTCCCCGAGTGCTGAGTAATGTTGGAAAAATGTTAAACCTCATACTAGTACCTCAGTGTGCCTATGTAATGGCCAAAGTGTGAAATTCTCCCTTCTTTACCCCCAGAAGAGTCTTCAGCACAAAAAAACACATTGGGCGTTGTGAAGAGGCAATGAAAAACTGCCAAAAATGGAGGGTGTATTGGTGTCAGGGTCTGTTCCCTATACAACTATCCTTTATGTCATGCCTTTACCTGGGCTCAATCTACTCTGCCTTTTCACAGCATCAAATGGGTAATATCTATTTTTTCCTCAGTTTCCTGAAAACTTGATGAAGGCCACAGGATAAATGCTAACCTTCCTGTAGCTGATCTGTAGCTGGCCCTTCTGTGCCTCCTAGCTGAAATACCCAGTTTAAAGCTAACATCTGGCTATCAGCAAATAGATTTAAAGCAGCAGATATATATTTAATTTTCTAGATTTATCCCCTTTATTTTTTTGCCAATAGCGAGCACCCTAGGAGCTGCTGAGCGCTCTTTTGAAAAGCTTGCCAAAAAAATGCCTAATTTCTCTTCTCACTTGTGCAGGCCCGTTGGAGATTGCTGGTGGTGTCAGTCTGGCATAAATAAAAGGGAAAATCAGGCGCAAGCTCCCCAGGTCACTGAGAGCCGCCTGGGAGATTCCCCGGCATCCTGGTGGGTTTATACTCAACCTGGGGTTGCTTCTCGTGACATCAGGTGCTGCTCAAGGGGGAGTAAAAAATACCATCATCCAGCCGGGTTCTCCTCTTATGGCCACATTTCCTTGGTTTTCTCCTTTGTATCATGTTTCTAGAGAAGTTTGCAGCCTTTTTATCAGTGCAAGCGTGTGCGTGCTTATGTTTCAGTGAGCCGGGCTGATGCTCGGGTACCGGCGTATGAAGGCACGCACGCACTCGGGGCAGGGGCACAGGGGCTGGGTTGGGGTGCAGCAAAAGCAGCCCCATAAAGCCCCAGCAGGTTTCCAGCAACCCACTTTAGGACCCACTGGTGTGCTAAGAGCCAGCTGGTCATTGTACTTCTTCTGTCCCGTTTTTCTTGCTGCATCCATGCAGAGCAGCTAATAAACAAGAATTGCATTGTGCCTGAGCTGAATTTATTTTTTTTTGGTTTGAAGACAGACCCCAGAAAGCTTGTGCTTTTGTTTGCTGGAGGTTATTTTGCTCTGGCTTCTGTCTCCTTTGCTGACTTTGAGCGCTTCTCTTTCCCTTTATTGCTGTGGGCTAAATGCAGAATCAAGAGGACCTGCTCATGAGATGCAAGAGGCAAGCACGGCTTGTGAAACAGCAACAAAAGCTTGAAAAGTCCCTGTTCCCACTCTGTTGAGATGTTGTGATGACTGTATGAGTGCTCTTCATCTGTTCCAGTGGAGAGTGAACTAAACTCACATGAACCGTTATTGAGGCAAACTATTGAGTGGGCGAGGAATTAATTTGCAAGAGCAAATTCTGCATCCAAGTGTGTTGCCAGCCCTGTGATGCTTTTATAATAAACCAGGTCTTGCCTCTGAATTCAGGCATAGTTTAGAACATGGTGCTGTTCGTTGAATGTAGAGAGGGCTTTTATTATATTCCTACACAGCAGATGAACCAATTTGTATTGATTTTGTATGTTTTTGCTGTCTACTTCTCAGCTCAGTTTAAACTTCCCTGCCCTAACGCTTTGTGATGGAGCAGCAACATGAAGTCACAGGAGCTGGATGAAATGTGGATGTTTGGGGTCCAGTGCCTTTAAAATTTCCCAGTGCAGTTGCATCAATAGCCTTAGGGGGTTTAGCTGAAATACAAAAAAGAAAGGCCAGAGATCTTAAGACCCAGCAGTTAGCGTTGGCTTTCGACTTCTTCAAGCCACGTATCGTCCATGCTCACTCCTTCGGTGAGATGCTGGGATGGGGGGATGCAGAATGTGACCCCGCTGCCGAGCGTGGGGCTGTTAGAGGGTGAGCACCCCGTCCTGTGGGGCTGGGATGGGTGCAGGTGGGCAGATGAAGACGGACCTTCAATCATGGGGTTGACCTGTCCTTTGCCCCCAACATGTGCTCCTCTGTCCTGCATTGCTTTTTGCTCACTCTGCTTGACGCTGCCCAGGAAGGGGATGAGGGATGTCGGTGAGGGCAGGCTGCTCGTGTGCGTGCAAAGTCCAGCACGTGGATTTGCACACCTTGTCTAGAGAGCTGTGGAGCAGACAGCTCCCTGAAACGTAGATCCAGAATAACTGGGGAGTGAGCCTGGGTGTGAGCACAGATGTGGAAGCATTTAATTCTTATTTTCTTTTTCAAATTTGGTTTGAAGCATTTATCTCAAGGAGATGGGGTGGGGGGGGGGAGGAGGGAGAAAACCAATAACAGGCTCTCTCCTTCTTATTTCATTTGTGTTAGGAGATGTCCCAGCACACAAACTGTCATGGAAACGCGGAGGAGCGTGAAGCAGAACTGGCTCCTGAGCTGCATCCCCAGCATCGTCCCTGTAGGCACCAGCGGCTCTCGCTGGGGACCTGCCCTGCGCCGCTGCGGCTCGGTGGCCGGCCGGGCAGGTGAGGAGCTGCAGGTCCCCTCATCCCACCCAGCTGGTGGAGAGGGACCTTGTACAGCTGCACAAGCCTCCCCTCGGTGCTGCTTCTCCCAGAGAGGTGACAGATTTGTTCATTTGCTTAAAAAACGCTCATTAACCGGAGGCGGTGTGAATCCTGTGTGCCAGGTCCACGCAGGCAGCATTTGTTCTGTAATAATTTGTGCTCGAATTAAAATCACCAAATACACAAACTAGTTCCTTACTAGTTTGGAAAGGAAACCAAAACCTTTAGGAAGCACATTTGGAGGATGATTCAAACTCACCTTTGTGCTCGGCTCTGACTGTGCCATCTCACCCTGCTCAAGCTGCCAAAATGGGCTAGAAACGCAATGTGGTTCCCAGGGCTTTGTTCTTCCCAGCAGTCAAAGAAACTCCATGGAAAAGCTTTTCACCTGGTGTTTTCGTGCTTCCATTTCCAGTTCTGTTCAAGACACACGGGAGGGAAGGTACATGACAAAATCACTGTGGGAACAGACCTGGGGCTGGATCAGTCGTATGTTTCAGTGGAAATTTGGACCTCAATCCTTATTTCCCACTCCGATGTGAGTGCGTGCTCTGGCTGAGTTTCCTTCAGTGTTTGCAGCCTTTTTTTTTTCTTTTTCTTTTTGGCCTTTTTTGAAGGGGATTCTTTGTAACCTGAAATTCAAATCCCAATCCACCGCTCTGCGGAGATGCTCGCACTTCGCAGTCCAGAGGAACTGCTGCTCTGCATCACATCTTCTGCCCGGGGCCACCCATGGGATGTTCCTCCATGAGCATTTAGAGTTTGCTCATAGAGAAAGTTCTCCCTCACCAATAATAATCAGAGCAATTAATGTCCAGAAGCTCAGTGATGGGCACCATCCCTTCCCACACACCGGTGTCACATCCTGGCCCCACTGACATCAGTGGCAAAATGCTCATACCCTGGGTACGTTTCACTCTGCTTTCATTTATTACTATTCCTTACCCAAACCATTAATTTCTTAATCTTCCTTATTCCCACCCAACTGCTTTCTCTTCTGACCCCCAGTATGTTCGTTTTATGCATTTATGCCCCCGATCTGGTTGTGCAAATGCCTCTTCTGTTTATGGCGGGTCCACAGTAAATCAAACCTCCAGCTGCGAACATGGGAAGCTTTGTGCGGCAACGGGAAATTCGGGTCCTTTCTCCCTCCCCCAGCCTCTGCCTCATTTATATCTGCAAATCTGTGATCTTGCCTTGAAAGAATCTGTAATGACTCATTGCCTCTCCTGGACCTACTGCCAATAACACAGTTAGTTATAACCAGTTAATTAACTGGAAAGTCTAATTACTTAAACTTCAGCCCTTTCCTGGGATTTTGCTGTTGCAGGAGAATGCCAAATAATAACTGTGCTTTTCAATATACCCTCGTTTTATTTTTCTTGGGGAACATACAAAAGTTATGTGTAAATATTTCTTTCTCCAGTGAGCACACTTTATTATCCCTTTTCCTTTAGCTTTCATTAAAAACTGCTCCCACCCCTTCTTTAACTTGAACATATAAATAAATAACGCCTGATTCAAACAACCTCAGCCATAAAAACCTGCTTGAAAAGAATCTCAGGCAACTACCACATCTGGAATAATAGTCAACATATTTTAGAAAGAGACTTCATTTTTCTCACACAGGATACTAAATCATGATGGCTCCATGTGCCAAAAATAACACAGTGGGATATGACTATGGGAGGACGTGAACCTATAATGAGGTTCAATAAAGTACTAATCTTATGGGGTAATGCAATCTGGTTTGCTTTTGCTTAAAAAAAAGCCCGTGTGTGTGTGAGTGTCTGTGCGTGTGTGCGTTCATACATGTTGGTGTGCTTTTTAAACCGGATTCTGGTGTCTTCTTTCAAACTCTCTTCGCTGTTTTGCAATGCAAATAAATATTTCAAAGCTCATTAGTTTTGTCCCAAATTAGCCTCATTCCAGGAAGGATGATGGGTTCCACCTGCCCCATCATTTCAACCCAGGAAAATCTAATGGGACAATCTACTGTTGTGAGAGAGGAAGAGCTTTACCATTTACTGAACATCTCCAGAGATGATCAGCAGTGCAGCACAATTTCTTCAGGTTTGACATGATCCCTTTTGTTCCAGTTCATCCCCAGTTAGAAAATGAACCACTAATTACAGAGCCAGGTATTGAAATCATTCTTGAACTTGGGGAAGTAAAAGATGAGTCCCTTTTTGCACCACGGAGCTGGGGCGGAGATGAAGGTGACAACTGGAATAAGAAATATGGAACAAAACTAACCAAAGAGCAACTCTGAATTACAGAAAGCTCTTTCTAATGCTGAAACCCCGTAGTCTAGAGTTGCTAGAGGGAAAGGGGAAAAGTCTTATTCCTTCAGATATTTTTCTCTCCAAAGTGGAGGAAGGCTGGCAGGGGTGGTTGTGTGCCCCCCGAGGGGTGACAGACTTTGTCCCCATTTTTCTGGAAAGCCATTTCCCTGGGAATATCCTCCACCACCCTACGTCTGGATCCTCCAGGGTCCTGCTGTGCAGCAGGCAGGATCTCTGGCTCGGGAGGACGGTGCCAAGGTGGTTGCGCACAAACCCAGGATGGAGGATCTCACCTTCCTCTTCCTCCCCTTCCCTCGCAGCTCTCGCAATCCTGATGGAGGAGGCACTTTTTGCTTCCAGCTGATGTGAAAACAGTGAAATAGCTTGACCAGGTCACCTCAGTGGGCAGGGGCAGAAACAGAAATGAACCCCAAATCTCTGGAGCCCCATCTAACGCATTACTGGACATTTTTAGCCTGCAACATTCTTCCTTCCCTTCTCCCACTTTATCCCCAGGAGGCTGGTACAAATGTTATCCAGCACTTGGGTTTGTTGTGACACAAGAAGATATGACACACGGATGCTTTGGCTTGGGGAACATTGTCCCGGGCAGCTTTTGTCAAACGTAATTCAACATTTCCCCAGACATCTTGATCGCCAATCTAGTGCCAGCCCTTCTGAGCAGCCTATTTACTATGCTGTAAATAAATCTAGCTTCGACCGATATATTTTTTGCCATGTAATCAGTCTGCTTTCATAAAAATTCACCTCTCTTGGCATTCATTCACATGTGCCTTACAAATGTGCACACTGTGTTGAATCAGATGTGTGGGAAATATATATTTTTTCCATATGGATCCCAATATACTATAAAAGGTTTTCCCCTGCCCCCCTCTCCCCTCCTTGCAGTCTCTTGAGGGCATATATCGTAACAATTGAAATCTGATGAGAAAATGAAAAAATGCATGGTGTTCATATCTTCCAAGTAGTTTTCCAGAGTCCTGCTGCTGAGAGGGACATAAATCATTAGCAGCACTCAAGCGGCGTTGTTACCTGAATATACAAAACAAAACACGCTGAGTTTCTTGCTACTGGAAAGAGGAAAGTATTGCAGCCACATAAATATCTTGAAATTGTTTGTCATTCAGGTTATATTTGACAGGAGAAATTGTGCATGCTAGAAGAGATGGGAGCCAAAAAAGGGGGTGCAGCTCATTGCAGACATCTACCTGGCCTGAGGAAGGAAAGCTGGGACATTTTGGTGCTTTTCTACCTTGGCTGATGTCCAAACTGGTACTCAACCAAAACGCCATCGCTCAGGGACGTTCTTCCAGACATGCCGGTGCACTGGCAGCGTCCCGTGGGGTAAAGCAGGGGTGAGACCCCCGTTAGCAGGTACAGAGGGTGCTCACTGGGGTCTGTCTGCTGCCATCAGACGCTCTCTCTGAACCCTGGCACCAAGGGGAAGGGGACAGAGCAGCCAGCAAGAGCCTTCTTCAGATTAATAGAGCCTACGAGGTCACAGCACTGAAGCTTTCCTGGAAGCATCCTCCTAGCACATGGCCTGGTCTATTCTGTCCTCTTGACAAAACAGAACTAGTAAAACTGAAAGAAGTAAAATAGTAAGAAGCCTTTCACAAAAATGTCACCTTTTTTAAATTTTTTTTTTTTTTGGTAGGTGAAACATCTAAAAATGACAAACGCAAAGACCTCTGGATAGTTCTGCAGACAGTCAAAAAATAGGTGATAACTATTATGAAAATATTGCTCAAATCATGCCCCAAATTTTGAGGTTATACTATTAATCAAAACCCCTAAGTGCTTTGAAAATATCCCTCAGGTTACTGTGTGTGATTAATACATTCCCAGAAACCAGTCTCTGCCCCAGGATGTGCCATCAGCTGGCAAAAGAGGCTAAAACCCTGAATTATAATTTGTGACAGCAGTGTGCTCTGTGCAGCACCTCTGCTTTCCATCGCAGGCAAGTTTAGCATCCCGCGCTCCCGAATCTGTCCCCTCCAGCAAACACAGGGACACCGGCTGATTCGGGGTCTTGTTCTGCTCTGGAGAAAATCAGCAGCAGGACTGGGAATAAAACCCCTGTGTCCCGATCCCATCCTGCTAACTAGCAGCACATTTTTCCTCTGACATGGTGCAGTGGGTCGTGCAGCAGAAAAGAGGAAAACCAGTCTCCTTCCAGCAACCGTGGGGCACCCACTGGTATCCCATGGCATCTCTTCTCCCCACGGTGTGCCACTTTCCTCACTGTAGAATAATTCTTGAGAATGAACAGGGTTTGTTCATGAGCGGGAGGATAAAGCCTCTTTCCCACGCCGCAGCACCCACTCCCGGCTTTCTGGCTCCATCTTCTGGAAGTGAGACAAAATCTAGATTTATCAAAGCCTGAGCTTTTGTAAAGTTTGTAACAACGCCCTGCATTGTGGGCCCTGCAGTATGTCTGGTGCAAACAAATCCCTTTCATAATGCATGAAACTTGTAATTAACCTCTGTAAAGTGCCTCTGCAAGAAAAAAAAATGACAAGAGGACATCACAGGGGTTAAATGAAACCCAAGCTACAGGTAAGGAGCAGTCAGTTAAGCATTTCAGGGCTAGACCATGCAGGGTGGTCACAGGTTTTTTGGATGGATCGGGCAACACGGCCAACAGGGAAACAGCATTTTCTGTCTCCTTTTTAAGTCCCATTCAGTATGGGAGAGCAAGTGGACCCAATGACTAAAAGTACTCTGGCCACTCGGTGGCCTTCCAGTTAGAAAAACGAAGAAGAGAAATAGCTGAGAAAGGATTTCAGAGCTTGGCTGAGCAGGCTTTAGTGCTGGGACCCGGTGCCAGTGGCACTGGGACAGGACTCTAACCCATCTTCTCCAAAGAAGCCAATTCAGAAATCCCAGCTTTCCAATGCCATCAGACTGCTTGGCCTCAGCATGCAAAGGATGGGGCGTCCAAAGCGCACAAATCATCAGCCCAGGCTTTTTGGTGGCATTTCCCCACCCGGTGTCAAGATGCTGCCGTTCTCGCCGAGGGCAGGCTATACTGGGGTGCGCAGAGCGTGGGGGACGGAGATTCTGGCCCTGAAGTGTTGCTGTCAGCGTTGCTGTAGGGCTTGGAGAGCAGCGACAAAGCCTTTTCTCCCCTGTTTAACCCAGGGAACTGCCCTTTTAGGCTGGCAGAGCTGGGGAACGGAGGGACGCGGGGAAGACGTGCTGCTCACCAGCCTGGTGCCCTGGGTCTGGGCATCTGCACCCGTGCTCCCGCACGCATCCCAGGAGCAGCGCTGCCTGCAGAAAACCATTTCGGATGCAGAAGATTTTCCGCTGCTTTACGCTCACTGTCTGCAAAGCAGGGTCCTCCTCTGCTGCTCGCTTTTGGGTTTATGCCACCGAATTTAGGTTCCCACGCACTGGGCTCCCGTTGGCCGTGGGTGCCGGTGCTGCGGCCGTGCTGGGCAGATGCCGGCCAGGGATGCTCCAGCAATGGTGCGACAGCGAGAGCAGCCAAGCACGGACCCCAGGAGCACAGGTTTAAAAGGTTCAGGTTGCTCCTTTGTTCTGGGGGCGCATCTTGCCTGCAAAATCTGAGCCCTACGCATCCTCTTCGATGTACTAATTAATTTCACGTGGCCCCTCTAATTGCCCAGGAGCATCTTTCCCCTTCTCAGGGCTGCAGTGCCACGCACAACCCGCCTCGGGGCACTCAGCAAAGAAAAGTTTTGTTCATCTCCATGGAGAAAAAGCCTTTCCCCATTTCCCCTCCAGTTTAGCTTTGTGCCAGAGGGTGGTGCTCGATACATGCTTTGCTGGCCTTCCTCCTCCTGCTGCTGCTGAGGTTTTGGGGCTGGTACCTGGGTGCAGAGGTGGGGGGGTTTGCATGCTGGGGGGCTCTTCCTTCAGAAGCACCAACAACCACTTGGGATGGAGCATTTTGGAAATGTTTGACCTAAACTACCTCTGAAGAGCTTGAGTTTGAAAGGGCACTGTGTGTCTCTGCAAAGCCAGCCCTTGAGGTGGAGTCCACTAAAAATTAAGGGATAAACAACCTCAGCTATGGCAGTCTATTAATTTCCTTTATGCCACCTGTAACAGGCTACTTACCCTGAGCGGAGATCGCTGTGTTTGGCCTGTAAAGTGTTTCTAAAGTTTTTACTTAACTTTCTATAGTTTACTTGTCATGATCTTCTGGCTCACATTAATCAAAACTAAATTTTAAATATCCTTAGGGTTATTATTTCAGGTTTGTAAATTCTTACGTGGTTAAAAAGCTAAATATGAAACAGGTCAGGGGATGAGGCTGTTACGTATTAGAAAGCTTTCTTGCCCTTCATGCAGGAAGGGTGACGGTGTTTCGTGGTATGTGCAGGAACAGACGGGCTCCTTGGGGAGCGCAGGATCCGCTGCCTGCAGGACCAAAGCCTTGAGCAAACCAGAATAACTTCGAACGCAGAAGCACTTTTCCAAATTTCAACTGAGACAAAAAAAGATGGGCAGAGGGTCTGACTTTTTGGGCCCAGAGCCATTTATTTCCCTCACCAGCAGCATTTCAGTGGCTTTAAGGCAACCGCATCACTCTCCAGCAGAGGCAAAAGCTGCCACATGGTCATATGTCCTTGTTATATCCATCAGAGTAATTAAGTAGATTATTAACAATTATCCTACTTAAAAAGCAGTTCTTATGGTGAAATGATTGACACCCCGAGCAAGTAGCAGTGGACTTCCATGGCCATGCTACTGCTACATTACCTGGACGTTGGTCCTGAGCCACCAGAAGAGACACGTGAGGGAAGTGAAGCACATGAGCACTGATGCTCACTGGAAAAGCTGCAGAATGAAATGCTGAAATTCCCAGAGATACCCCAAAAATGTGCACATTGAATTCCCAACCATTTTAAATGGCAGTGGAAATCTAATCCCGCAGACATCTTGAGAGTCTCACCTCCTTTCCCCACTTCCTTGCCTCTCCACATATAAATCTTTGTCTCTGGGTTTCTGGTGTGTGACTTATGATTTTTAAATGCTTATTTTGGCAATGCGCAGTGGTGGGATGTTTCAACTTTGCCTGGAGGCTGGAGCAGGACTCTCTCCTCGGAGATATGTTTAAATGTGAGGGACTTGGCCGAGAACTTCCTGGTAGAAATGGCTGTTCTCCAAAGCGGGACTCTTAAGGAAAAAGCCAGGAGGCCAATTTGGACATCTGTATGGTTTTTGGCTGAGACAATTGTAAACCATGGGATAGTGACTTGAGCAAACAGCAAAGCAAACCACAGATGATCTGATTAGTTTTCTGCCATGGACATTTTATCTGTAGGTTCAACACAGAGTGAAAGACCATTCTTCAAAGCCCCAGGTGTCTTTGGGGAAATCTTCTGTCATTAGTACCCATGGTGATGTCAGTCAAGCCATACCCCGGCTCCCGGGCACAGAAATCCATACCCGGTCCCAGCCATCCTCTTCCATAGATGTGCATGAGCAGTTTTCTGCAGGATGCTCGCAGCGAATATGATTATATTGCTAGGCAAACATTCACTGGCTGCTGGAAGGCACTTTGAAAGCCTCTCTCTATCTCTTTCCTTCCCCAGGGGTAGGAGAGCTTCCTTCTTCTAACGGCATTCCTAGGCAGATTTGGGAGTCTTGTAGTCTTGGAGGGAGATAGTTTTTGTTGATATTAAGATGCAAGGGTATTTAAACATTAATTCTGGTCATTATGAATAATAAAGTGAGGTACTGAAGTACAAATACCACATGCCTTTTCAGCACTTAGAGATCTGAGTTTGACAATATCAAAGAATTTTACATGTCTCTTAGGCATGGCAACGTAACCCAACCCAACGTGGCACGGCTGGACTGCAACAAGGTTTGTACAACGCATGGGTACAGAGATCAAAGGTTAGGCTCTTCGAGCCCATCATGGGATGGTAACGATTCCATTTAGCATTTATTAAATGAAAATAGCTTTCTAAATTCCCAGCAGTCCTTTGGCCCTGTAATAGTTGGCTTATCTTTAACATGGGCAACATTTGAAACATTTAAAGGTTTTCAACATTCAGGATGTGAAAATGGCTTGGGATTATTTTGCTGCCCTGCCCTGCCCTGCTTTTCATCTGCAAACCATGACCACAAGGAAGGATGAGAAAGAAGGGAAAAGGCTGGGCTTTACGGGCTGGTGGTCCCAGACTGCCTGGTCTTCTTCAGCACGGGCAGGTCCTTCCCTGGACAGGTTTGCTTTCTCTTGAAGGGTGTTATTTTGCTCTTTATTATCAGCATCAGCTTCACTTTTTCCTTTCCAGGTTGCCTTCAGAGGCAATTATTACCAAATATTCAGGTTGGTGCATTTAACAGCTTGTTGCATGAAAGCAGTGTAAGGACACCAGCCTTTTTCCAGCAGTTTTTTGCTTTAACTTTTCTCCTTTCATTAGTGCCTGTCCTCCATTGTGAACCACAGCTTCTGAGGTCACCCATTTTTCCCATCCTAGGAAAAAGTTGGGCAAGAAATAAATTAGAGACTCAAATTTCAGTGCCTTGAGAAGTCACTTGGTTCAAACTCAGCTTCAAAACCATAAGCCCATCTCCTTTGTATGTGAGGGCAGGCTGGAGTTTGGTGTGGCCCCGGGAAGATCCCATTCTGTCGGGCACCATGACAATAAACACGTTAATTAAATTAATTAATTTAAAGGGGCAAAGGTTCAGTGGGCGGGTGGTGCTTTTGTATTTCCAAACCAGTTAACTCAGCTCAAATTCAAACCTGACCAAGACAGATCTGCTTTGACTAGCAAAACCCAGCACACTGCGGAGACTTAAGCCGCGCTCTTTGTACGAGCCCGGCCCCTGCCAAGCCTCGGTGGCTGGGATGAGGCATGTCCTTAGGTTAACAGAAACCCAATAAGATATCAAATGAGTTGGGGCTCTCCGTTCTTTTTGAAATCATTGGGAGAATTGTGATGCGCCAGGGCGCAGGGTGCTATTCTTCCTATCTCTTAGCTCCATTGTGCAGGGGTGAACAAAGCCAAGAGGTGTAATTTAAAGGTGCTGTGACCTCCCATGAGCAGCTCTCCCCATTGTGCTGCCGGTTTTGTTTTCTGTACGTGTTTTTTTTCTCCACTGAGATCTACTGATCATAAATATGCATGAATAAAAGAGCCAGGGGAGAGGAGTGGAGGGGGGAAGGGGGCTCATAACCAGCTTGGATAAAGTCCTTTTCTGAATTTTCCACTCTCGGCTTCCTGACGTCGAATGAAATAAGGGACCACACCGCCGGATTAGCTCAGCCGGAGTTCCTATTTCCAATTGTAAAAGCAGAACCCTGGCATCATAACAATCATTATAATTATCACTTACAGAGGGGTCTTATCATATAACAGCTTCTTTTTATTCGGGATGGAGGGGGACCAAAGGGAGCTGGGGGAGATAATTCCAACCACAGGGGTTTGTGTCTTCATTCATCACTTTCCAAACAAGCCACTGGAAAATTGAAGTCCCTGAGCAATTTACAGATTACAGCTCTCTCCTGGTACAGGGACACATGTGCGCACACACACACACGCTCTCTCCAGACATCGGACATAAACCAGGTACGCCTTGGGTGACCATCGGAAAGAAAAAAAGTCCCCCCCCCCGCCCTGCTTTTCTGCTCCAAACTCGGGCAGAAACGGACATAACCTTCCCTTTTAAGCCTAGCAACTCCAGCCCGGCCGCACAGCTCCTCCTGGATTAATCTTTCTTTTTTTTGGCTCAGTGAATTGTGGTCAAGGCCATTGTAACGTGAGTGCTGCTGGGGCGCGGATTGGCTGGAGGAGGCTCAGAGAGGCCCCTTTTCACAGGGGACTAATTGCTTTAGACCACCAGTATTTGGGAGCTACAGATGTCTTCCTTAATTTGCCTAGAGAGCACAATCGGCCCCATCTGTTGCATTTTTTTCCCCCCTCTGTCTCTCAAGTCGCCTTCTTCCCCCTGTCTGCAAAGGCCTAAATTGAAAACTCATCAAAAAGTAATACAAGAGCAGTTTGGCTGGGAAGCTGCTGCCGTGGGGCTTTGCCTTTAATAAAGGCCCCCCTGCTACTTTTACACATGGGCTGGGGAGCAGAGAAAGGAGGAGGAGGAAAGCAGAAACAACCTAGAAGGGGGGCGGCTTGGGGGGGGGGAAGCTAAAAACTAACAGCCAGATGGGATATTTGGAGGCAGGATAATTTGATGTGTCATGGCTAGAGGAGAACAAGGGGCAGCCCCTTGTTTTCTGTGTGTACACACAACAAAATAGATGACTTCTGGAGAGGGGAAGGGAGAGGAACCGGGGGCCGGCCGGGGGCTGCCGGTCTCTATCTCTCGGTATCGATGGTGGGGGGAGCGGTCGCTGCCCTCGGGTCGATGACTTCCCTGGCACACACCTCTGGTCACAGAGGGAGATGGAGAGGGGTCAGAAGAAGGGAAGGGGGAAGAGAGAGGAGATGAGCCTTCGCCCTTCTGTGGGGCTGGGACGTTGTCTTGGCCCGGAGTTGTCTCGGACCATGTGTAGGACCTGGACTGGGGATGCTGCTCTGCACCTACCCATACCCAAGGAATCAGAAGAGGGGGTAGCTTTCTCCTTGCTGAATCAGGGCTTTGGCTCCAGAGCAGGTAACAGAGCTGCATCACCCACAGGCTTTTCCTCATGCTGGCTCCAAGTGAGCGGCACTGCTTCATCTTAAACTGAGCCCTGGGCAGAGAGAGAGGACAAGCCCAAGAAACCTCTAAAACATTAATTGGGAATATACCTCATCTTTGTTCAAAATCCCCACCACGACCCAGCCTCAGCACACACAGCTGACAAGAGGGTTGTAAAAACCCACATTGTTTAACGCAAGTAGAAATGGCATTTCCTTACAGCAAATTTGGCGCTGGTGCTGTACAGAGACATGGTGAAAGCACCGGCCATCCCTGACACGGTGTGCGTGCTTGGTCTGCACCCCTGCAAAAAGCAGCAAATGTATTCACAGCCCACCTGGGAGATAATAAATATTACCCCATCCCATGCAGCCCACAGTTTGCTTGAGTCCACTTTGGAAGCCGTGAATAAGATGGGAATAAAAATCTCCTAGTCCCAGCCCCGCAGTGTAGCCACAGGGACATCTTCTGACAACTGCCTGCGCTCAGAGAAACAGCCCATTTCAGCTCATCTGTGATTTATTTAACACTGAAGATTTTTCCTTACTTCCTCCTCTTGCCATAAAATAATCACGTTCGATGCAGTAAAGTCAAAGGGATTGTGGCAAGCGGGTCATTTGCTCTCCTTTACGCTAAAAGAGAAAGCTCAAGTGATGGAGAAAGCCCCAAGCATCCTCCTCCCACCCAAGCAGTGCCTGCCTCTCCAGGGATGGGTGCTGTACTGGCAGGAAACATTTTGGTTGCCCGCTAGAGAGGAAGGTGGGGAGCCTGCCCGTGCGGGCAGCACGCTGTCCGGCAGCTGATCAGGCAGCACAAATGAGAGGTGCTTCGTTACCAGGCTCTGTCCCGAAACCTGAGCCACGGTGCCAGCGTCGCAGCCGTCAGCGCTTGATCGATCATTCCCATTTCCTGGCTGTCCATCAGGCATCTCTCCCTAAGTCCTTGGAAAGGTTTTGTTTAGATGTGCGGTTACGGAGGAAAAAAAGTCCATTTATCTTGAAGGACCCTCTCAAAACAAGGCGAAAGAAATTGCCGTAGCGATTTAGTGCTACTGCTGGGAGTCCTGCGACGACCAGTCTGGGGGCTTGGGACCCGTGGGACCGAGCCGGCGGCTGTCACGTCTGCTGTAGGACACCTTCCAGCCATCGCCACCATCAATTCCCAGCTTGCTTACGCCATCAGCAGCTTCTTCTTAGCAGAGGTTTCCTAAAAAAGAAGGGAAAACAGTATAAGGCTTGCACCTCTGCCAGCTGAGATGGAGGCATGGGACAAGGTGCTTTCACCAGCGGATAGTGGGGTCCACAAGCGCACCCCGCAGCCCCCGCGCTGGGTAGAGATGGAGAATGGCGAGAGCTGCAAGGGCACTAGTAGCAGGTTTCCACGTTTCATGCACTGCCGTTCTGCTTAGGAGTGGGGAAATTCTCCCTCCTGGGGAATACCAAAGGCTTATGAGTCTTGGAGGGGCTAAATGAGGTCCCGAGTCTCGTCCAGTGCTGGGGAGTTTTTGCAGAAATACCCACTGCAAGCAGCCTTTATTGCTGTCTTCACTTTTTTGCTTATTACTTACTGCTTTGCTTACTACTTTTTCCTTTTCCTTGGGTACCTCTGGTTAAAAACCATGTATTTATTACTTCTCCTGGGGGGGGGGGGGGAAGTCAGTTTATCAAACTGGGAAGATCTCAAAAGCGTTGGTGGAGAACAAAGGCTGCAGGACAGGGGCTTCGCGGTCCGGGCTGTGTCCCGGGAGCGCTCCGGTGACCTGCTCAGACGGAAAGCCCACAAGCACGTCTCTGTGCTGGGGCCAGTTACTTCCCAGGGCAGCCCTCTCCTTGGGGAGAAGGTGTGAATGGTTTCCTTGAATAAGTCACTGGATAGCCTTGGCCAGGCTGCTGCTTCCCCTAGGTCTCTGTCTCGCTACTCAAAAACCGGATACTCTGTTGTGACATTTATTTTTCCTCCGATGGACTTTAGAAAAGAAAACAGCTGTGTGCAGGCCAGTGGTGCCAATGGCAAATGGTGATGCTGCAGGCTGTGGGGTGAGAGGAGAGGGAGCCGGGGTGATGGGCATCCATCTCGGCTGCCTGCGTTTCCTGTAAGGGTTAAAATAAGGATCAGCAGCTGAAAACTTTTAGAAGAATATGGCAATCAAAAAAGGGAGCTCTATTCTTGTTGTCGAGGCAGCCCAGAAACTGTTGAAGAGCCACTGGAAAAGCCATTGAGCTTTTGTCTAATAACTCCTGTGATAATAATTAGCTCAGCCAAGGCAGATTTTAAAGGGCTTTAAAATTCTTGTTCAGTGGCTTGAAAGAAAAAAGGCAACCAGAGGCTCCTCTCATCTGAACATCAATGTGAATCCCACAAAATCCCATTATTCCTCTTTTAGATCAGCAGTTTGATCAGTTCAGCCTTTTCCCTCCCCAAGGCAACAACTTCTCCTTTTGTGCATGTTTTCCCTCTCGAGATCTGAGTGCCTCACCGTGCTCACATGCGATGCCGCAGAGCCTGGTCCCCGTCTCCCCCGAACCCTTGCAAATGCCAGTGACTTGCTGTCCCCACCATGCCAGCAAGGGTGGCAGAAAATGAAGGGTTGGAGGTAGAGGAGGGAATTCTGTTTGCAAGAGCACCCACATTCACCAGGCTATTTTTTCTTAACTGAAGAAGAAAGAATTTGTTGCATTTCAAAGCCTGCTGATGCTCTCAGGCTTTGCTTTCAAGATGCCAGCGAAGCTTTAGCACCTGACAGCTGGAGGCAAAACTTGATGTTCTAAAACTCACGTCTTCATCCAGAGCTAGGTCTAGCTACAGTGGATGGTAAAATTCTCCTAAAAATCAATGGTTTGAGTGATTTTTTTGAGTGAGCCAACCACAGAGGAGCAGAAGAAATGCTGACACCAGCCCAGATCTGTTAACCGGAGCCCTTGCTGTGCTTTGCCTCTGCTGGAGACTTCCCACATGTCCCCCTTCCCAGGTTCACTGACACTTAGAGAAGTTCGTGGGCAGCTCTAACTTGTGCTCACCAGGATTGAGCAGGGACCTCTGGCCACAAGACTCCTCCACCCCCACAGCCGACGCACTGGAGAAGCCAGCTCACCGCGATGTGTATCTACCGGGAATATGCCAAGTTGGCTGCACTTAAAGACAGGGACTTAGAGGCGACCTGCTGCTCTTTTTGCACTTCCAGGGGACACTAAGGCACCTTTCTCAGGAAAAAAATCTGTAAATCTGCAAAGACCCACAACTACCAAAAGCTCTATCAGCACAGCTGGATGCTAAGGGGTATTTCAGCAAGATCTGATGGAAGAGAAAGGATGGGGAAAGGAGGCTGACTTTCAGCTGGGAGATGGAGGCACAACCCCTGGGTAGCTGGTTTTCCTCCTGGCTAAGTACCACCTGAATGCATCCATCCCATGCAGATTTTACACCAGACCCTTTTTCCAATTCAACACAACCTTGGGCAAGAATTATAGAGGCAAAACAGGTCACGAAGCAGTTAGAGGAGGGGTGACACTGCGGTGCTCGGCAGTTTTACACCGTGTGCCACGGTGTAAAAGTCTTTCCAGGCTGGGAACTGGTGCTTCAGGTTTCCCAGTGGCTGTAGAGTCCCGGCCAAGCCATGGTCCTGCTCGCCAAGGAGGCTTCCCAGGTTTAAAACCAACGCAAAGAACAAGAGTTTGGAGCTGAGCAATAACCCCTCCAGCAGGGAATACAAACCCTCCCCCGGGCTGGAGCAGCTCGGGTTGCAACACCACAAGAAAGGGCGAGTTCAAATAAAAACAAATCCCATTTTCTGTGCAAAATTTTCTCTTTTGAGTGGACTAGAAGTGCCGTTGAGCTGAAAGCAAGTTTTGCTAGTAAAATATACTAATAAACTGCTTTGGAGTCTCATAAACTGTGCTGGGTTTTTTTAAAGCACAAATAATAAAGGAGTCTAATAAACTGTTGGTTTTTTTAATGGCAATTTTTAAGCGGCTGGAGCAGAGATCAGGAGTTCAGCCTCTTTCCTTGTTCTGTTTGTGGTATATTTATCTTCATGAAGAGAATGGTAGCAGGGGGATTTATTTTTCTGAATGAATGTCTCTAAGCCCCCCATACCTCCAGGGCTTATAGTAAGGTTGGATCCAGTGACAGGAGAGTCAACATTATAAGCTCTTAGAGAGGGCTGAGTGCCTTGTAGATAGTCTCAAGTGGATGCGCTTTCAGTGCGCCGTTACCCCGGCTTACATTAGCGGCTGAAGAGACTTTGTCTGTCCCCGATGCCCTCGGGTGACCCGCGACCCCTGCGACTTCGCTCCGCTGAGATCTGACGCTCGCGCGAGCCCCCGGCCGAGGAAATGGAGAGGTGCATTGTGCCGCGGAGAAAGAGCAACACAAACACGGGGTGTTCTCAAAGGAAACAAAAAACCCAGTGGAAAAAACCCTCCCCAAACTGGCAGCGAGGGGCAGCCGGGGAGAAAAGCGCAGGCACACGCGCTGGCGGGCAAAGCCGCCCCGGAAAATTCGCTGCTGGGGGGTTTGTGGAGTTCCTCGGGCTCCTTGTGCCGTAGGGTCTCTGCTGGGTTTAGGGGTGACTGAGCAAGCTCGGGGGGGGCGGTGATGGAAAGTGGATTTCCCTGTGGGTTCTGCATTTCTAAATATAAAAAGAAAATAGGCTTGTTTTGCTTTTGGGGAGCGCTTGGTGAATGTGGAGGCAGAGATGCAGCGTGGAGATTACACGCCCCAAAGGAAAAAAGCAGAGCTAAACCCTACTTGTGTCCCTGCAGAAAACACCGAAACTTCTTTCAGAGTTTCAAATGTCAAAAAAAAAAAAAGGCTGGAGCAGCCCAAGCCCCTGCGCCGTGGAGGATGCCAAGCCCTGACCTGACCCCCCCGGGGGATGCAATCACCCACGCGTGGGTCAGACGGCCAGGCTGGCACTGTCCCTTGGGCTGGCACGCTCGCTGGGGCCGGGGCAGGTAGGATGGGGCAGGGGTCTGTAAGGGAGCCGGGTCACTACCCTTGTGGTTATGCAGAGCCAGTGCCTCCCTTTGAACAGCTCTTAATGCCCAAGAGAGACCACCCTGTCCCAACCAGTGGCTCCCCGCGGGGAAGGGTGCTTGTGCAAACAGCCACATCCCTCCCAGGGACCTCTGGGCCGATTTGGGGTGTTGAGGGTCATCACCCTGCCTGGCCCCAAATCCGCGCCCAGCTGCTGCTTTCAGCCTAACCGAGACAGCGACATCTTCATACAGCCTCTGGCTCCTGCACAGAGAGCCCCAAAGAGTGTGAGGTCTGCCCTAAATCACATGCTGGCAGCGATGGCATCGTGTTCCCATCTCCTCTCGTGAAATCTGGGCTTCCCTTACCTGCGTCCTCCATCCCCACTTGGCTTCAGGCCTTGCTGTTTTGGCTTCAGGCTGAGATCCTGCACTTTGCAGCACCTCTGAGAGGGCAGAGGACATGTCCTCCCTCTTTAAATAGGTGCTGCAGTGGGGTGGGCGCAGCCGTGGTACCCACCGGGGCAGGGATGGGGAGGAGGTGACGGCGCAGCATCTTCCCCATCGCCTTGGAGAGGTGGGACGTGTCCTCTCCCAGCCCACCCAGCGCATCCAAGCCTGGCGCACGCATGGGAACATTTTCCAGATGCCAGTGTGAGTTTGAAGGTTAAAAAGATGAGTGGCAAAGCCCATGTCATGGGTGCCTGAGCTAGCAGGAGAATTTCACCGGCATGGGGGAGCGTATTGTCCCCAGAGTGGTGGAATGGATTTGCACGCTCGATTCCTGCTAAGCACTTTTGGAGGAGTAATCTGATAAAATCTTCAACCTGCTGATCGCATAACCCTTAATGGGGTGTCCCTCATAAAAAGCCCGTGGGACTTCCAGCTCCCAAACAAACGTGCAGCCCACTACCAAGGGATCTGTTCACCCGTCGTGGCCGGGCTGGGTGGGTGCCCAGGCCAGAAGCCAGCGCTCGCCGGGGCGCTGGTGGGGAAAGAGCAGCGCAGCCCCTCCGAGGACAGACGGAGGAGAAGACGACTTTTATCCCATTGTTTTTCCCTGTGATTAATCCATCTAAAGTGCTCCTCTGAGCGTAGCCAAGGGCAATGTAAGAAAGAAGCAGTTTGAGCTTTGTGGGGCTTTTTTTTTCCTCTTCCCCCCCCCCCCCCCCTTTCCAAGTGTGCTTTACAAACATCCTCTCGGCTCGCCCTCTGTATTTGCAAAACCGTCTCCTTCTGGCCATGGCTCCTGATGAAGTCCTTGCAGAGCTCCTTGTCCACCTCCAGTCTTTTCAGCACGTATTCAAATTAACCCTTTTGTCCCATTCACACCCCCTTTCTTTGGCGGATATTGTGGCTTTGCCAGCAGCGATCCAGCAGCGGCTATTCTAATGTAATTGCATTCTGGCAATGCCTTGAGAACCTGATCAAGATCATCCCGCGAGTTTAATCCCTCCAAATTACAAAATGTTTACTATCAATCACCTTTATGCAGCTTTATTTCGTGGGCTTTCTTCAAGGAGCGAGCGGGACGTGTGTGTTGCCAGAGATGCCCCTTCACGTCTCCAGCTGATCACCTCAATGGGACCAGAGTCAAATGGTCAAGGCCATATGCGTATGAAAGCCCGGGCTGCTCTGCCAGCTATTCTCTCTAGCTCTGCATGGATTTCACACTTTCTATCCTGTTAGGGTGCCGAGCATTTACTTTAGCGTCGAAGTTTTTTCCATTTCTGCGTCCTGTGTCATCTGGATTTAATCTAGTTAGCAGATTTTATGCCTAAAATTGCATGGTTAAAGGGAATTGTTTAAATAGGGACCGGGGGAGAACCCTGAAACCCTTGAAACCGGGGTGTCCGACCGCACATACCTCGAGTGTGCGGCCCTCGGCTGGGTGCGGAGGGGCTCGGAGGTGGCTTTGCTTTCTTGAAAGCATCCACCGCTATTTTCAGAAGCACAAACAGATGCAAATGTCTCCGCAAACATTGCACAATGAGATGCAGGGAGAGGACAGCCTTTCAAAATCTCTGAATAGCCCTTCAAAGCAAGTCTAATTAGGGTAAGTAGAGGTAATAGGCCCACTTGCGTTTTTTACACTCGCATTTTTTCCCCCCTCAAAGCCTGCAAGGCTCTTTTTCCCCTATGGCTGGGGGGGGGGGAGGTATATACCCTCGCTCGTTTGTTTGCGCTGACAAATGTAGGGATGGAAAGAAGGGGGAGAGGTGGGGAGGGGGCAGAAAAATCAATCATTTGAAAAGTCTCCTCTGTTAGGGTTTTTTTTTTTTTTTGTGTGGCTTTTCCTGGTGAGATGGAGAGCGGCCGAGACAGCAGCATCCCGGCTGGGGCCGGGGTGTGGGGCAGGCACCGCAGCAGAGGCTGCAGCTCGTGTCATGTGGAACTTCAGTAAGTGAAAAAGAAAAGCAGAAGGTATGGGCTGAATACTTGGGTAAATCAGTAATAGAGCTAAAGGGCATATGCCTGTAGGGAATATGTTGGCATAAAAGAGCTTTAAGAGGGGCCATTCATACTGACAAAGGGAGATTTGAATTGCTGCCTTCACAATAGCATGAAAGGATGGGCTTGGGGTGTTCTGAAACAAAGTGGAAATCATACTGCCCTGAACGGCTCTAATAAGCTTTTAACTATTTTACATTATGGCATTACCTCTTTTTTTTTCTTCTTCTTCTTGTGAGCCGAGTGCCAGGCCCACTTAAAAGTGTGATTTATACTTTTTTGCTTCATGGTAACTTTGGAGGAAAATAGATGGCGACTCAAAGGCAGTAATTCAGCTTTTGCAAGATGAGGAGGGGGAAATGCCATCATTTCTGAACGGCCCAGAAAGCACACCCGTGCGCTGAGCTCCCCGACCGCAGCCGGCAGCACCCTCGCCGCCTCGCTCGCCTGGGCCATGGACGCTGCCTCCTTGCACCCACCACCCATCCCACATCTCCCATTTACTTGTGTTCATTAGCAGCCACGCAATCAGGCAGATATCGCCGTTCGCCGCCACTTGGGTTACTTCACTGCACCACTCAGGTGGGCTTCAGCGTGCACTCCAAAAAAAATGCAGGAACTGCTTGGCAAAAGCCCCGCTTTTCACCGTCAGCAGAGGTTCAGCATCTCGGCTCGTATTTGGGGGGGACTCGGGGAGCTCCTGCTCCCACTGCCTGCCTGGGAAGGAGGCAGTTGCCTGGCCTGCGTGTCGAGAAACGCACGCTGGCTTTGTGTGTGCTGGGGCTCCCTCCCCGAGCTCCCCCCAGATGGTGCGATCGCACGACTGCACTGTTAAAATAGAGCTCATATAGACAATTAGCCAATTACTCACTCTGTCATTGCACTTTCTTCTTGTAACTGAGATGCAAACTGGACTATGTCTTCTTTGGTAGCTTCATTCATTGGCAGCATTATTTAATGACACTTTTGTCAGCTTTGGGTCTGCCCAAAGATTTCTGAACGTAGCTTTATGAACCTAGAAAGGGCGCCCCGTGGAGTGAAAGCGGACTTTGAACCTACAGACGATGCTAAAGACAATGAATTTCCCAAAGTCAGGGAAAGAAATCCAGAGCGTGGCTACCACAGGGCATGTGGCTCAGCCCCTCATTGTCAGCAGCAGTGGCTAGGGAGAGAATAGCCCAGTAGCCAAAAGGGCTTGAGCATATGGACGCACGGGCCACTTTCTCAGCTTAAATATCTCAGAAAAAATACTACTACAAGTGCTGCTGGGCCCTTTTTAAGATGGGAAGGTTGGGTGGCTGGAACAGCCATCCTGGACCAGTATCTCACCCAAGATCCTCTCTGAGAGTCACCAAAATTAAGTTTTCTTTTCTTTGATGGGTGTTTGTCTCAGCCGCAGTTTAGCTTCGGTACAGCTGTGCAGAGCTGCAGCCGGCAGGACTAATGTAGTGGAAACGGTGAGAAAGAGGGGTTCGGTTTTGCTCCTGGCATTTTTCAGGGAAGAACGAAAACTCGCCTGCTGTCTAATGAAGGAAACTCCATCCTTCTACATATGTTCCTTTGAAATGGGCTAATGCTTTTATTATTGATAACTTTTGGCACCAAGCATCATTAGTGTTTCTTATTCACCTCTGACGTTCAGCCCCATACAGGTGCAAGGATGGCTCCTGGGTTATCTTTACATACACTTGAAAAAAATAACCCAACAAAAACCAGAAAGAAAGAAACCCCATCTGTCTCCTGGAGGGTAGAGTTTCTGTGAGATTTACCTCACGGCTCCTCTGAGCTTGGTTAGCGTGAAGCACGCGTCGGACACTCACACCCCAATCTGGAGTGTGCACAGCCGTCACCACCTTCCCTCCGCTGACAATTCCCTTCCTTGCGTCCCATATGGCTCCACGGATCTCCCGGCATCCCAACAAGTGCTTCCTGGGAGAGCGGCGCAGGTGACAGCCACGGCGGGTCAGGTAGCCCAGACCCTCCTTCCCTGGGACCACAGACCTCATTAGCTGCCACTTGATTTATCAAGAGGGCATTATGGCTTTGGAAGTTGACATCTTTTTGGATTGCAAATAGGAGAGGAGGAAACTGTACCCTGTGAAAAGATTGATTAAATACTAATTAACCTCTTTTCTTAGATAATGAAAGCACTTCAGTGAGCTGGATAAACACGATGCGCATCAGTTGCTCTCCTGGCGAAGCAAGGGGTAATTGAGAGAGCAATATCCATTACTGATGTTGTGACAGGCAAGGTTTTCCTTTCAGATTACAAAAGGCTTGCTGCAGGAGAGATGGTACTCAAATAGGAAAAGAAAAAAAGCCATACTCTTTTATCTCAGGAGTTAAATCCATTCGGTTTGAATACTCCTACCAGTGGACTAGAGAAACAACTTGTGCATTTATATCTAGGGATAGCCATGTTAAAAAAAAAAAAAGTAAATCAAGTTACTTAGGCTTTGGAAGGAGGGATTGATTCAGCTGCATATAGTTGCTGGTCTTTACTGGTAAGGTCTCTAGCTTTTCCAGGTTCTGGGCAAAATAATCTATAAATATGGCTTGTTTCCCATGAATCCCAGAGACCAAACTGGAAAATCACAGGGGAAGAAGAGATGCTTTTTCTGGTCCACGTTAAGATTTACATCCTCAGGCCATGCGCCATTCTTCCACAAGGAGAGCAACCTTGCCAAGGAGGACGTTTGCTTTCTCAAAAGCAGGTATTTTCAAGGAGAAATTTAGGTGGGAAAGGACTGTTTAGTGCAGTTTGTTCAACTTTTACCTGCCACTAGTGATTTTCATTCTTTCTGATCCTGCCTTTGAGACTGTCTTTTCAGTACATTATCCTGAAGATGAACATGGGGAATCCAACGTGAATACGACCATGCTGGGAATTTCATCTTCCTCCCTTTTCTTTCTAACATTTGCCTTCTCTGTTTGGCCTCATTTATGTAAACTGAAGGGTTCATCAAGGACCCCTTAATCTCTTCGTCCCCATGGTAGGGACAGGGACAAACTACTGAGTCGACAGTGTCCCTTGGGCTATATGTCCCCTCTGCTGCCACCTTCAAAAGTGGACTAACACCATCTTAGGTATGGGATTTTGTATTTGCATCTTTTGTATTTGCAAATGTTGTGTTTCTTCAGGCTTCTCAACGGAAACCTGCAAGTTGGAGAAGCACGATGATCTGCCAGGTTTGCGCTGGGCTACAGGTGCCAAATGCTGCTGTAGACGGTCCTGCTGGAGATACTCCCGGGTATGATTTTATAAAGACTGCTGACATCTGCCATACAGAGAGGAGCAGAACAAGTTGTTTGTTTGTAGAAATAAGTCCAATTAACTCCTACAGATGGAACTTAATCCGTTATTTGTGCAACAAACCATTATGGTGCGTAATCACTTTGGACTGCCATTAGACAGCTTTAAATGCTTTCCTAGAAGGCAATTTTGTGAAATCTTCAGGTTAAAAAAAAGATTATCCTGGAATGTGCAGAATGTAATAATCCAAGAAAGAGACAGTGAAGTCCTGAGGACTCTGCCAAATCCCTGTTTGGGAAATAGAGGCATCAGTCCCCTCACATGCTTCAGTTCGTAATTAAGCACATCTCACGGGCATGAAGCAAGAGTGGAAAGGAGGCCGTGTGCTGACACAGGCTGGTCTTTCCCTGAAGCACAACGAATCTCCTGGGTGGAAACCAAGGGAGCAAGGGGCTGAATAGTGCAACTAAATGAACGAGCTCAGAGCAGGGATGTTAGTGAGACACTCTAAGCATTTTCTTTCCAGTTACAGCGTTAGAAACGCCACTTTCTGAACTCGATGTCGACGCTTCCGTTGGCACAGTGCATGCAAGGCCGTGTCCGTGAACCCTTACTCACTATTACTCAAAGAATAAAGCTAATCTCTTTTCTAAAAGTCTTGCTTCAGCAGGTTTTTACTCTATGCAGAAGTATGCTGCGCACTCCGTCCTACTGACCCTTGCCAAAGTCCTATTGACAGTCCACGAGTCAAATGGGGCAGGAGCTGAATGAGCACGATTTCTTGTACCTACGGCGTCATGCACGTGGCAGAGAGAAGGGTGGCACCTCTGTCCCAGCCTCTCTAATGTGATATTCTTTTTCCTTTTCGAACCGTCAGAGTTTCATAAGATTTTCAAACAGCGAGATGGGAAATACTAACAGATGCTGCTGCAGAGACAGTCAAATAGAGGCAAAAGTGGGAGACCTGAATAACAACGAGTGCTGTGCCATCAGCATTTCCACGCTGACAGAGAAGCGCATTATCCATTGGGAAGAGTCTATTCACTCTTGTCTAGTGGATCTTAAACTGGAAGATTGACAACTGAATAATATTAATATTAACAGTAATATTATTATTATTATTAATAATCATAGTAATAGAGGAGCATTGCTCAGTGCCTTGACCTGGCACCAACAATGCTTTGTGTGAACCGTTTGCCATCTCTCCCGAGAGGACAGTAACCCCAGCAGAGAGGCGGTGGGGTGGAAAACCCTATTTCCAGGGGGTACAGCTAGCTCACCCCTTCAGCTCAGCCTTACACTCCTCATTGCCCTGGTGATTAATAATGGCCCTGGGTCCCACAGGCCTTTTAAAAGGATCTGTTACTTTGCCATGGCTCTATGACATCTGTGATTTCTTTAGTATTTTTTCATATTGATCATTATGCCTTTTGGTTGAGGAGGAAGAGAGAAAAGGCATTAATTGATCATCAGCGCTATCACTGGGCTACTGGGCATAAAGCTGGTTTTAACAAGTCAGTTAATTTGTTAATCTGGATTAAGAAATGCTTCAGTAATGTCCTTTGAAGACTATAAAAGTAAAAGTTTAGCAAAGTATCAGCTGCAAGTATTTTATCCAGTATTTTGGCATCTCCATTCTGCAGTGCTCGCATACAGTACAGTCAGTAAATCTCCTTGGTCCTTAGCAGCTCTGCTCCTCCAGATGATTTCTTTTCATTGCATATGCCACTAGTAAAAGAGCTCCGGAAAATTAGTTCTCACCTGCTTCTGCTCTGATAATCTCTACCTACTACACAAATCAGTCTTAATGGAGCATTTGAGCCCCAGAGATCTATAATTATAGTATTAAGTTTCATGTGCTCACAGGTAGTAGGGCAGACTGTATTTTACAGACCATGTACAGAGTAAAATCAAAATCTACAACAGATTGACACCCAATAATGAAAATCCTTCCAAGGATGCTCTTGTTAATAACTAAACCCCAAGCATTGTTTGTGCCTCGCTCCAGCAGGGACGACATTAAGTAGGGCACCACATGGCATGGAAATCACAGAAAATCCTTGTTATCTAAAACCCGTCCAGAATTTTGGATTCGCAGCTATTTGTTCATTTTTCGAGCCCAGGTAATCGACAGAGACTCTCTAGAGCTTCAAATCAGTTGGAAAAGGCTGGAACAGAGTAGTTCCAGCGCTGTGAGGCTGCTGTGGGCCTTGTCACCAGAGCAGATGAGCATCTTGTAGTTAGTAGCAGACTGTTCCCCCACAGTAAATCTCAGCAGAGCGAAAGTGGGATAATCTCAGTTGTGTTTTGAGAAAGTCTGGGCTGGAAGCACGTTTCCCAGCTAGCAGGGATGCCCTATCTATGGGGCCATCTCAGACTTTCTCTCCTAACTAAAAGGGGAATTAAGAGACCTAAGGACTTGCAGAACCTCCTGGCAGAGCGTCCCTAATGCTTGCATGTCCCGGAGGTGGTTGTTTGGATCCAGCAAGAATAAAGGATTACCAACACCTATCAGCAGACATATAGAAAAATGCATATACATATATGCATATATACGTATATGTGATGTGGTGCCAAGATTCAAATTCAAGCTATTTCAGTTATTTCTGAAGTCAGTAAGGGTCTTGCCGCTGATTTCAGTGGGACTGAGATTGATGTCTGTTTATGGAAGTTTTTTACCCCATAACTATCTGGTATCTCCAAAGAATTTGCCAACGATTTCAGCAGTCCTAGCATCCAATTCACCTATTTTTTTTCCCTGTGCTAGCGCAAGGAGATGATTGTAGTGCAATTAAAAAAAGCCGCCTGTTTGCAATCGGGGTAGCCTGTTCCAGCTCCCTGTCAATTCACCAAACTGTTCTTTTGATAAAAATAAATACAAACCCTGTTGTTGTAAATGGGGGTGCAGGTTGGTACCGCAGCCTCTGAATGTAGGCATTCCATCTGTCCCGGCGGCAGATTTGTTCAACTATGTCTGAACCTATCACTGCTCGGGGGAAAAACTGTTCTCTGACTCATGTTAATGTATGAATCTAATTGTACCCTCACGCACTTTGCAGCTTTCATTGCCCATTAGGAACATTAACATCATACACTGAGTCCTGGTAGATGTATGGTCTTTATATACTGCATAATGTCCACAGATCTCTGCTCGCAGCTAAGAAAACACAAAAGAATAGAGGATATTTTGAAGTTTTGTGGAGTTTTTTTTTTTTTCTTTGAGATTGAAGTCCAGTGTCTTGGGACCCAGTGACTTTAGATGACCTTCCGTCTCCATGGACTGTACTAAATTTCAGCCCCTGGAGGCTACTCCATACAAAACCTCCTGGCTTTCAAGGGCAGGTGCAAGCAAAGCTTCACTGCGTCACAGATCAAGACCTGTTACTGCCAGAATTAGATTTCACAAATCTCTTTTATTTAACAGGACATCATTAAGGAACTGGCCTATACTGGTTGCCGGTGCCTTTAATGAGTATAAGTATTATGCTGCTATTAAGATTTCCAAGCAATAATATTTCCTTTTCAGCATTTATACTTACTGAGAAACAGAGCTGGATGTATGTCTATAAACAAGCATATGAACACTGTGTTAAAGAAATGTAAGGATTGCAGACTCAGGCACTCAAAAAGGAGGAAATGCTGACACTGAGGTGTCTGTGTAATCTTAATTTAGCGCCTCTCCTTCTAATTTTTGTGGAAATTACATGTCCCCATGTTATATTTTTGATAATACATCCACCTTCTTCGTTACATAGGAGGGTTGATTTTCAGGCATAGATTTTGCCTGTGTGATGAACGGCTTCTCGGCGTTTTGCCCGATGCTTTCCCTGTTTGCCCTCTGCCTTTTTCCCTGCAGAGTGTATGATCATGTCCTGAAGACTGACTTTCTTCTTGGGCTTTTACAGCAGTCCTGAGCATCTGAGTGCTCTGAAAGCTCTGCTTAATGAAATCATTAAATTCACTGATTATGTGAGGGGATGGTGGGACCCCAATTTTACAGATGGGAAACTGAGACATAGAAAAATGAAAGCCAATTCATTCCACTAACCCTGGGCTGTCCCATCTGAGATGTGTAGGAGCTGACTTTTTTGGGCTTGTACAACACCATATATCCAAGCACGCACCTCCTTTCCCCACAAACACCGTTAACTGCCCATACAGCTCTGATTCACCCGTGTTTTGGAGCTGGCTGGAGAGACATGGCCGAGCTGCCTCATTCCTCCCATAAAAGAGGGCAAAGAAGATAAAACTGTTGCTTTTAAGGGTGTCTGTGTGTGCCTAGTGCGATGTGGGAGTGTTGAGCAGTGCTGAAAGGGGGGACGATGGAGACACGAAGTGTAGAAGCCCTTCAGCAAGGTAGGATTTGGGGCGTCAGAGGGCTCCCCCATTGCACACAAATGCAGCAGAAAGGAAAGGTTGGGGTTTCCCAACAGTGGGGCAGATTTCATGGAGGCGAGGGCCCCGCTTGACACCCCCAACCTCTAGCTGAGAGCCAGAGCTGTGCCAGGGCCGGTGCCACGCGTGTGCAATGCACCTCTGGCCACCCTTTGCCTGTGCCCTGCGTGGGAGTGAGCAGGGAGAGCCTCCGTCCCACCGCGGGATTTGGGGAAAAGGGACAGCTCATGCCAGCCGGGTTCTCCCAACACCGCAGGTTTAGGCAAAGCTGTGAGCTCCGTACCCTGTTCAGGGGTGCAGCATCCTCACCTTGTCCCAAATCCCCCAACACCTTCCAGCTCCCCTTACGAACCATGGCAAGGACAGCCCCGAACACCAACGCTGCTGGTGGCACCGCTCCGCTCCTGCTCTCTGCCCGCTTATCCTGAACGGGTCTCTAATCCCTTCCCTGCCAGACTCGGGGGCCAGCTGATGTTTTTGCAGGTAGCCACAAGTGTCTGTGGCCAGTGTGGTGTCGGAAACGCCAGCAGGGCCCGTGCCGACTGTCGCCTTGGGGCGAACCTTTCCCTTCCACCCCAGGGTCCTTCTGAGGAGCGGACCCCCCCGAGCTTAAGAAACAAAACCCCAGAGGCACTGCTGAAATTCAGTAAAAACGTTAAAACTTTTATTTACAGGGTAAAGTACAATTTCTTAAAAAAACCAAACCCAAACCAAACCCCCACTTTGATAAGAGGCATAATAATAGAATAAAGCTCTTTATGTACAAAAATACAATTTTCATATGAATGAACATCTTGAATAAATTAAACCGCGATCTGGCCCAGTCGCTGAATACGCCGTGTCTGCTCCTGCTCTAAAGCAAGACTGCCGCGCTGGGGGTCAGCATCTATAATGCATGAGCCTCTCCGCTTGTCCTTCGGGCGCAGGGTCCCATCGGGGCCGGTGCTGGGCCCCCCCCTCTCCCCGGGCGCAGGGCAGGAGGGATGCGCTGAGCCCCGTGCTGCGCCCCGGGGCCGCATCGGCCCCTTAAGCCTTTTCATGGCATTGTCAGGGCGTTCAAACCAAATTTTCATGCTCGTTTTTCTTCGCTGGAGAGCTACAAATTGTAAAATTGACTTTTCACCTCGTCTGCGGCAGCAAATCTGTCGCTTTTCTTCCCGGTTTTCGGAGTCGTGAGGAGGCGAGGGAGGGGGGGAATGGGGGGGGGTGGGGGGGGGGTGCTGGGTGCTGAAAAGTGCAACGGGAGGAGACACCCCCTCCACCCCCCCCCCTCCACCCCCCGGGCGGGGAGAGCCGGGCGCCCCTGCGCGGTGCGGTGCGGTTGCAGGTGCGGTGCGGTGCGGTTCAGCCCTTAACGACAAGCGGCTCCCGGCCCCGCGGAGGATGCGGGCAAGGCGCGGAAAGCCCGCAGGCTTTCGGCGGGCGCGTAAGCGCAGTCCTCGGAGGTGGCGGGGCTGCTGGGAGCGGAGGCGGAGGCGCAGAGCGAAGGGGCGGACGGGGAAGCGCTGGAGAACCAGGAGCCGGCGTCGCTGCCGGGGCTGGGGGGAGCGGCGGCCCCGCGGAAGGTGGGGGGGGGCGGGAGGCATTGCTCGGCCAGGCGGAGGGTCTCGGAGAGGGCCCAGATGTAGTTGTAGGCGAAGCGCAGGGTCTCGATCTTGGTGAGCTTGGTGTCGTCGGGGAAGGTGGGCAGGACGCTGCGGAGCTCGTCCAGGGCGGCGTTGAGGTGGTGCATGCGGTTTCGTTCCCGATCGTTGGCCTTGACCCGCCGGCTGCGTTTCAGCGTGTGTAGCAGCGCTTCGGTACGCGCCCGCGCACGGCCGCGCCTCCGCCGCCGTTCCCGCGGAGCGCCCGGCGGCTCCGGTGCGCCGCCGCTGCTGGCCGCCTCCGCGGGCATCCTGCGGGGGGGGGGGGGGGAAAACACGGAGCGTCCGTCACTGGCGGCGGGGAGCGAAGGGGAAGGTGCGAAGAGGGCGGGGGAAGGGGTGGGGGGAGAGAGGAAGAAAAAAAAAAAAAGGCAAACCAAAAAGAAAAACCGACCCCCAAACGCCCAAACCCAACCCAAAACCTAAGGGGGGGGTGGAGGTGTGGGAGTGCTTGACACGCGGCAGGTGCCTGCTCCCCCCCCCCGTACTCACATGGAAAGGCACTCCCGGGGATGCGGTTAAGGAATAACGGGGTAAAAATATAGACGGGGAAAAGGAAAGCTTGCTGCTGCAGGGGAGGGAGGGAGGGGGGGAGGAGGGCGGCGAGCCCTCTGTGGATGGGGAAAAAAAGGGAAAAAAAGGGGAAAAAAGGGAAGAAAAAGGGAAAAAAGGGAAGAAAAAGGGAAAAAAGGGAAGAAAAAGGGAAAAAAGGGAAGAAAAAGGGAAAAAAGTGGGGGAAAAGGGGGAAAAGGGGGAAAAGGGGGAAAAAAGTGGGGAAAAGGGGGAAAAAAGTGGAAAAAAGGGGGAAAAGGGGGAAAAGGGGGAAAAGGGGGAAAAAAGTGGGGAAAAGGGGGAAAAAAGTGGAAAAAAGGGGGGAAAAGAGGGAAAAAGGGGGAAAAAAGGGGGGGAAAAGAGGGGAAAAAGAGGGGAAAACGAGGGGAGAAAAGGGGGGAAAAGGGAAAAAGGGGAAAGAAGGGGAAAAAGGGGTAAAAAAAGAAGGAAAAAAGGGGGAAAGAAGGAAAAAAGAAAAAGGGGGAAAAGGGGGGAAAAGGGGGAAAAAGGGAAAAAAAGGGGGGGAAAAAAAAGGGTGAAAAAAAAAAAAAGGGAAAGGCGGGGCGGGGGGGGCCGGGGCCACGCGACCGCTCTTGTCTTTGAAGTGCTGCGGGCTGCGATCCGCTCGTGTGAGCGGCGGCTTTGGCACACGACGGCGCGGCCGCCCGTACTTATAGCGGCGGGCGGACAATGGCCCCCGTGGCCGCCCCGCGGGGCCGCGCCGAGGCGGCAGGTCGGCCCCGTGCGCCGCGCCCTCCGGAGCGTGCCCGCAATTACCGCGGGCAGCCGCGCATCTGCCGCGCCCCCGGGGGGAAGGGGGAGAGGAGGGAGGGGGGGGGGGGACACGGGACCGGGGGTCCGCTCCTTACACCCACCGCGCTTGGGTCCCCCCCGCGACCGGACAAAGCGTGGGTGGGGGGTCCGGGGAGGGGTCACCGGGCTGGGTGTTTCGGTCGGGGTGAGTTTAAAGCGCAGGGGATTTGGAAAAGAAAAAAAAAAAAAAAAAAAAAAGCGGTTTGGGTTTCCACAGGATGGGCCGTGCTTTCTTTTTCTTTTCTTTTTTACCCCCCCCCCCAGCCAGAGCCGGCTGGAAGATTTCTTCAGGTTTTCTTTGCACCTCCAGCTTTTTCTACACCCCCCCCGTCAAAGGGAAAATACTCTGGAACCATAAAACTTGAACTCAAAGCAGGTCTTTTCCCTCCTGCACTTCAGAGGAGGGTATCTACACGCGCTTTGGCTCTCAGGCGCTTCACTTGGAAAAGGGTTTTGCAGGTGCTCAGAAAGTTAAAAATTCCAAATTACGCTTATCTTACAAACTTCAGTGGTTGTGAAAGCATACATAGAATACTTCTTTGTCTCTGGAGAAAAGCCAAGAACTCTGCTGGTTTTATTGTACAGTTCTTGCTGCCTCTGCTAATCCCCATGAAGTGCCCAGGTACCACTACTTAACACTTTGGGAAGCCACAGTTCCGTAAGCGGCTAAAAAGTTCCCCAATTCTGACATCTGGCTTTTTGCATCCTGCCTCTCGGTACTGTAAGGAAGCCCCGTTGTCAGCACTCAGGTACTTGCCTGTCTGGAAGGTTTTCAGTTTCACCGTCCATCGGTAGCCATTCTTAGACTTCTATGCCTAAACTCACATTTATTTACACGATTGCCCCGTACTTTAAACATAAATTCACTCCCACTCCCGTGATTTTCTCCTATGCCTTTGATAAGCAGGCATAGTTATTGTCTTCACCTCTGCATTTCGAGTTCATAGCAGCTATTCTTTACTTGAACCTGAGAGAGGAGTTTGCTGTCGGAGTTATTCCTTCTGCTTTCCACCCTCCTCGCTTTTGAGATGATGCACGACACCAGCAAACTGCCACGGCCGGCCTTCTTTGTGCCAAAAAGATCGCGCACAGAAGTGAGCAATCCGAAAAAAGCCCTGGGTGATGAATATTAATGAGTCTCAAACTAGAAATAGTTTTCCAGTGGCCGAGCTTGCAGGATCAGCTCGCTTTCTGCTTTTTAACATCTTTATACGGCTACGGACCTTCGATGTGCAATCTCACCGCGGAAGGCCAGGCGATGGGGCCTGGCTGTTCTGCAGGAGGGACTGAGCTCTCTCAATCACCAGACCTGCAATCAGGCTGATGTTTTTAGGGCCCGTGCATGCATAAATGACTTTCGGCGCTAAGTAGTTCCACCTCACTGAGTTACTCATGTCCTTAAGTGACGGCACGATTAGAGGCCTCGGTCGGCAGACGGACATCGGCGGCGGTGGAGTTTCCAGCGTGAACCGGGAGAAAGTCAGAAGGGACCAAAATTTAAAGGTTATGGAAGCATATGGCAAAAAATGTTAAACTTTTGTTAAAGTGCACTTTGTATGTAGTGATATAAACTCCAGTGTTGTCTGCAACACTTTGATTGTCTTTTGTTTAGGTGTCTTTGAGCAGTCAATAGTTTATTCATTAAAATGTTTATGATTCCCTAGAGTTTCACAGACTTTGGCACAACCGATCACTTGTCTGAAAGTTTGCAGTGAAAGCGCATTATTCATTAGTCCTTATCCATCATTTGCAGTTTGTCATTTGTTATTCTCTTGTTTTAAAAGTTTGTGCTCCAATCAAGGAGGGGAGAGAGCACCATGTGTCTCTGTGATCAGTCACAGCCATGAATAGCCAGAGCTGAAGTGAATGTTTCACAAACAACCCATAGGCTGAAATTTGTTTGCATAATCTATTCACTGCGTACTTATGAATAACGAATGCATTCACAGAACCAGAATTGTTTCAGGAAGCCTTCGCAAACAGAAAGAAGTGCTAAATATCTTGGATAATTTATTCCCGATGAATAATTCAACCAGTTCTATCGCAGGCAGTCTACTAATTTTGCAGATAAATTATTCAGCCAACACAGATAATAGCTCTTACACCTTATGGGCCTGCTCCTATGGAAGTCAGCTGCTAAAGTTTCATGAAGTTTTCTGGGATCGGGAAAGAAAAAAATCCCAAACTGAAACAGGACCTTTGATTTCAAGGAACACAGAGTGTGTTCCCAGCTGATGGCCTTAGTCTGATTTTCAGCCTTTGGAGTCGCTTCTTCGCCTTGACGTAAGTGCAGCTAGGCTCAGATGGACTCGTGGATGTTATTAGTTTCATATTTTGAGCTCTAAGGAAGCTTGCCATAAATACCATTTGCTTTGAGACAACTTACAGCACTTAAAAAATTAAAAGAGAGGAAAAAAGATTCAAATGGCATTTTCGACTACGGAAACCGTAAAAGCACAGCTGGATCGGCCCATCCTTCGCTATGTGGGATGGCAAACTGCTCATCTGAAATCGGAGCAAACTGTTGTGGGCAAGTTTCCACGTGGCGCATTTATCCCTTGGTGGACCGGGGCCTTGAGCACGAAGCTTGCTCCTCCGCCTTTGTGTTGAGGTGTCACGCGTAGGGTCTCGCTCATGGCTGGACGCCAGTAAAAGTAGAAAAAAATAAAGGTGGAGGAAAGGCTGTTGGAGAAAAGGTGCCACAAAGCTCCCAGGTGCTCGCAGCGAAGGCTGTCGGTGCTCGGCACTGCTCTCTGAATGTGCCATTTCCAGCAAGGAAAAAGCCGGCCCGTGAGAAGATACCGTTCCCTGGTAAGTGTTCGTTGTACCTTGTAAAGGTGAATAAATCTCCACATTAGGAATCAGCCACACATTTCAAAAATGACCAGAATTACGCTCATTAGAGCAGTGTTAGCATCACTCTTCTCCCCAAGTATGGAAATGAGCGGTTGACAGTAAAACCGCAATTGGAAGATGCCTCAGAGAAGTTAGAGGTACTTCATTTTTTTTTTTAAGGCTTAAGATGCACATCAATAGAACAACTTGCCAGACTCTGTGTTTTGTTACATTAGTACGTGAGGGCTTAACTAATATTGGGATGAGTGTCAAAACCGCATATCAACCAGGAGAATACTGCTTTTTTGCTCCCTCGTCGATTGAAAGCATGGCCAGAGCGAGAAGGCAGAGCTGTCTGCGGAAAACGCTTTCAACTGCATTTGGAAAGATGATGTGGCTGGTGGCAAAGCCCTCACCCTGGGAGCAGAAAGCTCGACCCCGTGCCTTGCAGGAGTAAAGGGAGGGTCATCCTCGCTCATCCCTGGGGATGCCCAGGTCGATGCAGCAGGGATTTTAAAAATAGATGGAAAACCAGAAGATGGCTCGACGGGGGAGCTTGTCTCCCCGTGCTTGCACGAGCACGGTGCAGGGCATGGCGGCTGCTTGTCCAGCCAGGGCTGGGGACAGACGTGCGCCATAGGGATGGACATACGGCGCCGGGCTCCTGGGACCGGAGTCAGCTTACAGCTCCCGACCCGAGGCTACCGGAGGGCTCAGGGGTTCACGCCTTGGCTACCGACTAATGGACAGCCCTGGAAGTCCAATATTTGAAAGGGATCTCAGCCTGCACGGAGGCAGCGTTAACCCCTTCCGCAGCAGGAGCCGCTTCTCCTGCTGGGGAAACGCCTGGGGAGCAGCTCGAGGGCTTCGTCCATAAAGGATTTTGAGCTCAGATCCGACCTGCCTGCGGCCAGCGTGAGGCCTCAGGCCGCGTGCCGGGGACAGCCGGCGGGAGCGGAGCACGGGGGCATCGCAGGGAGGGTCCCTGGGTACCGGGGGGGGGTCCTGGCCCGGAGGACTCGAATCCGCTCTGAAATCCCGCACAAGTGTCTGGGAGCCGTGGTCGGAGTTCAACCCCTCCCAGGGCCTCTGCAGAAATAGTGGGAATGTTTTATTTTCAGGTTTTAAACGCGTGATGTAACATTTTCCTTCTTTTTTGGGGGGGGGGGGGGGGGGCGAGTAGGTAAGCGATTGTTCCCTGCAAGCACAAATGTATTTTGTTTGTTGTAATTAAAATGTTTTAATGAGACAACCATAAAATCAACCATTAATTATTTTTTTTCAAACACTTCTGCTTCCTTTTGAGCTAGGTCTATTTAGAAATAGTTTAGAGAGTAGCCTGCAGTTTTATTCTTTCTTTGGTATTATACACAGGAGTGGAGAAGTCATTTATAAATAATTACACAATGTTTTGGGTCTTTGGGTTTGTATAATATATCAAAGCGATTAGTACACGCATTGTTCCATTGTAAATGGTTTTTTTCCCTTCCTTTCAGTTTCACTTGCCTTGTCTTCTATCTAAACCTTTTTCGTGAAATCCTTTGTCTTCCTCATTCTTTTAGCTTGTTACAGTGCAGGGACATTCTTCTTATTCAAACACTCACAGCATGAGCAAAGAAAGCTACTTCTGTCGCATCTTAAGTTTTACCATAACTTTCTGGCATTTTCTTTTCTTCCAATTTTCCCAGACTACTGATAGGGTAATGAAGAATTATAACATACATCAATTATTGGTGCTCACGGTGTATTATGCTCCTGAATTCAAGGGGAGATAAAGAGGGAAAAAAAAAAAAAAAAAAAGCACCACTTTCTGTGGTTTTGAGGCACATGAGAGAGGACTCGGCGCAGATTATTTATAACATCTTTCTGAGCATCAATTATGTTTGACTCCTACAACCACTTCCTTGTCCCACTGGTTTTACGGCCAGAAGGAGTCATTTTTGTGTGTGGTAGCTGCGGCATTTAACTTGTTTCTTTTATGAGGAGCCCAAACAATGCATCTTCAGGCCAAACAATCTATCTCCCCGAATAATAGCCCAAATGTCAGTCAAGCGCTCAGGGCTGGGAAATATATGATCATGGTAAAGGGCCACGGGAAGAAAGCGTGGAGATGGAGGGGTTCGCGCGGGGTCCTCGCGCGGCTCCGCAGCGGTGCTGTCTCGCCCAGTTTCGGCACTGGGTACCCCCGGGGATCGGGGCTGGACCAGGCGTGGGGCGCAGGTACCCGGCGATGTGACCGGGCTGCCCGAGGTTTCGACAACCCTAATCTGAGTTATCCCAGGAAAGTTATCCAAACTCTCCCGGTGCGGTCACGCTGCTGGGGCACGCTCCCTGCCTGGCCCTTCCTCAGTCTCCCGGCTACCACATGAACGGGGAAAAATGAGATTAGGATATCACCTCCGAGAAACGAGCCCTTTTTTTCCCCCACCTTATTGTGTGAGGGGTTTTTCTTCTCTTTTTCCCCCCCCTCCACCATCTCCCGCCCACAATTCCCCCTCTTTTGTTGATTTGTATTTTCTTAATTGAAGCTAGAACACTTATTCTAAAAGAAAGGGACAAAATTCATTGACCACCCTGCAGATGAAATCCCCCCCAACAACGTGCAAAGCAGGAAGCTTAACTACATGCTGAGATGCCTCGGTTTTCTTTTATACAATCCATATAAATAATTCTACTTAGGAGTGGCTTTTATTTTTATTTTCTCTTAACGCCAATGAAGATAACCTGGAAGAATTGAAGCACCGTAACAGTGGGATGAAATTGAGCCTGAGCATTTGGGGGGGCTTTTGGGGTCCCCCTCCCCAGCTCTGGGGATGGAGTCTTGCAGCCGGAGGAGGATGCTCCGGGACCACCGGCAGCCCGCAGGTCCCCACCGCCCCGCTGCGGGGGCCCGGAGGATTTGCTGTCATTTGCATAGCAGGTGTTGGGTCCTGGGCCATTCTTCCTTAAGGGAGTTTTAATACGGGATAAATTACTGGGAATTAGGAGGAGGCAGGCGACAAGAAAAGCGCTCGCCGAGTCTTCTCCCAGCCACGGCAGGGGAAATGGAGAGAATGGCTAAAGAAAAGGAGAAAAACCCAAACGCAGCGGCTCCTGCCCCAGCCTGGAAAGTTTAGGGTGCGCAGGGGTTGGGGGGCAGCTCCTGAAACTCAGGTTTGAAGCCAGGCACGCGGTAATCCCAGAGACAGTAATATGATTACCGGCCTGAGGATCTTTGAGTCAGTAGGTCTGGTAGGGGAGTTTAAAATGTTAATCCCTGGTATAATCCCTTCCCTGGCATTGTACGTACAAGGGTTGCACCCACAAGAGAATTGCCTGTTTCCTTCCCCGGGCTTCAGGGTGGGAGGGCAAGGCTGGGGAGCAACCCCCCTGCTTCCATGCACCCACACTGATATGCACACCCAAACACACGCGTGAACATGCGCACACCCATGTGTGCCCACCACGTATGCGCATCCACGTGCGCCCAGGCGTGTACCCACAGGCCCATGCACGCTCACGTGTGCGCACACGCGCAATCCCACGCGAACACGCGTGCACACACGCAGCTCCTGTGCGAAACTTCACCGCTGTCCCGAAGTTGTCTCGTCTGCCGTAAGAACTGCAGTGACAGCATCCAGAGATATTTGGAAATACCGGTGGCTGTCGTACTTGGGATCACGTGCTGGCTGGTTCGTAGTGTTTTTGCAATGCCTGGCTCTGGCCATGGCTAAGGCCAAGACAAGTGGTTAATAACAGCGATGCTACAGACTTTTCCGTACATCTAGATGGGTACACGTACATCTGCACACGAAATGGGACAGAAAGGCTGGGTCACCGGTGCTGCCAGGGGGGTCTTGATGAAAATTTCCTATCACACCTCAGTCACTGCTTAGCCCTGTCAATTAGAGTACACGTACATAAAAGAAAAATGAGATGCTTCACATGTTTTTAAGCAGAGAGTCATTTTGAAATGCATCCACCTGTAGGCTTTTGTTGCAGGTGGGAAAGGGTTGCCTACAATTCTTGTTTTGGCCCTCTGTAAAGGGATGTCAGTATGAAACCATCCAGATGCTTTTCACATCAAAGGAGGCTTGACGTTTTAAATATATAAATAGAGGCCATCTATAATAAAAGACTGTATCAGTGAGGAAGAAGCTGACATCTCCTCAACTAAAAAAAAAAAAAGCAGGTGAATTCACCCCAAAAGAGATGTGAGAGCTCGGCAGGGACGTGCCGGTGCTTGCGGGAGCCCCAGCGCCCGGGAAGAGCCGGGCAGGTGGAAAAAGCAAGGAGAGAGCTCCAGCCACGGGCCTTGGGCCATGGCCCTGCACCCTGACCCCAGGGATGGGACCTTTGGGGTGCAGTTCCCACTGCCCTGGCCATGAGAGGGCCGAGGGTGACACCCCAAGGCACAGCGCTGCAAACTCGGCCGTGCGGAGCTGGAGGGTTCGCAGCTCCCTGGGCTCCAGAAAAGCTCCCGTGAATATTTAGCAAAGCAAAACCTGCTGTACTGACCGAAAAATCCTGCTTTCCTTTGGGCTTATGCTGTCATTTTATTGCTTTTACTGTATTAGTTAAAAAAAAAAAAAAAAAATTATCTCAGTAAAACTTTTACGTGACCTTGAGTACAATTGTAAAGATTTCTGAGTGAGAAAAAGTGATACAAAGAGCTTTTCCTGGCTGAGGTTTGGTGGTTTGGGGCTGTTTTAGATGCGGTGAGAGCTGAGTTTCGGAGAGCTGGTGTCGGGCCCTGGGGAGGTAGGCAGGGCTGGCTGGGCAGCGGAGAGCTGGGTTGAAAATGGATTTTGCAGTTCAGAGGTCAAACAGTGAAACTGGGCTCTGGGTAGGGCAGAAGGAGGAAGAGATTTAGTTTAGCTTAGAATACAAATTTTAGAAAATGTCAAAATGAAACACCTGGTGGCTGCTGAATTAAGATGCTTCAGTGAAAACACACTGAGATGGCACCCTGACTCTTGAAAGTAACTTTTTTTTTTTTTCTGCACCAACTCAGCCTTTTGATGGATGTTCCACTGTTTTTCGAACAGATTTCATTAAACTTAGCTGAAAGCAAATGGTAAATAACTTGTAGATCTGCTCTGCTTTCTGGAATTTAAAGGAGTACTTTGCACTGACTTAAATGGCCCCTGGCTATCCATTTAACTGGGCTGCTTTGCAGTTCATTACCTTAGTATTATATGTGCAATATATCTTTTAAAGTTCCCGTTCTTCAGGGACAAAACCACAGGTATAAACATCTTAAATTCTAGCCTGAATCACCTCACTGTTAGTGTAAGCAGCTGCGGTGAAGGTGAGGGACCCACTGTTGCTCTCCATCACCCTGACAGCCAAGTATCATCTCTTTCAGCATCTTTTCATGATAATGTCTCCAGGTACAAAAAGAAAAATAAAAGCATAGTGTTAAACTACGGGTGTAACAGCCCTTGAAAACTCCCAGGCAGCATATGGGTTCAAAGTGCTGAATTTGCTGGGACCAGTACCTAATGATGCAACTGCTGGGACCAGTACCTAATGATGCAGCTGAACTGGGCAGAGAATAAAGGAAAAATTCTGCAGAAGACACTGCAGGTGCTGTGCTTTATGCCTGGAGCTGGACTGTGGGGGATCGGAGTACACAGGTAAGCTTGACCCCCAGTTAGGTGGCAAGAACAGTTTTCAAGGTGTGTATTAGCCCTTGTAATTACTGAACGTTTTTCTGCTAGGGAAGCTTTAAGTTGTAGGTCTGCTAATACATATTTGAGAATAGCTTGAAGGTGTAAAATGCTAAATAAATACAAATTCTAGTTCTAGTAGTCAGGGAATTAGAAAGACAGTGGAGCAGTGTGATTAAGGGAAAGTTAATGTTGTCCTAGGTGAGGTGTTTTTTTTTTTTCCTTGGGGCTGTATGCACTCCCACAGTAACGAGCTCCTCTGAAACGAGTATTTGGCTAATGAGGGGGGACAGGTTTGGCTGATCTGTTTCCGCTGAGCCTCTGCTGCAGGGGTGCTGCTTTCTTTCCCAATTTAAGCATGTATTAAAGGGCAATAAATTCTGTGTTCACAGATAAATAGTAAAATAAGTGCAATTGCTAATTATGAAGTGAATGTACTTCTTCAGACTATAGATGTTCCTTGGATAAAACCCAAAATATTGTTTTTTCTTTCACCTCAGGTTTAATGTGCTGCAGGGCTTGAGCCTGTTTCCACTTATTCTGGTGGGAATTAGAGACAATTTCTCCAGAGTCGGTGCAGCTACACTTCTCTGAAGCAGTTGTCGGAGTTAAGCAGGGCTCTGAGCCTCTTACCCCACTGTGCAAACAGAGGAGGGGATCCAATGGGGCTGCAAAATCACAGAGAAACATCTTTCACAAGATCGCTTTTTTATTATTTGCCTTGTGGGCCTTACGTATATACAGATGGCTCCTATTCGAAAGAAACTTTTTTTTCTTTTCTTTATTTCCCCCTGAAACAAACAGGGTATGATTTTGGTTTTTATAGTTTTCAGTACTTGGTGTTATTTATCTTCATTAACCTGTTAATGACCCCAGACCTCCATCCCACACATTACACACCAGGTGCTGGGAATTTAGCTCTTGATCTATGAGCTCCACCCACAGCCTTCGCCGGAAAAAGAGACAACCCCCCCTTTCCTGATTTGTAAGTGATGGAACTAGCCACAAGATGTCAACCTTTACCAAGCTGCAGTTTGGAGCCAGCTCTGCTCACCCAGCAGCAGCCGGGGTGGACAACCCTGCGTGGAGGCTCTGCTGGAAAGCCCAGGTACCTGCTTCAAGTAAGTGGGCAAAAGTCCCCTGAGGCTTTTCAGAACATGGAAAATTGATTTTTTTTTTTTTTTTACCACCAGGCTTTGCTTTATGATCATGCTTTATTTCTGTTGGATTTTCTTTATTATCTTCCGCTACAAGCTTTAGCCAAATTGGGCACTGTTGTGTGTGGAAAAGGGAAAGGGTCTTGCTACAAAGAGCATGTTATCCAAAAAAGATAAGGTCAAAAATGGGTGAAGGAAAGGACTATTACCAACTAAATGTTATATTTGTGTGCACATAAATATATATTTAAGTAGTGAGTTACTGCAGTGAGTTACTGTAGATCTTGAGATCCTTGTCCAGTCGCCGGAGCTGTGTACCCAGCACTCCATTCCTGTGGGTTACAGCGTGCTGTAATTACCCTTAAAACAGAGCACCTGGCATTCAATCAACTATTTGGATTATCATGACACAGATGGCATAGAGCTGAAACTCTAGGAAAACAGGAAGGAGGTTGGTTTTCCCATAGAAAACCACATCTTTCAATTTGTGTTTCAGCTCCAGGTTTCAGAGCTTGCTGCTTTCCAGCTTCTGCCATCAACTCTTAGGATAAAAGTAAAAGCCCCAAAGTACTGGCCCTTGGCACACGTGGCCGTGCCCGTGTGCTGATGCGGGGCCAGTAGGACCAGCAAGGGGTTTTGGGCTGGGACCCCTGATATGTGTGTCCTCTGTGGTCTGAGCCAAGCACCTGAGATCAGATAAGGGTGCTCTGATCAGTAATGCTGCTGACTTTGTGTTTTCTCTTCTGTGTACTGTGCTGGTTTTGCCCCTCTCCATCCCATCCTTTTTTTTTTTTTTTTCTCCTGATCTTAGAATAACATTTCCCAGGTGTGATAAACCCAAGAATACTTCTTTTTCTCTTAAAGTTATATTTGACGTTTTCCCTCTCTGGATCAGTGTTTCCAGGCATTGTTACCCAGTATGTTGCTCTGTACGTTTGAAGTGTTGGGATTTTACCTGCTGGGCAACACCAAACCTCTGCTTCCTCGCAGGTGCTCCCTTTGGGGATGCAGCGCGTGGTGGCCCTGCTCTCAGCCTAAGGTGGACTGCGCTTATCAAGTTCAATTGCTTTCTCCAAAAAGACCCTTCCAAGCACCCTGAGATTCACAAGAGGTCCCAAGAATTCCCTGCTTTTTTATCCCGTAGCTTCCCAGAGTCCTGTAGTAGCTCGTGGGCTGGTGGCATTGCTCAGAGCCAGGCATGATCACTTGACACTGATTACTGTAATGAAGAACTGGATTTCCCTGGCAGGACTGTTTTAACTGTTGCATAAAAATGGAGAGGGAACACCCTGCCAGTCACGTTTTAAATTTGAGAGGTAGCACTTGGCAAACTGGTTCTTGCTGGGGAGGAGTGGCGCTTGACTGGGAATTACTGGTTCAAGGAGGGAGCTGAGGAGCTCCAGGCTGATTTGTTTTTCCTAATGTGGCTGCAGAAGTGATAAGTCTTCTAGACTTAGAGAGGAAGCTGAAGTAAACCCCAAGGAGAAATGTAAATGGTGCAATTATGAAGGTAATAGAAATGGAGAAGTATTTTTATGCAACACAATGGAATGGGCAGTAATGAGGCAAAAATGCTGAGGGATAAAGACAAAAGACATTTCTTCCGGGATTAGAACTGAGCTCAAAATTGCCAAAGCCTACTGGAAGAGGAAAAAAAAATAAGCCTGTTGTAGCATTTCTTTTCCTTTAATAAGCTTCTTTTTCTGGGAGTCCTGAGTGTTCAGATGTAGCACACTTAGTGCCTAGTAACCCAACAAAGCTTTGATTGGTGGCTCTGCAGAAAGATTTTCTTTTCCTTGCAGGTTTCTAACCATGAAAAGACACGGAGATCAGTTGCTTCAGAATCCTTAATTAAACACAACAAAGAAGGGCAATTAGAGCTGTGTTTTGCTTCTGTCATCCAGCAAATCTTGCAAACCTCAAATCCCTTTTCTTGCCCCAAGATTTATGATGGGAATAAATCATAATTATTCCTGTAATTATCAGCCTTAAGTGAACATCAGCAGGATTAATATATTTTTTTTTTTCTCGGAGGAGTTTCTGAAACCCATCCAAGAGGAATTCACTAACCTCTTTTGTTGTACAGGAAGAAAAACAAAAACACAGGCGTGGTGATTTTCCCAGGCCTTGGCTGCCTGCCTCCCTGTCACTTCATGTCACGTCATTCCTCCCTCCCAGGTCCCGTGTGCCCGCTCGCAGCAGAGCAGCTCCTGTTGCGCTGGATGCTCTCCATGTGTGTTGTCAGAGCGATCTCTGCCCAAAGAGCTGGTAATAGACACAAGCAAAAGATAAGAGAAAAATCTGAGAGGGTTTGAGTGCTTCAGAGGTCGACAAAAGGACCAGAAATACAACCTGTCACTCGGTGTTCAGAAAATAAATGCTCGTGCACGTTGCAGCTCTACAAAGCATTTCTTCCAGGGGTCTTGGCTTTGTTGTGATGGTTGGATGAAGTGGTGCTTGTACCCAGCGAGAGGGAACAAGTTCTCCTCTTCAGGCATTGAAGGTGATAACGTGCATCCGTGGGTTTTGCTGCTGGGAAGTCCGATGGTCCTGTCTGAGGACAGGACCCAAATGCAACACCTGGCGAATGGCAGCTGTGTGGGGTCCTGTGGGTCCTGGGCTTGCTGGAGAGCTGGTGCCAGGAGGGAGAACCGCTGGGCAAGAAAGCCACATGGCTCAGTGTATTGGGCAGAAATTCCTGATGTTTTTACAGGATTTTGGGCAGGTGGTTTGGGAATGAGTCTTCCCAGGGTTGTGCTGCAATCCGGTTTCCCGTGCTGGTGTGATGGATGTGGCAGCCAGGTGTCCTCTTTGCCCTTAGTGTGCGTGTTCCGTGTTAATGGGATAATATGACTCTGTAAACCTCTGAGCAGGTTTCCCAAAATACAACTGCATTTTCTTTGCTTTGGAGAGGGGGGTGTTTCCCATACCTGGGTAAGGAAATGCAACAGCTGAAGCTTTTCTTGCAGAGCTGGGGAAGAGCATTCCCAATATCAGCACTGCAATGAGCAGGCTCCAAGCTGATTTATAATGCAGATGGCTGGAGGGCCGTAGAGGTGTCCCCAGGCTGTCTGAGAAGGTTTTTGGTTGCCACTAGATGTCCTTTCAGCCCTGCTTTCTCCCACCGCTCCTCTAGAGCAACCATCTGGGCTGGGATCTGCTGGCCATGGCCCAAGAGCCACCAGACACCGCAGTCCTGTGGGGTTGACGAGAGCAAGGAATGGGGCTGGAGCCTCCCAAACATCCCTTTGATCTCGCACAGCTTTGTCTCGTGTAGTGCTGGCTAATAGGAATGAGGATGCTTTGGATGCTTAAAACACATCTTCTGGATCTGTGCTGGGTCTTAAATAATTTAATACCTCTAGTATGAATTGGGGACTGTTGCTGCATCACTACCTGGGCAGGGCCACTGATTAGTAGAGGTGATGGTCCAAGGAGGCAACCTTGGAAGGTAAAAAAGATGATTCTATCTTAGTTTCGCATGAGATATAATGACCAAATGAAATGGTGGTCCAATTTTGTGCAGGTTTTTAGTTTTCTCTATGAATTTGCAGAGGCAGTCTGTAGAGGTGGAGGGTCAGCCTTTCCAGAGGTACATGGTGTCAGAAAGCATGACTAACAGTGGGATTTTCCAAGTTCCCTGGATGCCCAGAATTCAGCAAACAATTAACGTTTCTGTAAGGTGTACATTGATACCTACAAGCACCAAAAATCACTGTAAGCATCTGGAGCTCTGTGCTTGCAAACGCAGCTGCAGCTGCTGTTCCTCAGGCAATGGCAATCCCAGTTGCTATTCTGGGGTGGGTTACGTCAGGTAAAGGAATTAGAGGCAAACTGCTTTGGGGTACTTTGCCAGAAACACGTGCTGGTTCCAAGGATATCTGGGGGCTCACGGTGTACAGCCTTTTAAGACAAAACGAGCACCTTCCAGGAAGCCCTCGGCTCTTTGTGGTTCAGGATCAGATGGAAATTGATGAATAACAGACCCAGAGGGTTTCTGATAGAGCAAACACAGACTCAGCGAGAGCTGCAAACAGCGATCCTCAAAAATACCTAAATTCCCATTTGTGACCATGTGCACCCCAACCCATTGAAGGAAACAAACTGAGCAACAAATCCCAGCATGAGTGCAATGCATGGAAGATCTATACAGTGCCAAAACTGCGAGCTGCCTTGGCATGAAGTTGGTGTGGCCGGGGCTTTCAAGATGGGCTAACCGTCCTTCTGGACCTGAAGCCCATGCTCAACCAACAGCCAAAACCAGCCCGCCTTTTTCCAAAGGTGCTGAGCAACTAGGAATAAGCGAGGTCTTCAGATGCTGTGCACATCTGGATTTAGACGCCTCATTTTTGGAAGCTGGCTTTGGAGGAAAAATATCCAAAATGTGACTGGTGTTTCATTTGACCTAATGGGAAGTGTATTTTGGAGAGTGTGAGCTCTGCCTGGGCTAATATAAAGCCCGTTAAGTGATGTCAGGTTGCACGGGAGGCCCTTTCCCCTTGGGCAGACTCAGCTCCCTGGCTGTGGGTCTCGGCGGGATGGCGAGTCTGGTGGGCAGTAGATTTTTATTCACTTTTTTTTCCCATTCCCTCCAAATGTGGGTACAGAAGGGACCCAGTTCTGATGTTTAATTAGCTCAGAGAGCTTTTGTGTTGCTCTAACACTGCCTTCAACTTCCCCCCCAGGGTGCAGGGGTGACCTGTGCAGACCCCCCGGCCCCTCTGATGACTTTACCATCGAGCCCCACGTTTGCTCCCACAGCCCTGATGAAACCTCGTTAGTGCGGAGCCAGCTCTCCCACCGCATGGACGTGGTCAGGAAAGGTCCCCTGCACGGAGCAATCTGTCACGGCCTCGTGCCTTGATTTAGGGAGCCTGGGGGGAGCCGGGGCACAGCAGGCAGCTGGACCCGCGGAGAACACCGTGCTGTCTCGCACAGACCACCAAGCAGCTATCGCTTCTTAATAAACTTTTTGGCCATTGCTGACCTAGCCTATATATGAACAAGTGAAAGGCAAGTGGTGAAAGGATCTGTATAACGTTACTAATCCCACGTAACGCTCTCGCTGAAAAGGCAAGGCAGGTTTCCCTGCTGTTGTGTCCTTTCACTGCAGCTGCCTGGTTCACCCTCCTGCTTTTATTAAAAATAAAATCTGATGGCGTTCTTTCCGAGCGGGTGCAGCCTGTGGATGCCCAACGCCCAAGGGAGGGACGGGGGGGCCAGGGAGGTCTTGTGCGCAGGGTTTGGTGCTCTGTCTTTGTGAGCTCCTGGCTGCGGTGAGCCGGGGAGCAGTTTTGCAGGCTGGATGGGGGAAAGCAGTTGCCAACTGCCCTCCTCGGAGGCTCTGGTAAGGGTTTATATCCTTGCGATGTAGCATCGGTTCTGGAGTAAAGGAGCTGCAGGGTCTGCTTGTGCTGTTCCTGCGCCCCAGGATGAAGCAGGGCTCCGGCTTTCCCTGCAAATGTTCAAGCTCTTACGAAGGTAAATTGGTAACTGGTGAGCAGTTGGGACTGGCCGGTGTGTGCTCAGACCGTGCTTCAGCAGCTTAATCTTTCAATCTCCAAGCACAAATGTGTGGTCTGTATATTAGGGAGGTGGGACTGAATGGTCTCCTGTGGCTTCACAACCTGCAGTCTGCTGGGGAAAACAAAAGCAAACCTTAAGGCTGCTGCCAAATCTAGGTGGAGGAGGTACCCTCGTGTATATATATATTTAAATGTTTTAGCAAAGCTGTGTTAGTCTGAAGGAAAGTGGTTGATGTTTTGTGTGTGGCAGTTTCCTTCTGACACAGTATTTCCCTTCACAACTGCAGTATCAGGGATGGCAAGAGATGCTCCTCCTGGTTTTGGGAGCTTAACAAACCTGCCTGGAGATGGAGTTTAACAGGCTTGGGAAAACCAGCTCAGAGTCACAGCTTTTTCTCTTCATGATTTCAATTCCTGTTTCCAAGAATTGTTTTGTTTGAAGCACAGATTTCAGGTTAAAGGGAATACATATATTGAACCAAACAGTTCTTTTTCTTTAGTCTCCCATTCCAGCAAGTGGAGAAAAAAAATTACAATTGGTTTCTTCTGTGCCCAGTTTTTGCTGGTGGTTTTTGGTCTGGCAGATGACCCCAGAACTAAGAGTCATTTGTACAGGCTATACCCTGCGAGGTGTGAGTCACCAAGTACTGCATTTGGGCAACTGGAGCTGTGCATAGCGTTCCCAATGGAGCATTAACCACCTCTTGTGCAACCATATCAATACTTTTCCAGGAAATGTATTGTCCAGTAGTCACTAAATAAGCATAAACTTTTTCTTGAAGTCTGTTGGTGTGTTGAAATCAAGTCTCCTCAAGGAAAAACTACTGGTTTTGTTAAAATGTGCCTCAAGAAAGGAGAGGGGCAGCTTGGCTAGCCTACAGGTCTGGGTTTGCCCAGAGATCGGGTTCAGAAGCTCAGCCTGAAGCAGAGCTTTGTGGTCTGTATCCCCAGAGGTTTAATTTCTTAAACACTCTGGGATCTTTTTCAAGCTTTTTAATAATAGGCATCTGAAGCTCGTAGCTCCATCCTTGTGCAGAATAGGAAAATACTTTGAAATCAAACAGCTCTTTCTCCTTCAGCTTTGCCAAGGTATTATAACAGTAAATAAGTCTATATAGTGTGCGTGTGCCTATATATAAATATATTTATTTTTTTCTGTCTGAACTGGAGGCAACCCTTGAGCTGAGGTCAGGTGTTGCCTTGATTATACAGTATAAAATCACTGTCGGCAGCAGCCCTGTGCTGGGAGCAGCAGGGAAGGAGAGCGGTGCTGTTCAGGGAAAGCAGGAGGTTTTAATGCATTTAAGCTCTTGCTGGCTTTACCCTTCCTATCTGTTGCTTTCCTTGTTTAGCTGGGGAGCGGTGTAGGAGCCTTGTTGGGTGCAAAATCCCTCCCTTTGGATGAGGGCAGAAACTGCAGAGAGAGGAGGGGGTGGCTCACAGGTTTTTGTTGCTTGACTTTCATTGTACAACCTTCCCTAATCTAACTGACGTCTTGTCTAAATCACTGCATCTTACTTGTTTTACATTTATTTACATTATTACATTTACTTCTTACTTTACATTTATTTAATATAACACTAGACTAATGGCTACAGGCACATGGCATAGCCCTTCTTTATGTAACAGGATTCCTTAGTGTTTGGGTAAAGTCCAAATCCTAAAATGAGAAAGGGAAGTGAATTGGACTGGAATAATGTTTTCTGGTTTCAGTGTCATCAAGATGCCATATCTATAAATCAGCTCTCTGATTCAGTGTTTTTCTTCAAACCAATTCATCCACCAAAAAAAAGTTATTAGAAGCATCCAGAGTTCCCTGATGGCTTAAGGAAATTTAAGAGCAATTGTCAGCTTTTTTAAATATATTTTTTATTACTTTTTTCATTTGTCTTAGAAAGAAATATGAAATCTGCATGCAACCTTCTAAATATTTCAAACATTTAAATAGCATATGATAATTTAGCAGTACAGTACATTATACAGAAAGATAATATAGGGAGACTTCCTATAGTATATTTACAAATGAAAAGGTAGTTTTGTTATTTTAAAAAGAGGAATGCACTGCTTAACATTGAAGTATTACATTCAAAATAATGAATATGTTGTATTGTGACTAAAACATATATAGGTATTTATATGTTTGCCCTATCATATTTTTCATAAAAAGGTGCCTTTTAAAGGCTTTTTTTTTTTTGTTGCTACAAATCTAGGAAATCATACACAATAGTCTTGAAGCTTAAAATGTCTCAGTACTGAAGCCATAAACTTTATGTAAGAACTTCAGGTGGAAAAAAAAAACCAAACCAAACCAAAAAACAAACCCAAATGTTTTCTTAGTAATAAAAATGACCTAGAAATGCTTTCTAATGCATGAAACATTAAATGGGAGATATGGTACGCTTCACCTTGCAGCAAGACCTCAAGTCCATCAAAGAGGTACACAAGTGATGTTCATACTCCTCTGACGATGTGCTGAGGGACCTCACTTCTGCAGTTACAGCCACGACACTTCGGTGGCATCTTCCCCAGCCAACTCCTCTTTGGTCCCCGCTTTGCCTGACTAAGGTGGAGGCTGCAAACATGACAAACAACCACAGCACCGAAGCTTTCCCACTGCGAAAGGGATGAGGGACGCGGCTATATAACACCTTTACAAACATGACTGTTTGTCTAATGAGCTTATAAAGCTCGATTGCAATCATAGTGAAGTATGAATGAATGACAATAAAAAAAACCAACCCCCAACCCAACCTCCTTAAAATGAAAAGCATGAGTTTTCCCAATCTCAGTACAGAGCAGATGGGTATGAAATCTGAAGTGCAACAGATACTTGTGAAATCTGGAAGCCTTTTGCACGTGGCTATAAAATGTAAAAACTGACCCTTGGTAAAAAGTGCTTTATAATAATATAGAATTTGTCTTATGTCTGTGAGAGAGAAACAATCTTCTGCAGAGCCCGGTCCTACGCCAGCCAAGGGAGTCTGCTCCATTCCTCACACCGCTTCCTCTTATTCTTCATAAACCCTAAAGAGAAGGAAAGCCAAGAGCAAGGTGTTTAAACTATGAATGGAACAACTCCCAAATAATAAAAACCCCATGAACAACACCCCCCCACCCCAAGCCACATTTTTAGCCTTGCTTAAGTAAATTGGAAAGTAAGTTGTTGACTTCAGGGTCACTGGATTGTTGTCCATAAAGCACCTGGGAGGACGGTTGGACTTTGACACTGCTGCATCTTGCAGCCATGTGGGTAATAACACACTCTGCCACGATTATCAGGATACATTAAGATGAAGAAATCCAAATATGCTAATACACTTTAACTGCTGAAAAATCCCCACCTCGTATACAAATATTGAAGTATATAACGAGCTGTATGTAGGTAATAAATTCACAATATCTGTTATGTTTGGAATAATATTAGACTATAGTTTTTTTTCTAGTTTATGTCCTGAGAAGGCCACTTGACAGGCTTATCTGCTGAAAAATCCTAGTTGTGCAGGCTCTTTGGGTGAAGGTGGTCTTCCATGGCATGAGGAAAACTAGGGGCAATACTGTTTTATGGAAGAGATTAGTGTTTGTACTGCATAGTCCTGGCTTTTCCTGGGGAGAAGTGCAGTGGACTTGGTAGAGCTGGCATTGAAATTTTTATTTATTATGAGGACTTGGTTTAAATCGGGCTTTTTACATCTGAAATATTCACTTGATGCTGCTTCAGCTGCAGTTCAGCTTGGCTGCCCTGCTTGCCCAGTTAGCAGCGTCGGGGACCCGCTGGGTGCGATGCAGGGGTGGCACGCCGCAGTGGGGCAATGCCAGCGCCGGGCAAGGCGAAGCAAGGTAAAACACCAAAGGTTTCATTGCATCCCTTCTGCACCCCCCAGGCTGACAGCCGAAGCTGTGGGGATGCTGGTCTCGCCATCCTTCCTCCTCTCCCCGGCAGCAGGGACAGTCTCCCTCCCTTGGCTGGACTGTGGGAAAACCTTGAGCTGACCCTTATTTTGGGCTATGGAGAAGACCACAAGCAGCGCTGTTATCTGCAGCCAGCAGCGAGTCTGCAGCACGTGGACCCTGGTCCTCACAGCCTTGCGTGGGGCATCCCTCCTCACGGTCTGCTTGGGGGAACCCTGCGTGTTTCCTGAATGCACAAGCTTGGGGTTAAGCATCCTTCATCGTCTTAATGACAGCCTTATTAAAAAAAAAAAAAAAAAATTGGGAAAAAGTGTAAATACGTGGTTATGCAATAGCCAGGGCTTCCCCACGTGCTCTGTTTACAGAAGAGCCGCAGGGAGCTGGCAGGGAGTCAGGGGAGCCGGCCGGGGGGCTCAGCACCCACCGCCGCTCGCGGTGCCGTGGCATTGCCTGTGCCATTGGGCACCGTGTGGCTGCACCGGAGCTCGCCGGCACCCTTGGACCTGCTCAGAGTTTGTGCTTGCTGCTCTTTGGCCTCATTCGAGCTCAATTTTGGGGAGCAAATTCCCCATCAGCTGTGGAGGATCAGGGTTTGGTGGGATCGTGCTGCCTGCAGAGGCTCTTTCTTGGCCATGGCTGTCGAGGTGGTAGGAGTTGGGCAGCTCCCCTTAATTCCAGACAGGACATCACCACTAACCATCAGGAATTCATGTTTCTCTCTTGCTCTCTTCTATCTATGATGGATGGCTTGCAAAAAAAACCCCAAAAACCAAATCCAAACAAAAAAACCCCACCCATAAAACCCAAATGTCTTTTCAAGGGAGAAGGTGACGGGGCATCTTGCCAGCAAGTTACTGTTTTACTGGGAATAATACACTAGTTAAAACTGGCAAATATCTGCGTCATCAGATGTTGATGATTTTGAGGTGGTGTGACAGGGCACTCTTTTCCCAGCTCTGCTGACTGCTTTCCTTGTGACCGTGTGGAAGTAATTTAGCTTTTCATCTTGGCTTTTTACCCATAGAAGGGAGGTGAGTGTATGTAAATAACTGAGAAGAGCAGCTGATGAATAGTTTAACAGAAAATAATTACTATTTATAGTCAGAACAGCGTAATCCTAAAATAGAAGTGAGGACTGCATGTGGCAGGAAAGAAATAACATCAAGAACATCCATTTATAACCATAATTTTGGTAATGAAATACATCCTCCGTGCTAGATAGAGCATTTGCAGTGTGTGTATTTTCCTGGCCTCTCTATGTCTGAACACTGCCGATTGCCTGACTTGCCACCAAGATTTTTCCCCCTTGTCCATCGAGCAAATCCATACTTACCTGCCTTTCTCTTTCCATACTCTGTACCACTTCAGCAGTCTCACTGTGTTTTGGCGTTTGGGGTTTAAGCAGTGCTGCTGCTCCCCTCTCACCCGTGTCCACAGAGTCACGCTGCAAGGCAAAGCGAGCACAGGTTACGGGAGTCGTGGGAAATACCCGTCCTCTGCTCCCACTCCAGGTAAACGCCAAAATCGGTCAGGGGGCTCTCGTCCAGGCAGGCAGCGGAAGGGTTTTCATGCTTTGTGTTTTATGGCAGATATTTTAGTTTATTGTAATAATATTGGATCAGATCTTCAGCTGTTATCAATCAGTGCGGTGCAATATTGTCCACCATTATACTAGGTTGTATCAGATGAAGACTTACCTGCTGTTTTTAATCAGTGGGTTTGCTCTGCTTGTCTGTTAGATATTGTCTTTTTAGCTTAATATCTGATTTAATTAGGGCTTATTCAGGCAACCACAAGGTCTTTGCATGAGGAGATGCCTCCCATACACTCAACAAAGCTGCATCCAGGAGAAAAGATCAGGCCTGCTTCATTGATTATTTTTTTCCTTTTTTTTTTCTGTCCAGTCCACAAGATTTTAAATACTTGCACATGGCAGAGTACCTGTGTGCCTGACAGACTAGCTCTGAGCCCCAGCATGCAGTCCTGGGGGCTTCAGCCTCCTCTGATCACAGGCTGATCCCGCTCTCCTTGCCAGCAGCGGTGGCTTGGTGTCCCCTTATTGTCAGGTTAAAGTGTGCTGGGAGGCAAAACACAGCAAAAGTCTTCCCATCGTTTTAGGTTTCCTCCCGGAGGGCTTAGTGAAGCCATCACCGGCTGGTCTGCCACAGCTGAGGTGACAAGAGAGACCTGGAGCTGCTTCCCAAGAGGATGGCTTTCCAGAAACATCAAGACTGCTAACTCCTCTCAGAGCTCAAAATCAAGCAGTTTTCGGGTTTTGTTATTAATTGTGCAATTAAAAAAAAAAACAACCAAAACCAAAAAACCAACCAACCCCACAATTTATATTGGAATTGTTCATTTTCTGGAAATACCATCCATAACAGGGAAAAACAGTTTTTGGTTTAACTAAAATATTATAATGGAATTATTTAAACAGTGCTAGAAACGTGAGTAAAACGATGGCAGAAAATCAGAAATATCTGTGTGTTCAAATAGTTCTTTCCATTCAATTAACCTTCTTCCCTGCTCCCCTTTCTGCTCTACCTTCATCAGGTGTAAGCTAAAATCACAAAAAGATAAAGTGTAATTTTCAAGTTGTTTTCTGGGAGGATGTGGCCCTTTCCTGAATGTGTGGGAAAGCGGTGGAAGATCTCCGAGAGCCTCTCTGGCTGCAGGCATCAGAAATGGAAGGCTCACTGCTAAAATCTATGGACTATCTCTGTTCTAAGGGTGTTCTCAGCCAGCCCGTCTGGTGATCAGTACCTATGTGAGAAGGGGAGTTTTTCTGTAGATTTGAACTGGGAGTGAAACCAAACCTTTGCCAAAGGCCCAAGGCATGCAAGTTTTAAGGGACTTGAGGTTGGTGAATGTTTCTCCATCCACCTTCTTGGCTGTGCCGTCTGCGCTGGCTGATGTCAGACCTTGGCTTGGATTTTTCTTCTGACAGACCATAGAAGGTATTTCCAGAAAGTGATGGATGAGCTGAATCACAGCAGGAGAAGAGCAGGAGCACCTCTGAAAAGCAGCGAGCCCTACATTTGTACCAGAAACAAAGACAATTCTGGATTTACTAGAGCCTGCAGTCCGAGGAGGAAGAGATGCGTGGTTTGCTTCTCAGGGAACTGGCTTTCTTCTCAGGCTGAGATGTGTTGCTTCGACATCACACGTAGGTTTTCTGCCTTGATGCTGGAGGCTGGACAGCAGAGGAGAGGTTCCCAAGGCAGCCCCAGGGGGTCCCACGCAGTCCCTGATGCTGTGGGTGCAGGGCTGGGGGGGGGAGCATTTTTGGGCACCCTGAGCCGACCTGTCCCTGCTCTTGGGGATGTTGGTCTGGCAGATGTAAGGGGCTGTGCCTAAGAAGAGGTGCTGTGGGAGGTGATATCCTGAGCCAGGAGTTATCTGGATGGACTGCGAGAAGAGGTTGAGAGGGATGGAGAAGGGACTGAAGCATCAGAACTTACACTTCCAGTGGGATTTGGGACATGAACTTGCCCCAGGGGTGTGTGCTGAGCTGTTCCTTAGGTGCCCAGGGCTCAGTGGCTGGAGACTTCACCCATGGTGTCTGAGTGCCCCTGTGCCAAAATCCTCCCCAGTAAGTCCGTGCCTCCAGGGCTGTGATGAGCACCCCGGGTCAGTCTGTGACCCCCAGTGCCTTCTGCCCCCAGGCATCTCATCTGCAGGGATGGTGGGGCTGCACCTCTGCCTTCAAACACCCTGTTCCCAGGGCCACAAGGGTCCTGGCTCTGGTCCTTTCATCCTAAGTCTTTCATCCTAAGTGCAGGGACTGCCGTCTGCCTTGGCTGTCCCTTGAGAAAGGCTCCCAGCGGCGCCCATTTCCCATCAGCTGCTCTTGCCTCGACACATCCCTCCTCTTTGGGATGGGGCAATATGTGGAGAGGGGTTGGATCCTTTCAGGCAGAAATAGTTAAACCTCCCTCCTATTTTGTGTTGCTTTTCCTCATTCTGGGAGACAGATACGCACACAATTACTACTAGGTGTATCATGAATCTTGGTAGGTTTTGACTAGACTGAGGACTCGGTTTAGCTGTCTCTTACCCTGTACCACAGCTCTGCTGGGGGGGTTATGACCAAAGACAAATTCCTTCCTAAACTGCACCCCCATACCTACTTCTCAGCCAAACATCATTTATATCATGTTTTTGTTACATGAGAAGATATGAGAGCTTTTGAGGACGGCAGGAGGGGAACCAGCTTCGACAGCTCGTTTTAGATGATCACTGCAGCAACAAAAACTCAGTTGTAGGAATTTAGCTCTTCCGTGCCTTGTCCAGAGACTCCCGGATCAATTGGTTCTCGGAATATTAATTTCAGTTTGCTTTCAATGCTGACTTCAGACTGCATTAGGGTAGCTGGAAAGGCAGCAGCAGTGATGGGAGAGTGATGGGACAGCTTTGTCCCCACAGCCGCTGCAAACCCAGGGCAACCCTCCGGGCTTGAATAGCATTGCTCGGCATCTGCATAGCTATCCAGCTGGGAAAGCAACCGCTCGTGCACGCCGTTCCAGCTTTCCCGACTTCCTGATTAGAAGTCAAATGTTGCATTAATGAGATTTGTTTTATAGCCCCCGGCCACCAGCTGCTTTCGGGCAAATGCCTGGAGCGGGATGCGAAGAGTTAGTGCTCCGCTACACCATTATTTTGCTATTGAAAGGTCAAAGCAAACAAAGTAAAGCCGCAAGGAACTGATTCAGGCAGTGATGCTCTGCAAGCATTTTTCTGTTCAGGTCACCATCAGCTGATCTGGGCTTCAAAGAGGTGGGTCTGATGTTCCCTGAGCTGAGCATTGCTCACGGTGATGTTGGTGTAAATCTGGAGGAAGCCTAAGGAAGCTTGGCTCTCCATTCCTCCTCCATACGCCCTCCGCGGAGTCTGGCAAGCCACTTCTGCGTGGGCAGGATCAGGCTCCCACGGTACCTCCTTGTTTGTGCCAGTCGGACGAGCAGGATTTGGCCCCGTGGGCATTACAGAGTGCCGGAGGTGGTGCACAGCCTGGCAGGACAGGACTCGGATCCTGCTGTTAAAGCACCTTTCTAAGATTAAGTGAATGGCATACGTTCAGTGTGGGAGCACAGACAGCGGAGTAGGTCAGTCCTGGGCGTTCTGGGGGTGCGGCTGCTTTTGGGACCCTTTTTCCCCCTCTCCGGAGGCAGAGGGGCTCGGTGCAGTCTTCTTGGTTAATCTGTCCTTCTGTTCCTTATCCAGCTCCATGTGCTGGTTGGACGGTGCTTTGTTGGGGGATTCTTAAGATATCTAAAACAGGATGGGGGAAAAAAAAGCCCACAAACCACCCGTATTTAAAATCTAAAAAACCTCCTCCTTTTGAGCCAGTCATCAGAGATATCAAAAATCCCCATACCTGCCCTCAGTTCAGTAAGTTGCTACATCACTTTGAGATTTCAGGGCAGCATTGGTCACGGCTTGCAGTGAGACTGGGAGGAAAGCATTTTCGTACATGCTAGGTAATCCCACTGAATGCAAGGGGATGGCTCTGGTACAATGCAGGCGAAAATGTGATTCTGGTTGGGATAACTCTTCCTTGCAAAAACCACCACGGACCAAACACTGCTCGTGTTCTTATTCTGCATGCCCAGAACAACTTGAGTAAATAGTTCTGGATTTTACATCAGGCAGCTTGGAGTAGGATTTGTCCCTGTCTTCACTCGAACTTCACTTGAATGATTATCCTTTTATCACTACCTGTTCTGGAAATATTTCCTTGAACAAAAAAAATTGTGTCGAAAAATGATAGCTGGGGTTTTGGTCAGAATTGCACATTTTATTGCATCTGATACAGCAAATGACTATTCCCAGAAATTAACATGCCAGGGCATGAGGAAAACAAAGAACAAAGAAGGAACTTGCAGTATAAGGTAAAGGAATTCAGCTGATAGGGAAACAGAAAGCAATAAATGAAGGAAAACTTACATAATCATCTCTTCCACGCAAAATGGGTACCTCGGTTTTATTTCCAGCTTCCGTACGTTAGAGAATCTTATTTTTGGACCTTTTCTTGAACATTTGCACTTTACGCCTACAAGAGAAAGCATTTTCTCATGTGCCTGCAAAGCCTCCTGCATACCAAGCGTCCCTTCCCTGCCAGCCTATATGCGCACACAAACTTTGCTTTGGTCTTTCAAGCCTCGGTGGGAAAAGCTGAATTTTGCAATGCTTTGAGCTTAAAGAGAGTAGTATTTTCTTTGCTATATCCCAGGAAAAGGTAGGGACTCTCCAGGAAATATGTTTTGGAGCACTATATAAGTTCTGAGCATTAGTAAATGTGAGATTTTTTTTGAAAGTGCACCTGCTGTGATTAAATGTAATTGTATTTAACAAAAGGAAAGGGAAGAGTCAGAACTCGCTTTAAACTGAGCAAGCAAATGCACATCTCGGCTACTTTCTCATTCACTCCCTTCTCTCCAGGACTTTGTGGGACTTTCAGTCGTTTCTCCTCGCATGGATGCTGTGGTGCATTCGCAGCCAGACAAAAGCGGAGAGGGGTTTTTAACCATCGTTTCTGTGCACGGCAGAAAACACACGCTGCCACACTGGGTAGAATTTGTGCTACCACATCAAACCCAGCTCTGCTCTATTTTCCCTGTGAAAACCACCCTCAATTTTGAAAGGAGATATTAGAGCTGTGTTCCTGAATAAGGGACAATCCCCCACTGTGATGCCTTGCGATGAAGACGCAACTTTGTCGCGTGTATTTTACCTTTACTTCCACCTTTAAAAAACCTCGCAGCTACCTTACCCCACAGATACAACACATCCCTTTTCCCAGCGTGCAGGGGACAGCTAAACCCACCTCGGGGCTAGCAAGAGGCAAACACAAATCGCTGGAAAAGCAACCTCCCGGAAAAGAGGTTTACGTGGGAATAAGCAGAATAAACCCACTTACCTTCTGCGCTGGCTAAGCACATGGCGATGAACAGCAGGAGCAAAGCTGCTGTCAGGAGCTTCATGGTGAGGCGGCAGGTACCTAAAGAGACGCTGAGGATTTGAATATATTTGTTCGCTTCGGCTTCGTCTCCTTTTTCCCCGGGGCTGGATGTCACCAGGGAGAGGAGAGCAGAGAGCAGCTCCCTGCCCCGGCTCTCTTGCCTGCTCTCTCCGCCGCTTTCCTCCCCTTGTCCTCTTTTAAAACACCTCCCGCTGCCCTTGCTCCCGGCTCATTAATATGCAAAGCGACTCCACGGTTTCCTCAGCCCCGGCGGGGAGGGAAGGGACCGGCCCCGGGGAGGGGAGGACGAGGAGAAGGGGGGGGACATGGGGACACTCCGCCCCGAGCATCCCCCGGGCTGGGAGCGCAGGCGGTGGGGCGGCTGGTTCTGCCCGGCTGGGGTATTTCTCATCGGGAGGAGGTTTGCTGGATGGGGGGGGGATATATTTCTATAAATGGGGCTGCTAGGTGGAAAATACCCCCCCCCCCCTTTTTTTTTTTTTTTTTTTTTGGCCAGTGCTCCAGGGAAGCCGGCGCTCTGTGGAAATTCCTGTGCATCTTGGAAATAAGATTTGGGGAAGTCTCACCTAGGAAGGGGTGTTGGCTATTGACTTTAATACCGATTTTCTAGCTTTAACAGGTTTCTGAATCGAAAGGAAAGCTTAGTGAATTAAACGGGGCGGGGGGGGGTATATTCCTCGGAGCATTGTTAGGCAGGTTTAGCATGTGGAATGTTTCAGGAAATAAGATCAATTTTCGGTTGCTTTTATGAGCGCTCCAACAATGTTCTGCTCCGTGAAGAACAGGGTAGCAACACACAGGAACTTCATGGATGTAAATACGCGTTCCCTCTCCCTTGCAGGGTCTGTTTCTGATTTCGGCAACAGCTAAAATAGCATCTTTAAAATCCAGATTCCAGATTTTTGCCTGTGTAACTGGGTGAAGATCAGCGTTGGGTCTCTAATCTTCCTAGTACTCTATTCAAAACCCACCGCGGATAAACGCCTCTGCTGATCCCCGGTTCATCTCAGCCCCTTCTCCCAGCGCACCGCTGCCCACGCTCCCCACTCGCACGCTCCAACCGACCCAAACCAGCCACCCTGCCAGTTCAGGCAGCGTTTGGGAAGGACACGCCGTGCGCTCCCGGCTCCGTTTGCATTTTAAGTTTCCCACATGGCTTCGTTCCTGCCGGCTCCCATTGGCAGCGGCCATCCCCACCGCGTTCCCGGCCCGGGTGTTGGCAGGCTGTGAGTACAGCCCTACCACACACAGCCTGCACGTTGCGCACAGGCAGAGCAGGCAGCTGCCTCGTTCCTGGCCCTGGGTTTCATGCGAGACGTGCCGACACGCCGGGAACAGCCTGATTCCGCTGCCCTGCATGGGATGGGGGAGCAGGGGTGGGCGGCCTGGCTGACGTGGCAGGGAGATTTTGGGGTGAAGGATCCGTTCCCGGGCAGGCTTGTGCGGCTGCTGCCGGTGTAAAGGGGCAGGGGGGATGGTATGATAGTTTTTGTTATGCTTTGGGCATTTGCGCTGCACGGCTCTAAACCGGCTCCTGAGGCTCTTGGTGCAACCCTGCTAGGGATGTTTTGGGGGGTGTGTTGTTAAATGCTAACAGGACTAAATGCTAAAGGACTAACTAAGGTTTGTTCCGCAGCCTAGTGATAAAAACAGGCATTTGAGATACGGCAGGTCTCAGTTCAAACCTTTGAACTCAGTTATTGTTATCCAATTCCTTATATGAGGAAGAAAAAAAACTGCAGGAGAGTACAACAGGCTCGTTTCAGAGTCGCTATCAGCTGGGTGGTGAGGATGCTCGCTGGGCACCAGGGAGAGCTGGTTTAAACTGATCCATATCCCACCCGGGGCTGTAATCCTGCCCTGCTGCGGCTTGGGGTAATTCCCTGCTTGCAGCCTCCTCTCCACTGTATGCAGGAACAGTTCTGGGGTAACTGTGGGAAGGGAAAGCCACTTTCCCTCCCCCTCTGCTAATAAAAAATTGGGTGCAGCTTTAGCTGACGGCAATTTGAACTTCCCCCAGAAAATTGAAGGAAATTCTCAAGCTTTCCAAAAGCAAATCCCTTCTCCTTGTATGACTCGTACTCATGTTGAAAGAGCCAAGCTTATTAGCTATTGAATAAGCAAAGTGCTGCTTTAGTTCCAATTTACATGTAGAAATGGATGTACTTGAGGTGTGTGTGTAAATACGGTAACTGCTCACTATGAGCCCAAGCAGTTCGGTGTCTTTATGCCAAGCGCTGGCTTTGATAGTAATTATTTCTGAGAGCTCAAAGGTGTCTCTTGCCTGGTGTGACAGATTTTGGTGGCCATGTACAGCTGTCTCTGACACCTGCTCTATCTCAAAATGACGATCACAGAAGAGGAAGAAGTTTTAGCAAAGGATTTGAGGGAAAGGAAACATAGATGGAATTCACCGTAGTCTGCCCCCAAAGAAACCCTGGTAATCCAGATCTATTTTCTTTGTGCAAGCATATGCCAAGCTGCTCAGCATATGCTGGTGCTTCGTGCGCCTGCAGTACCTCCAGCAGATCTGCTAAGCCTCAGCAAACGTGTTTCGGCAAGCAGCCGGTGTTTCACGCAGCTGGGGAGGGCTGCGCAGGGCGAGCGTGGGTCGAAGCATCCATTGCAGCCCTCACAAAGCCGCCCGATCGCATAGTAATTAATCAGGGTTTGGGTTTTGCCCCCCTGCAAAAAGGAGCGTTTCAGACCAGGCGTAGTCATCGAGGTCTGGCTGTTGTCCTCGGCTCTGCAGATGGGACGTGCTCAGAGACCCGTGCCAGTCCCCAGGGGAGCAAAACCATACCTGTGCACGCAGCGTATCGCCGCTTTGTCCGGCTAATTAGAGCAGCATTGTTGCTGGTGAAAGGTCTGTCATTTCATCTCATTAACTATTCTTTTTCAGGTCTCTGCCCCAGCATAAGGTGCCCTGGCAAACTAAGGGTGAGGGCTGAGGGTAAGACCTGGTGGGACCAGCGGTGATTTGCCAGCCCCAGGAGGGTGGTTTGCAGCATGGAGGGTGGGGATGAGTGGTTGTCTCCCCCTAAAATAAGAAAGAAGAGTTTTAGCAATGGGATTACCATTTGAAGCAAAATCTTCACCATTTTTGGCCACCGGGAAGCAGAAATGTTCCAAGCCGAGCACAACATGTAGCTGAGCTGGAGCAAAACATTTGTGTTTTAAGACATGGAGACAAACCCCAAACGCATGCTGCCCTTTGAAGGAGGAGCTATTGGAACAGAGCAGCTTGCCCCCAAAATAAATAGTGTCGGTGTGAAAATGGGAGGGCTCCAGATGAGCTGTTGGGTCTGCCAGGGCGAGGATATTTGTGTCTTTATGCTGAAACAAGATTTGGACGGGGTCCATGCCCTGACCTGTTCCTCAGGTGAGGCTTTTCCTCCTGCTGCGGGTTCACATGACATCCTAAGCTACCACATGGAGAGAGTCCCTTAGATATTTCTCTGCATCCCAGGGACCAGAAGATATACTATTACAACTGGTACCATTATTAGAAATATTTCAGTATTGCTGGTTTTGGTTATGCTGGATATTTCGAGTGCAGGGTGAGCTACGATTTGGATTAACTGTCCTTCAAAATGTCATAGGGTTTCATGCAAGGAAGATGAAGATGCCAGTCATTGTGAGAAATCTTTGTAAAATGGCCGTGAAACTGAAGGTACTTATTGCTGTTGAGGTAAACTGATGTGAATGGCTCATCTGAGTTTAATGTATAAGAATATCCCAATCAGCCTGTCAAGGAGAAGATTAAACATTTGAAGTGACATGACATAATCCCTGCATATCACGTCAGGAATTTGGGAGAGGAATTACACTTAAATGCTCACTAGAAACTTTAGAATTAAGGTGGAGGCGCACAGAAGCGATGCGTGTTGTATGTAGCTTTTTTTTTCCCCTGGGTGCCACGCTTCATTTCTTATGCCTTTTTGGTGGTGTTACCATCTTGTGTTCAGCACCAGATGCAACGTGTTATATGGGAGAGATGGTGTGAGCCTCCTGCAGTGCACGGGCCCTCAGCCCTTGCAACAGAGCGAATATAAAACTCCATCCCAAGCTTGAAGTGAGGGGAGAATTGCCTCAGATTTTGGGAGGGTGTTGCAAGCCTGCTCCTGCGGTGCTGTCCTTACTCAGTGGAGGATGTGCTACAGGCTGTGGTCAAGTCTGTGTTTTCACCTTTAGCCCTAAATGGCCTTTTTCTTTCCTCAATAGCCCTGAACAGTAGTTGTGTCATCCTTGCATGTGTTTGTCTATCGTAAGTTGAAAGTCAAAGCTTTGGATTTCATCTTTGGTCTCTGGAAACATGAAACATATTTCAGGGAAAACAGCTGTGTTCCCTTCTGTGGAGTTTCACAACGGATGAATTCTGCAAAATAAGGCTTGTATTGTTGTTGCAGTCACTGCTTTCTTTTGATATTTTCTTTTTACTTTTATTTCCATGATGAGATTAAATTCTAGACACTGCTCCTTCTCTTGGGAATAGTTTTATGGCAGCTTTCTTCATAGACCTAAATTATTCACCAAGAAGGATTTTTTGCTGAGATGAGAATGAGTAGGTCGGATCCGGGACTGTCGTCAGGGCTTGGAGCTCTTTGAAGCTGCTCTTCATGAATCATTAAAAAGGGCTGCAATAACATGGCAAAACAGAGAACTGACTCTTTGTGTAGGTGATCCCAGAATCACCTTTAGATATGCACAAAAGGATTAATCCCGCCTGTGGCTTTGAGAAAATAGTAAGTTGTGTTTAATTTCCTACTGACTCATTTCCTTGCGTGCTACAACTTACCATTCGTTTTCATGTGCAAGTACAGTTTACACTTTATACAATTTTCTTAATAGGCATCTAAGCTGAGAATAGTTGTAGGTATTTATTTTGTGCTTAATCACGCAACGAGTTGGATGGTTTATTTTGCTATGCACCCCGACGCTTGCTATAGTGTAGAGGAAATAATGCGAAGGAAAGAAAGGCAGTTTGTTTGATCTGACTCACCCACATTCCCGATAGTGCCGGCCAAAGCCTTGAGAAGTCTCCATGGTGTTGGGTGGGATGAGAGCTGCTTGGGACAGGGATGTGGACGGCGCCAGCCTTGTCCTTGTCACTGTGTTCTCCCTTTCCCGATTGTTTTTTGATCCTTGGTGTTGGACTGAGAATGCTCGGGTGAGGATGCTGCGTTAGTCCCCAGATGTGCAATCAGAACATTACACTGGCTGAATAACACAAGGGCAATTGGATGAAAAACTTTTCTTATTGCCCCAGGATTGGAAACAAATTTGCCATCCTGATTTGCTCATCACATCTCCTTTTGAGTGGGGATAGTTTTGGGTAATCTGTGGGTGCCAGCTTTTCAGATGAAAGGCTTTTGGGATAGAATAGGTTGTTACTGTATGTAATAAACTACAGGCGGCCTCTCTCTGCGCGATTAATGCCACTTCTCTGAAAAGAAGCAGCTCTGCTGCCAGCCCATCCACATTCAAAAGCCTGGGGAATCTGAAAAGCGAACCGCAAGGTGTTTTATTTTTTGCAAAGAATAGGACCGAATGAGGTCGGCACCCGAATAAGTTTCTAATCCGGTCCCAGGTGAGCTCTTACCAAGATGGAGGGCTGTGGCAGCAAGAACCACAAACATTCAGGCACGAGAAAACCCATTCCTGGCACTTCTCCTTTTCACAACTCGGCAGAGCTGTGCGTAATTTCAAACCCTTCCAGGGATGGCAGGAACGTGCTTCAGCATCTGCCGTGGGGACTCAGCATATCCACCTGCAGTGCTGGTCCACGCAGGACAAAAGTCCTTTGGGAGAACTGGCGAGCACGAGCCTGCTGCGGGTGCCCATGTTGCAATGGTTTTATGGGCCTTAATTCAAGGAAACTGAGATTGTTGGGGAGAGGTGGCGATGCTTTGAAGCGTTGGTGGTGTAAAGGACTATTCACCGTGAGTTACAGCGGCAGGAATAGCACCCCTGTGCCCCGTTGGCACCCTGGGCGGGAGGTGCAGTGCCCGGTGGTGACAGCCCTGTGCTGGTGGATGCGGTGGCAGGGACGCGTTTGCAGCTATTCGAGGTCTTTTGCAAAGCCCTGGTGGCGTGGGGCTTTCCTGGTGTCTCTCAGGAGGGCTTTTGCATCAGAAAGACGACGACATAAAATGTTCGATACGTGCAAAACTGCAGCAGCAGAGGATGCCGCGGGGGTCAGGTCCGCCTCGCCGCTGCCCTCCCTGCCTGCCCGCTCGCGGTCCCCTCCTCGCCGGGGGCCCATCCGGGTCTCCCCCGTGCTCTGCACCTCTCTGCACAGGTTCCCCACCTGCACAAAACCCCTTTGCGAGGCCGTGCTGTGCCGTGTCCGTGCCAGGAGCACCTCGTGGCCTGGTCCATGACCTGGCCGGTGGCATCCAGGCAGGGAGCTGCCCTGGGGACCCCGCGTACGAGGGAATGGCTTGGAAGGGGATGACTTCCCTGCTAGGAAGAGACCATGACTACCATGATGTGTTTTATGGTTATTCTGTCTTTGGTGGCTCCTGGCTTCTGTTTTTGGACTTGTGGCTTCATGTTTCCAAAAAAACCCAAAAAACCAACCCCAAACTCTGTGGGTGTGTGAATACAGCACTCAATGGAGGGTGTCCTCTGCAGATTTTGGGAGTTTTCTTTTTGAGCTTCCTTCTGGGTAACTGTGAGCCGTTTACACTTGCCCAGTAACCACAGCAACAAAACTCCCCAGAACCGAGAATTAAAGCCATTAGATAAAAATGCCCATAATTTAGAGTGATTATGGAGGTAAATCATCTCACGGCACCTCCTGTGACGGCAAGCAGAAGAATCCTGCAGGAGTGCCCGTGGTGCAATCGGAGGTAGGCGGATGCAGGCGCGGGAGTGCCGGGACCAAGCACCGCAGCGGCACCGAGTCTGGCTTGGGCATGAAGCCACAGCATCTGTAGGTGCCTATGGGGCTCTGCAGGGTTTCTCCCTCTCCCTTAGTGCTTTCTGTAATGTGCAAAAAGCCCTTGCCAGCTTAATGAAGCCGTGTCTCCTGCAGACAGGATGGGTGCTCCCCATCCCTGTTCGTTTTCTGCTGAGCTGTGTGTTAGTAATGATGGGAATTTTTCATATGCTGATTTTTAACCCCCCTTGGGATAGGAAACATGTGTAATGTCTTGAAAAATAAACAAAATGAATGACCTAACAATGCGGACTTTGAATATGTGATGGAAGATTAGTAGGCTGCAATCAATCATAAAATGAGGTTTTTCTTCTGAGTAATAAATATGTTAATTATTTTATCTACTCAGATAAAAGCTTAGTTACCATAGCACTTGGTGGGGGGTATACTTATTATGCCCAGTTTTCCTAAGAAAATCAGTTCTTTCCGCAAATAAATCAACCAGCATTTCTGTAAGTAAACCAAATGACTTTCCTGCTGGCACAGCCCGAGCCTGGCTGCAGCGGAGGTTCCTCTCTGCATCTTCCACCTCCCCCTGTCCGGAGGGCTCTGCAGCATCCCCCCTCCCAATTTAACTGGGCTCTGCACCTCTCCTGGCAGTGGTATAATCAGTAAGAACTTGGTGGAGAGTGCCTCATTGCTCTGAGCCCTTCTCAGGCTGGATTTGCCCACTTTTCACAGGTTTTCCACCTGGTTGCATGCTAAGGTGTGACTCCTCTGCGCCACCCATGTCTCCTTCAGGTGTGGTCTGCAAAAAAGCCGGGCCAAGCACTTCACAGCCCAGATTGCCAGCAAATACCTTAAGTCCATCGCTCCCTAAACGCACGGTGGTTTGGCCAGGCTTGTAGCTCATCACAGGTTGAGACCGGGAAGGGAAACAGCAGGTACCGCTGTGCAGCATCCCCCTCCTCGCTGTACCCTGGTAACTCCCTCCTGCTTGGCCGGTGCTAAGGGTGCCTGCACCAAGAAGAACTAAAGCACAGAAAATTCATGCTGTGATTTACTGCACTGTCATATCCCTGAGTAGGTAGATATGAGCTTTTGAATTTTTTCTATTAATAATCCAAAAAATCACACAAGGACTGTACGTTGGAGAACTGATTTCGTGAAGAAGCGCTGTTTTTTGCTGTTGAAATTAAACTAGAAATTGGCTAGAGAATAAGGCAGGGTTGATAAAATCTATAAATGCCAGGCACGACGATGTCGTGGGGCTGCGCGTTGGCAGCGGGACTGGGACAGGGATGGAGACTGGCAAACTGGTGGTGCAGCCTCTGCTCTCTGCAAGACGCCTTAGGTGTCTCCCCCAAATTCAGGGCTTTACCGCTTTCACTCTTGGGGACAAAAATATGTCCGGCTCGTGATTCTTTCCAAAGGCCTTTGGCAGCCTCTCCTGGCAGTTGGCTGTTTCTGAAAAGGCAGGCAGTTGTTGCTAAAGTGATTTGGAAGCAGAAGTGGTTCTTTGGAACCCGAATGCTGCAGGACAGGATTAGCGCCCGAGGTTGTCCCTGTTGCGGATGGGTTCGTGCTAGCAGCTCATCTTTGGAAGGAGAAGCCGGGAGGCTCATGGGTGTGCGGTACTCCTCTGTCCTTCCCTTCATCCCCTGTGCCAGAGCATCACTCTATCCCCAGGAAAATTTTGGAGAAACTCAGCAGCCAGCACTTCTTTGGGTATATGCTAAGGATTATGCAAATATCTGCCCCGTTCCTGAGAGCTCCCCAGATCTCAGTGGCTTGAAAGAGAAGTTTCAGAGCAGCTGAATTTTATAGAAGTGGACGTGGCTTTATGGATGCTCTCTGAGATTAGGGTACCTAAGAGTTAATGTGAATTTCAATCAAGAAGACATTAAGAAGGGCAGAGGGAAAACAGATTAGCTGTCCTCTTGCCTTGCTCTATAAGATGAAACAATGAGAGAATGTGATGAGATCAATGGAAAAATAAAAGGAAATGAGAAATCAAAGGAAATGCTGCTTTACAGGTTATTTCATATGGTGAATTGGGAAATTTTCCCTTCTGGGGATCAAATATTCTCTTATATTTTTAACAGAGCTGGATAACTCATGACTGCAAAGATGCAACCCGTGATAGAGGCTGATCCCCTGCAGGGATTCAAAAGCAAACGATCCGTTTCAGGTACAAGCGGTGGGACGCTACTGGATGTCCCCTCCCTTGGTGCTCTTCAGAAATCATGCAGAGCCGTGGCATCTGCCGGAGCGTGGCTTCCCGCAGGGTTCAAGGTCCAGGTTATCGGAGCCGTGAGTCCAGGCACATCATAACAGCTACATCTACGGATTGATATCAGCTTCTCAGAGAGGCTGAGCTGTACACGCCTTCCTTCTCCAGGCCAGTTAACAAAGCAGCATTGCAGATGCTCGAAACCGAGATATAGAAAAGGATCTCCATCCTTCCCTTTCAACGTTCCTGTAACGCTTCTGGAGTCACAGTCCTCATGCCTTTAAACAGATCCTTTCTGGGACTTCAGATTTGCTGTGGGCTTTGGCATTTCGTGTCCTAACCGACTTGCCCTCAGAGAAAGAGGTACTTTCCATGAGGCCTCATCCCCAGCAGTAGCTCTGGTCCCCACATTTCCCTGGAGACCAGATGTGGTTTTGTTTCTTTTTCTTTTAAGGCAGATTGCTGTGCTCACTCCATAGCTCTGGGGCACCGCTGTGCTGTGCATGTGTCGTAGACTCCCATGGCTGCTTCTGCAACCACCAAACCTCTGCCCAGCTGGAAATCAATGTCAAAAGTCTTGCACTGGAGACTGAAAAAATAATCTCCGTGTTCTCGGGTAAAGGGGTGGTTGCCCTGTCCTTTTGGCACTGGCGGTTGGTGATCGGCCCCAGCCAGCACCAGGCTCCCGTAAGTGAAGATTCAAGGTTTTTGCAGCCACGTGCTGCTGCCAAAGCCACCTCCTCTCCGTGTGAGCACAAACAGTCCGGTTTTGCTCCTGCCCTGATGTACGAGCCCCTGGTCTGAAGTCTCGACCAGCTGGCTCGTAACGGGCAAGTGCTGCCGGAGGCCAGAATGAATGATTTATCTTTGTGCTACTGTTGTAGTTTCCTAAGGCTGAGATCTCTCTAATTAACTCCTTCACCTTCATAAATTCTTCATTAGGATTTGTATCTCTGGTGCTTTGCACGTGTTTGCTGGTGATATCAGCTAGATTAGGCATGGTTTCCCTTCCAGGTGTCTCGGTGGGCTTTTCTTTCCCCTTAGCAATGACTTTGACCGTGCCATGCAGCATCTCTTCCCCTTGCCATAGCGAACTTCCCATAGATATGGCACTTTGATGACACAGGAGCCACGTTTTAGCAGTAAGAATACCTCTGCTTCAATAACAGGCAGTTAAAACTCCCAAACTGAAACTCCCTCCAAACACAGAGAACAACAGAAGAACAAGCTTTTAAACAGCATCGCTCTCCGTGCCTGCGAGCGGTGGGTGCCAGCAGAAAGGAGGCCAGCTCCGAACAACCCCAGCCTTGCCCCACGCTCGGCTTCCAGCGTTTGAACGTGTTTTGTTTTGATATCTTATACTTGGGATATTCTGTTCTCTCTAATTGCATTTAGTGCCTGGCTCGGGAAAGGCTGTTCTGCTGCGAATGCAGCTGTGCCCCCACTCCCCGCACAGCCCACCCCTTCGCTCCGAAGCTGTCAGGTGGGACGACTGCCTCGCAGGGTCTGTTTTTGCCAAGGAGACGTTGAAATTATTGGCCGGTTCTTCAAAGGTCTGCAGCGGCTCTTGATGTTCCTCACCGGAGCAGGGCAGCGGAAGAAAGTCGCCTGGGAAACACTCTCCGGAAGTGAAAATTGAATTCTTTAATGCTCTTGAATAGCAAAATACAGTTCCTAAGTATGAGAAGCAGCCCACACAGCCTTTAGACATGTTTGTACCCAAACAAACCCACGTTGTACCCAGCGTGCTAATTTCTTTAGCACGTAAATAGCTCCAAATAAGCTATTGGGTAAGGCTGGCTGCAGAAAGAAAAAAAAAACCAGGATAGGTTTGCCTTTCCCACAACGCTAGCCTGATCTTGTATCCATGGTCATGCTCGTTGATCAGGAGGATTCTATCAGCCAAGAACGGAATTGCTAATTTGACTGGTATGTGTAGGACAGGGTGGCCTTGTTTTTCCTGAAGAAGCTCCTAAAACAGTCCAGTTCAAGCTAAGCGACCATTTCCCCCCCTTCCTTTCATCCCCATGATTATGTTCAAGGGTATTTTCAGTTACGCTGAGTTTCTCAGAAATTTCTCTTTTTATTTCCTTTGTAAGCTCTGGACGCAGCAGACAGCTGAAGATATAGCACACCAATGTCACTTTTAAAGCCTCTTATATTAACTTCCATACACCTCTGGGCCTGCCTCTGTCCACCGAGTACAACTAACATCAGGGATTTCCATTCCAGACCTTTACGTCATCCCTGGCCTCGTGTGTAATTCAGTTTGGTGTTACACTTGGAGTTGTAGAGATGGGAATTTGGCCGATGAGACCAGACGGGGAAAAAGGTGCTGTAATTGTTTTCTCCATGTCAACAACCCATTGTTTTAAGGTATAATTTGTGCCTCTGTCTGCACAAATCCATCTGGATCTAAAGCATGATAAGACAAGTTGAACTTTGAACATTTTTTATCTTCTGTTTTGTGCTGCTAGGAGACAATTTCCAGGGCAAGGCAGCTGGATTTTGCACGTAGTCTTTCTCTAGCAGGTGCAGCCATGATGCATATTAGGTCCAAATTTAAGTGATTCCCTGTCATTGCAGGAAAAAAAAAAAAAAGAAACCAGTAGAGGCTTACAGTAGCCTTGAGCTTAATGCCCTTTGCTTTGTTTTCTTTAGCCTCAAAGGCAAAAGAGCAAATGTTTTCCGCAGTGCATCTGTGTTTGCTGTGGCTCAAACCTGTACAGTGTTTGTAAGACTAAAAATGAAAGCAAGTCTGTAGATAGCCATAGTTCAAACATTTACAGAGAAAAGTCAGAGTGGGAAGAGAAGCAAAATGACAACCATGGAGCAAATTACAAGAATCCTAATGACTGAGGCAGAAATCAGATTCGCTTCTGTGTGCGCAGACCCTACCTCTGCAACGGCCCAGCGAGCCCAAGCCCTTCCTGCCACGCAGGGCAAGCACGTGTTTTAATGTATTTATGCTTCAGAAGGGTCCTCCAGGTGCTCTCCAGGCCCAGCTCTTGCTTCGTAGTGTTCTGCTTTTCTGCTCTTGAACATTTCAGTATCCAGAACACAGCACCTAAACTTCCAGCTACACTGGCTTGTGATGGGCATGGAGATCACTTGGTACCACTCTTTACCAGGACTAAACAAAAAGATGCATTAAAACCAGTTTCTCGTTCAGATATAAATATTCACCTCCCTAATGTCGCCATCCGCTTGCTTGAAAGCCGATGGAAGCCAACAAAGCAAAAGAAGTAGAAGCAAAAATAGCAATTTCCGCTCTCTGATTTCCGTGGTGGAGTTTGCTGAATGTGGGAGTGACGGGATTGACAGAGTACTGCACATCATTTGGGGAATGCCTGGAACAGTATAAACCACATATCCAATCTGCAGGACATATAACTCAGTGTAACATTTGAAGCTCCACTACAGAACATTCTGGTTCTTTTCAGTGCATAGTTTTAACAAACTCAGTGGCCAAATCTTGCGTCTTTTTCCCTAATTTGTTCAAGATGTGTACCATAAATCGTCCCTGTCTTTGACCCATGAAGGAAAACTAACTTGACAAATCCCTTTCTGTATTCATTTTTGTCAAAACATTATTTATGACAATGGGTAGGCTGCTGATAGCTCTGGCCATTGTTGCCCAGGACCCTGTGGGTTTGATATACGTTCAGCTTGAGTCCATGCGGATGCCTTTCCTCAGCTGTTTGTTTCTCATGTTAAGACTTGTGTCTTATAGTGAAGAATTTGATTTATTAAAAAATGCTTTATAATCTCGTAAGACAGATGTCAGCAAAGCTAAATACCTCCATAAATTTTGCCTCTCTTGAGCAGATTAAAGGTGCAATTTTTTGAGGCATGATGAAGGCATCCTGCACCGAGGCAGCATTTGAGTAACCTGATAACGTGAGCAGTTTTAGCCACCTTCTTAAGGAAATGAAGTTAGGTGATTGCACTGTCCCTCTCTTCTCCTACAATAAATATTTAAACTTGGTAGCTATTTCCAGCTGAGCTTAACAGAGGGCTTATGTCGCACAGACAATTTCTGACGGGTTGCAAGTGACAGGGTGATGGGGAAGGTCTGAAATCGCTGTTTGACACCGCTGTGCTATGCATGCGGGTATTCACCTCTGCAGGAGTTTGAAGTGCAGCCTGTGGCCCTGCCTGGAGCCTTCCTTTAGAGAGATGAGGGTGCAAGGGCTAAAAAAAAAAAAAAAGCCCTAAGGACTTTTTCTGCATTCATTTATGCTTTCCTGCCCCTACAGAAAAATTCTCTCCTTCTATACCCAGGGTGATGTCCATGGTGTCATTCTTTGCCTGTCTCCACCCTGTCACTGCCAGGTTCCCGAAGCTCCCGGGGCTGTTTCCAGCCCACACGATGCTCAGGAGCCAGGGCCCCAGGACAAACCCAGCTTGGGGCACAGCCCAGGGCTACAGCCTCCCATCCCCAGCTCACGGCTCAGTGTGGAAATCATATGCTGCTCTCTTGTCTCGCCCTCCCCATCTGTAAATTAGCAGTGCCAATTAAGTTCTAAAAATAGGTGGAAGGTTAATGACTTCAAACAAAGATTGTAAACTATTTTATATATATATATGTATAAAAAGAAATATTCAATATAATTACTCAGAATTAACATGAACTTTCCCTGTACTAGAGCAAGTAAACCTTTGTTTCCCAAGACATAGACTCACAATAATATTAAACATTATATATATGCAGGTATTGAAGCTCCTTTCCAACCCATGTGCCTGGGTTTCTTTCCCAGTGGGAAACAGTGGGTGCATGGGAACAGGGAGGCAAAGGTGACATGTCCCCATCTGGGGCTGGGAAGTGCTCCTGGATCCTGTACCGTGGGCTTGTGGCGACAAAATCGCACGACTGGTTCTTTTAAAAATCCCATTGGGGATTTTTAAGGCTTTGAAATAATTTAAACAGGGTGAAATTTGCATAATCAATGCAATAGCCCAAATAAACATCCTTTTCCTCTCTTGGCACGCGGGAGTTGCACGCACTACGGGTTTGCCCCCGTGAAAGGCAGCGGCTGCAGCTCTTGTCTGTGGGGCAGGCACCAGCCAAGGGCAAAACCTAACAAGGGTCACGGGGGGATATGCTAGTCCTGGTGGGTGTTGACAGGCATAATTTATCTCCCTCTATTGCAGGTTGAGTGAAACTGGCCCCACGCCTCTATTTTCACGTCTCTAACACAACCTCATCCAGCTTTTGCATTTTGTCCCACTGCCAAGTGCTCTGTAAACCAGCGCAGTGCCTTGCTCCCATTAATCACCAGAGCCTTTTCCTGGGCTGTGCTGTGCTTCCTTATAGACTATAACCTCCTTATCATTCACACATAATCTTGTTACGGCTTTATACCTACTCGCATGATCCACTTATCAGCCAATAAATCTCAGCAAGACCAAATAGTGGATAATAACGTGAATTCGCCGGTTCCTGGTATTGATTTCCCAGGCACTGTCTTGGGCTGTGTCACTAAGGCAGTTTCTAAACCGTATGTTTTTGCAGCGATGCTTAAAGCAACACACCTTGCCCCAGTTATCCCCCCATGAACCCGGTTTATTTTTATTCCCCAGCCATTACTACTTGCTGTTTTCACCTTGAGACGTTTCCTGTACAACCACCCTCCTTTCCTAAGTTGTTCTGTGGGCAGTAAAACACTCTGCCCTCTGAGCCCCGTGGGCACGGGCAGAGTGGTCAGAGCAATCTGAATTCCAAATCTGCATTTCTGGACCTTCTCACCTTCCTTTGCCTTGATATATTTATGCTGGATTTCAAGCCAAAGGTAGGATCTTAAGAGAAAGTTGAGCTTTATGCTGTGGTTAAGAAATATCCAGATTAGGGGTGCTCTCCATCACCTGGCTCAATGTGCTCATGTTGAAGTATCAAAAAAAAAACCAACCCCAAAACAATAGAAGCAAGAAAATTCAAGTATGACAGTTTTCTATGGGTTGCAGGTGAGCTGGGAGCTAAGATTTAAGTGGCAGATGAAGAAGTTCATTGCAATACTTTTGAAATGTGGACCTATAAATCCCCAATTTTCTACATGCACAGCCAAGCATGTTCCTGTATATTTATTTTGTTGAATGTTAAGTGGATCAATTTTACTGAGGTTGGCTTGATTTTTTTTTTTTCTAGGGGAATTTAATTCAACAATAAACCCTACTACTTAGTCTTTTTGTTCGTATTTCCTCATTTAGATGCTTGTGCAAGGAAAGGTTGGGAGCAATCAGAAAATACTGGAAGCAAAATAAATGTTCTCTAATCTCTCTTCAAGCCCAGACTGAAATGTTGTTAGTACTTTTGGGCTTGTCTGGATTAGTTTCTTAAGAAGCTGAAGCTGAAGAGATCTAAATAGATTATTAATTTAGTAAAACACGACCTCTCCAGGGACTGAGCCAAATGAGTATCACATTGCTTTGTTTTTCTCCCATGTACACACAGGTTTCTGGGGTGGATACGGCCCTCCTTTAAGCAGGGGATGGTGTGAGCAGAGAGCTATGAACACCGGTCCCGTGGGCACCACATGGCAGCAGCAAGCAATGGGTGCCTTCAGCCTCTCCTCCTCTTCACCATGGTCCTTGCTGTGTATTTGGTTTAAGAAATGTGGGCTGGAAAGAGCTTATGCCTTACTGCGTCTACCACAATGTCAGTTTGAATCTGAGCTTATGGTGATGAATATCATTACGCTTTTCAAGCAGAGTAATCCCTTAATTCCTCTGAAATCTGCCATCTTATACTTTTATCCAGTGAAGAGAAACTGATATGGAAAAAAAAGATGTTTTCCTGGGGTATTGGTTTGAGTAGCCACAAGGGTATAAATGGGTTGGAAATGGAGGTGGACAGACCTGTGAAGATGGGGTTATTGGCTGTCACTGATGTTGGTCCAGATTAAAGCTCCAGAAATTACCCTGCGAGGGATGGCTGGATGCTGGGGCACTCAACAGAAGTGTTCTACCTCCTGCTCATCTCCCTTGCCGGGTCAGCAGCATCCAGCCTCCCCCGTGGGTGTGTGTCTACGCGTGGGCAGTACAAGCCATGGAAAAAAAACCAATCCGAAGGTGTTGACTTTGGCCATGGAGACTGAGTTTCCAATGGGACAAAGCTGACCAACCCAGTGCAGTGCCCAGCTGTGCCTCGTGCCCAGGAAGGGTATAAAAGGATTGATCGCTCAGTGGTGTTACATTCAGCAATACAGCTTACTGAGCAGTATTTAAACCACTTCCATCACATGTTGTAGGCTTCACCCATCACTTGAAGGAGGGCAGAGGAAACAGGGCATCGCCCAGAGAAAGCAGGCAATGAGCAATGTGCCACGTTGGCAGTTTCCCACACCTGAGCTATGTTTAAATTTAAAAAAAAGTCCTTATAGTCAAGGAATTTAGAGTTAATAATCAAATATTTAATAAGCAAGGAAGGGATATGATTGAATGGGTTTGGCTGCTGGAATAGCCCATAAATCAGAGCGAACTGGCCTGATGGCTCCTGCTCCGGCATCCTTGGTACGACTCCAGCACGGCTTCTAGCGGAGTCGCTGTGCCGGTGTCACCGGGAGTGCAATCTGGCTCCGTGTGTCCTCCGCCTGAGGAAAACCAGCCTGTGAGATGCGGTGGGTCCTTCCCCCATCTCTCCGACCGCGGCTGATTGCAGCATCTGGTTGTAAGTGTGAGAGTAATTCCTTGTAGGCTTTAGTATTGGTGGTAGGAAAAAGATTGTATTTTGTGAGGTTTCCATAAGTGACACCTGCACTTCAACAGCTGAAATGCCCCGAGGCGGCTCGCTTCTCATTACTTGAGGGTTTTTTTTAACCCTTTCCCCACGGATGGCTCCCGTGGCTGTTGTATGGTGGCAATGTTTGGGATTTAGGGCTGGCCTTATGTGGGGATGAGCAAATCAGACTGAATTTATGGCCTGTTTCCCTCCTTTCCTCTCAGATAACTCCTTTAGGATGGATCAGTTTTTGGAGGTGTCTCTATCTCCCTGTCGCCCATTGAAGGACCCTGCAGGGGTAGCTCAAACGCCACCGTGCCCTTGTTAAAAAAGTCTCATTTAGGTTCTTTACAGAGCCAAAGCTCCCACTGAACAAGCTATTCGGTATGTATAAACAGGTCAAAATCTGAGGGGTTTAGGTCACTTTGTAGAAAACAAAACCTGCTCGAATTTAGGGATGAAATATTTTCACAATTGCAATGAATCTGCCAAAGAAAATACATTTAAGCTATTAGGGAGGAAATCAGAAAGAAACTTTCTCACTGAGATCAGAATAGCACAGCCTGGAAACGTGAAGCAATTTGTCTCTTGTACAAGCCATATCCAGAATCAGCAGCAATAAGTCTCAGCTTAAGCAAACAGCAAATTTTTCTCAGTTCTTTTTCTGTTTCCATAGTTTTTGATAGGAAAATGGAGTTTACACATAACCCTGACATTGTTAGTATTCTTCCAGCTGCTTTCTATTTGTGTAAGCGTGTGTGTCATATTTATCTTGTACTCTTTAAATAACCACAATTTCATTAGTACCTCCTTATAACCTCTCTAAACATAGTACTATTTTGGGAGGAACATGATAATTTTGCCTAAGAAAACATGGAGTGCTATACAAAATGTGAAAGGAAGGGAGGGGCATGAGGATAAGTGGAGCTGAGCAGAATGTTTCCAGATAGTTTTCTGAAGGAAAATGTCCCTTTGCAAAATCAACATTTACAATGGATACATTTCAGTGCAGTGAAGTACTTTTAATTTCCTTTTAGAAAAATTAAATTGATTTCCTAGTCTTACCGGAAAGGCACTTCTCAATTCTCTTTCTGCATACTGGCAGGAAGCAATGTGGGTAAAACTCTTCTAAGCAAGCATGTAAAAAATAGTAAAAAAATCACTCTCAGTGCTCCTAAATTGACTTGGTTTATTATATATTTTTTTGTTAATGTTTCACTCTATGTCCCAATGTAGGAGGAACATATTTAAACACTATACATTCTTGTGGGAAAGGAGTTCTATGTTCTTGTGTCAAAATAAATAAATAAAGATGGATGCTTATTTCCTATTTTTAATAATAATACCTCTGTATGGTAACAGGGGTTGGCTATGCCCTGGTCTATCTAAGCATTTAATCATCTGTACAACTTTCAGCACCCAAATGAACCTAAAACTATTTCTGTGCTTAGAGCATCACAAAATGCTTACGGGGCTAATTTTGCCCAGTCAAGTGCTTTTCTGGTTCAGACCGAAATGACCAACTTGATGTACGGAAATAGCAGTTTGATTTTTGCCTTCCCTTAAGATTTCTAGGTATATTAATGGGGGCACTGATACAACAAATGCAACGGAAAAATTATTGTCCAGTTTGGGACTTTTCAGATTTTTTTTTTCTTTGATTTCTGAACAGACTTCCACGAAAACACATCTATATTGCTGAAGGTATTGCTGTGATTCATGACTCCTTCATATTTTCCAGTAAAAAAGGGCTTAATCCATTTAAGTCCCTTCAAAATTAATTGGCATGTTTAGCAGTTTCCAGTAATAAATATTATTACATCTGTTCCATTGTTTCCTGCTGAAAAGTTGTTTTGATTTTAATTTGTTTCTGATGATTCCCCCCAGCCTCCATTTGGGGAAATCATTCCCTTTTAATTCATTTCGTTTGGAGCCTGGCTCTGCCGCCAGCGTTTCCCTGCGCTCGGGCTGCAGCTGCTTGCACCGCATCTGCAGGGACGGCGGCAAACGCAGCCGCCGAAAAATGCACCTTGGTGCCATAACATGATAGAATATGATGAGTTTCCATAGGCAACAGCTGAACTGAGGCTTGTCATCCAAAACTGGTGCTCTTGGAGCAGAACAGTCGTATTTACACATGGCAGTTTTCTGAACTTTCTTGTATATGGTTCCTTTCACCTTTCCTGCATCCCTAATTGCTGGGCTTGTGATGGGAGCTGACAAAGCATGGCCAACACATACTTCGCTGCTTGCAAAATATTCTCAAGTTTTCTTTAAATGACAGCCGCAAGGTATTGCTCGGTGTTTTCCTTGTTGAAATACGGCATGGATGAAGGTTGTGTGTGCCGTCCCTTGGCTGGTGGCTGCGGGGTTTCTGATGGCGCGGAGGCACGCTCATAAATCCAGTAATTAATGGGCACATTTCTTGTGTCGAGGACCACCACAAATCTCTTCCCAGAGAAAAACAAATCACTGGTTGGACACGTCAGCTTTCACTCCCGACGCCTGAGGTTTGATTACCTGAAGCTATTCTTGATTTATATTTTTCTCATTCATGCAAGTGGGTAACAAATGACACCGAGGGACTTTGTAAGCTGCTTCATCCACATGAGAATGCTACTGCAAACCTGAGTTACATAATGATTAACTGTTGGTTGTGATTGCTTTTATTTTAATACTTTACTGCCCAGGGCTTTTCTAAACTTGCCTTTGGTGAACTTAGAGCTGGATTAAAGCACATACTTTGCATGGAGGGTTTCCTCCTTACATGTTAACATTTTAATTGTATTTCCCATGAACGCAGCCTACTGTGGAGTTTATTTGCATCTCAGGATTTCTTGTGAAATTGTGAATTGCTGAGAATGTACTTGGGATGTGGTGGGCTGGGAAGGTCCCCTCCGCTTTGTTGGTGAGGTGCGTGGGGGGTCCAGAGACCAAGCCGGGCAAACACACGTTCCCTGAACCGCAGAGGAATCAGACCTTTTCCCACCAACCCTGGGCCCCCAGTCTTAGCACCGCAGCTCTCTCTGATGATTTATTTTAGGTCAATTCCTGCTGGTGGTGACAAGTGACTTTGGGTGATCTGTGTGCTTAATATAACAAGCAGAATCCATAGGGAATGTTATTTATCTTGAGTTATAGATTGGTGACTTCTATGTCTTGCGATGCACAACTGGTATATAGATTTGAGCAAAACCACATACACATGTATTGTCAGCAACCCATTTCTAAGAATGTGGTGGTATTATCTTTTTCCTTTACAAAGTGCAATACAGCTGAAACTATTGACATGGCAAAAAATTGAAGCATCTATTGAGGCTTTTTAGCTTCTTCTGGGATCCCCAGAATAAATTAAAAGATAGTTTATGGGAAGGTATCATGTGAATTGCAGACTCCTACTCACACAGATGACTGTTCAGTCAGAGCAGTATGGCCCACATGCTGCCAGGGCTGTGCAGAAGATGTTTTGATTTTCATGCAGAGCTGGGGAACTGAGCAGTAGACGGAATTGGGAGCAAAACACAGTAGGTTTTCATCCATAAAAACAGGTTTCCACTGGGACTAAACACCCTCAAGTCATCTGCTCGAGGGGGCACTCTGGTGACAACGTGCTGCTACTTTCTGCAAACCTAAACTCATCTGGTGCAGCTACACCTGAGCAAACCCACCCGAATCAAGTGTCTAATTTTTGCATTTTTGGAAGTCATTTCTGCTCCCGTGCATCTCCACCCCAGGATGAGCTGCACTGTCCCCGCTGGCTGCTCTGCAGCCTCCTGTGGTCCAGGGCTGAACCTTGGACGCTGCGTTACAGAGGTGCATCATTAGCCTTTCCCACCGAACATCTGGTCCTGCTTGCTGTTCCTATCCTCCATCCAAATGTTGCAAATGTCCTTAAGTATTTTGGAGCGCTTGTCGCTGTGCAGAAGGGACGAGCACCTTGATGAATAACATCACGTGCAGTGGAGCAGCGGAAATGGCCGGTAGATGAGGCGAGTTTCAGTGGGGAAGACAGAAGCAATCCGGATGAGAAATTGGAGGGGTGGGATGCCTGCAGATGCGCACCGGCCCCCGTTGAATAGCCGGGGTAGCCTATTGCCCATGGACGAGCCGGGAGAGGTTTCTAGGACAACTGCTGGGCTTTGGGAGCAGGGAAAGAATGGAGCCAAATCTTAAAGTCAGATGAGGAGAAAATGAGTAACATCTGCTGAGACGTGTGAAAGAGCCATTTGTGCTCACTGCAACCCCGAGCATTTTTCGAGCAGCCACCGCGGGCGTGGGCCAGGCTCGCTGTCCCCGCACACATGCCGGCCGGCGGAGGGGGTCGTTAGGGATGATTTATGGGCTCGTTACAGCCACAGCTCCGGACACTGCCCTGTGCTTCGCCGGTGCATCCCCCGAGGCCTCGGCACCCGCACGGGGGCTTTGCTTCACCTCTGCGTATTTGCAGAGAAAAGCCGCTGTTTTGCGCAGAGGCTGCAGAGAGGTAAGGTCCTGGGGATGCCGCTGCTGTACATTTATTAGTTCTGTTCGTGGGTCATAAATAACAGGTTTCTGCCATTCTTTCACTCCTGCCATCAGACAACTCGGGCAGGAGCTGGGGAACCATGGGTGCACAGAGTTGCACGTCCTCTGCATCTCCTTGGGGGTACCCTCTGCCCGCTGATGCTAAGGGTGAAATTCCCCTTGACTTTGACAAGGCAAATAACTCTCCCTGCTTCTCTTGCTGGTCCCTCTGCTGTTTTAACAGATCAGCTTTTTGTGTCTAATTAGGCTATTTTCTGCGATGCAGAATGGAGTTGGAAATATTCGAGTCAGAGGTAGCGAATAGTCCAGAGGGATTGCACCTGTGGTAGCTAATCAGCGGCCGCTTCAGAGAGCTGAAATTAGGAAAGCACACAAAAGAGCGAGCAATTTTGAAAATGAGGATGAGCGGCCCTAAATCTCTAAGAGCAATTATGTTTTCACAGCTGTGCTGGTTGCCCCAAATGCATAGAAATCAAGTCAGAAGCAACCTCCTTTAGCTTAGAGAAAATTAACCTTCGTATTTAAACTCAATGAGAAGTAAACTTACTTTCTCTTCAAATGAATAATATAGTCTTGAAAAAACCTAATGGCAAGTTATGTTGTAATTACATTCTTTGAATTAAAGTTTGTCAGTCCAAGCAAAATAAATAGAAACGCAGGCAGGGCAATAGATATATTATACTTGGAATAAAATTTGGCCCTGGTATACTGTTTTCATGCTGAAGCTATGCCAAAGTTAATCTACTGTAATTATGTCTATCGCCAGCTTCTAGTATAAATAAAGGAGACAACCCAAGAGCTGTTGATATAATTCTTTCATTAACATCTTGTTGCCACCATGCAAGGAGTTGGCCAGATCTCATTTCTCAGGGATCAGATCAAGAGTTACTGAATTACTCAATAACTGTAAATTTTGCTTTGAAGCAGTCAGTGAACATTTCCCTGCAGCTCCCGCTCTGCCACTGCTAATAAACATTTGTGGGGAGGAAGAATGCAGGAGCGGTTCCCTTTTTATCTGCAAGGAGCATTTGGGGTGGGCAATGGGTGCTGATGGGCTGTAGTCGGGTGAGATGGGCACAAAGCTGTCCGTGCCAGGTGGCAGGGTTTGCTATAAGGGGCTTACGGGGGGCTAAGGGGGGCCCCAGGAGTTAGTCTGAGCAAAGGCATGCGGTGGATGCAGCCGCTCTGCGCCAGGGCTTGGCTTAGGCTGGGAGCTGGGTTTAATTCGAGCTCTTCCTTTACCCTAACAGCATCCTTTTGGCTAGCAGATACGGAGGATTAGTAGGTATTTCTGATAGAAAAAGCTCTCTACAGAATGATACAAGGAGCGAGAGGGAGCTATTTCTTATAAGCATGGTATTTAATCCTACGTGCTTAATCTTTAAGCATGCTTTTCAGGGGCTTGCTTTCCATCCGGCTCTGCCCTGCCTGCTGCTTGCAGAGGGGAGGCAGCCCGTGGCTTGATCCCATCCTGCTCAGCACCCTTGGGTGCCTGATGTGCTGCATAGTATCTCCAGGATACCCTCTGCACCCTCTGCACATGCTCTTTGACTGTCTTTAAGAGGTGCCAGATCTTTTCCTCTTTTGCTGCCTTTCTGCAAGTTCCTGCTGTCCCCTTCCTTCATACACACTGCTTATCGGAAGCTCAAGGGTTTTCTCTGAACAAGGTGTTAAATTGCAGTGGGCCAAACCCCCATGCTGGCCATGGGGTTAGGAAGGATGACTGCCTGGCGGTGCCTCAGGTTTGTGGGATTCTTCTGGTTCGAGGGTCTCGAAGAACTTTTCAAAGCATGACCTAATCCTATGCCAGGCAGTATGCAACACTGGTTTGGGGGTGTCCCAAAAAAGCTTGCCTTAAATTCACGCAATTTAAAAAGATGCTGGGGAACATGGCGAATGGAGCTCTCTAAAACCTACATGTGTCACTAATGTAATAGAAGTAGAGAAAGAAATAGTTTGACCTACATTCCTAAAGTTATTAAGCAGCAGAAGTGAAAAGAAATCCTCTCCTATGTTTGATACATTTTTCCCTAAGTGACTATTACTTGTTTCTTTGCATCCAAAATAGAAAATAATCAAGATTATGAAATCCAAAGGAAATAGAGAAAGTGAGTAGGTAGGACAGGGTACTGAGGAAAGGTTAAATCCTTTAGCAAACCTTGTCTCCTTACATAGACTGTGAAATATTCCAGGTTTGATCATCTGCAGCTTATTTTATGCTCTTTACAGTTCATTGCTTGCTCCGTTGGAAGAAGGTTTAATTTTTTTTAGCCTGTCCCTATGTGAGATCAGATGTTCGTCAGTGTTCTCCCTTCTCTTTCCAAGGGGCTGAGTTCACTCGGCTGTTTCCTGGGAACAGTATTGAGGGGAAACCCATTCATTTAAAGGCACTCTGTGGTTATAAATTCAAGGTTAAAAAATATTCCCTTGCCCATTAATTTTGTATGCATTAAAGTCTAACTTCTTGATTCAGCTGGTTCTCGGTTCTCTAGGGCATTGCCCATGTCACCCCGGCTGTGACTGTAGGCACATCCCTGTCCCCCACGGACACGCTGCCTCACCTCCCTGCTTTAGCAGGCACCCATACGCGTTGCTTGGGGAAGTAAAGCTGGGATCTGCTAGAGCATCTCGCTGTCGGAAAGATCCTAGAAATGAAGAGACAACCGTTGATGATGAAGGGAAAAATTGCCCATCTGTGGGTTGATGTCTAGCGCTCACTCTCCCTAGGTCTTTACTTGGCTGATAGATGGCAAAAAACCCCCCACAAATGTACAAAGTCTTATCAACAGACTGAGAAAAAGGGAGAGAAACCAACAAAACCCAGACAGACATCAGTAAGGGTTTATTCTTGGGTCCGTGTCTTTGGCGAGGTGCCCATCTCCTGCCGTCCCGCTGATTGATCTCCAGCTCCTTTGCAAAGCTGGAATCAGGAGCTGGGTCCTCAGGCATTTTCCTCCTGCCCTGTGAGAAGGGAAGAGGAAAGCAGGGCTGGTCCCTTCTCCCAAAACACCTTGGTCAAGCCCAGGGACCCTGGCCTGAAGGAAGGCTCATGGCACAAACCAGAGGGAACAGGATCCCGAGGAGCCACGTTCATCCCAGCTCGCTCTGGCAGCCAGGCCGTGCAATGCACATGGAAAATATACAAGCCGGGAAGTGTCTGCTGGCTCTGGCTCCCTTTATAATCTGGGCCATTATTTTTGTCCACATTTAATTTAATGCATAAGCACCTCATGAAAATATCAAAAGGATGTGGTCCTGCCAATGAAGACCTGTTGCTCTGCTCTGAAGTACCGTGATGTGGATGTAACGGAAACCCAAGGAATGAAGCTGGGTAAAGCTGGAGCTGTACAGTCACATTTTGACTTTATATATGTACAACTGGGAGCCTTTAATGCATTTACATGGCCACCATTGGGAATGGTCCATGAGAGCTCCTCTTTCCTGCTAACAAGGACGTGGAGTCCTTGAATTCAGTTCAGGGGAATCAAACTGCATGTAACTAAACCCAGGATTTGTCACTTCAAGTACAGATTTTCAGCTAACAAATGCTGCATATACACTTAAAAATGCCTTAATTTTGGATGCTTTGCTGTGCAGTAAACAAGGATTTTGTGCCTGTTTTCCTATATAAATATTTATAACAAAGTTGGTGGCTACTGGTCGAATGTGAATGTTTGTTGTTCTCAGCATTTTTGGACATAATCTATGAAAGTTTTACATATGTTTTTAATACACAGTAACTTTCTACTGCTGTAAGGCCTTGGATTAAGATCAACTACAGGAATTGCTTTAGACAGAGTCTGATGCGCAGAAGGTTTTATGTGGTTGTTGGTCAGAGGCTGTTTGATAAAGATGCTTGGAAATAGGCAGGTTGCACGCAGGGACATGACTGTAATGAATTCAGATCGACTTGTGACTGTTCCCTTAGTGGGTATGAGCAGAGATATATGTAAGTACACCCAGTTTTCTGCAGATTTTGAAAGGGTTTGTGCAGAAATGTACTGGGTTTTGTCGCAGTGTCCTGGATGCTCTTTACCTTCACCTGTGAGTACCTAGGGTATGCAGAGGCCAAAGGAAAGATTTTAAAGGTGTAAAGAACAGTTAAGTGGCCAGGTCTCACCTAAACTAGGACCTGGAGTGGGAGTCAGTTGGTCAAAAACCAGCACCCACATTTGAGCTTGATGTTTTAAGCTTGCTTTGTAATCGGGGAACAGGAGTAGACACTTCTGTGTGCAATTTGAGTCTTCCTAAGGTAGATACCCAGGTAAGACAGGTAAATCACAGCCTGACTCCCATTTATACCTCTCAGGTGGGTGATCCTGTGGTGCATAACTGGTCCCAGGTGTGTGTTGGTATTGGCTGGGGCTGCTGATTTCTTTTGTACATTTGTAAACGGCGCTTTGAGTAAATAATCCCACGTGTGGCCATCTCCCAGCAGCTCCCCTGCCCTGCATGCCAAAGCTTCACGCATCAGCATTTTTCCTGTGTGCAAACTGAATGACCAGAAGTTATATTTGAAATGAATCAAAGTCAGTAGTAACCAGCAATGCGTGTGGGCAGAGCTACACAGCAAAATGCTGGACTCCAGATGAGGTGATTTAGTGACTCCCCAGATTATTCCCCTCAAGCCACAAGGAGGAGAAGGGAAGATGCCATCTTCCTTCAGGAATATGAGCAACCTCTCCTCATAAAACCAATTTACTTGAAATGCAAATAATTATAAATTAACAATCCATGTTCTACCAGTAAACAAAATAAAGAGTTCTTCTTGGTTTGTTAGTGAGAAAATTGGTGGAATTTATCTTAATCTGAACCAGATTCCCCAAATTCTGGAAACAGGAGAGTGGACTGTGTTGCAGAGAGGCCAGTGGGGGAGTTTGGGGAGGTGATGGCATGTCGGCATCTCACTGCTCGCCTGGTGATGCTGTGTGGGGACTGCGGTGAACCAAGCCCGAAGCAGCAGGTCCCCATGCTGCTGCATGCCGCGGAGGTGATAAAGTGGGACGAGTAGCTTAAGCCAGGGTCGAGCACTGGCAGCAAACATAATGTTCAACTCTTCTTTTTTTTTCCCCCTTTAGTGGGAAAGTTACCATCTCAGCTTTCTCATAGCATTAACCCTCCCTGGGCATTTTGAAGGATGGAATGTTGGGGAAGTCATGTTTTAAAACTGTGCGGCCTCACTTGAGGCATTTGAAGTCCAGAGAGCCTGGCAAAGCTATCTGGTTATGTCCTTAGCGTTTGACTTCTGAGAAAGTCTTCAGAAGGGCAGAAGTCTGCAGCATATGGAAGAAGCAGTATTGGTCTCATCCTCCAAGAAGAGGCTGAAAAGGGGCTATAACTCAGGGCAAAACATGGCCTCGATCTCGCTGCTGTCCCAGGCAAAAATCCTTGTTATATTCAAAGAAAACCGATTCATCTCTACTGCATTTGTTCCTCCTTCCCCACACCTACACTCAGGACAAGTTGCTTTTTACAGCTGCAGCTTTAGGACACTCACTCAGTAACGTGTGTGATATCCTACTCGTGTGGCACCTCCTTATTCCTCCTTTTAGGCTGTGACAGATGTAATCCTGCCACTAGCAGAATGCAACAGGTAATAAATTACACTGTGTATAAAAGCAGTCCTCACAGTTTCCTTAACTTGTTTGGGCTTGTTATGGTTGTCCACAGCCTCTCCACTACATTGGCAGGCACACGAAATACCTGTTGCATTTTAAAAGGAGTCTCTGGAGATGAGAAACGAGCAGTGTGGAGATGAGAATTAATACTGGCCTTTCTTGCTTTGTTTGTTTTGCTATTTGTTAATGGACCAAAGAGGTACCCTTGACAACAGATGGAAAATTAGTCCCAGTATCAACCAGGGGCTCCAGTGAAGATCATGGCCCATTGCACAGGAAGGATGCGTTCACTATCCAGAAGATCTTACAGTCTAATTTAAGCCAGGAAACAGAAGGAAGGTAGATGAGGAGGAGGAGTGTGGGGGGAGAAGAGATATAGCCTCCAGGAAAGTCATTAAGGAACACATGCCTTCCTGACTTCATGTCTTTTTAAAGTGTATTTTATCTCTCTCTGTTGGGCTTTGAACCTTTTGGAGTTTATTTAAGCTATTGCAAACTTGCTGACTTAGGGAGCAAATAAGCCTTTGGGATCAAAGCAGCTGGTATTGTCAGAGGTATTGAGGGTGAAATAACACATTAGCAGAAGGAGAGCTGAGAAAAAAAATGGAAAGAAAATCCAACTTGATATTTTGTTCTCTTTTGCTTTTAACCTCTTTCCCAGCTTGATCCTTTTCATTTGAACAGGTATTAATTTTCTTTGCGTGTATCCCAACAGTATAAATATTTAATGGTCCTAGATCACAGAGTTGAAACATAAGATTAGTTCCAACCTTAAAGATTTGTGCAGAATCTGTCCCTCACATTTAAATGACTCCCACATTGCAGGGAGGAATACCTCCCATCCCTGCGGGAGGAGCATCTCAAGCTCTATTTTGAGTTCATTTTCTTTTTTTGGTCTTGTTTGAGGCTCAGAAGACATAAACACCTCGCCCACTCCCAGTCTTTCTGTTGCTATTTTCTGGTGACATGCTATGACAAACTGAATGAGAGCTCCAGGTTATCGGGGGGACCGGGGCACCCAGGCTCGTGAGCCTGAATGCTGTTTCCTACCTGTAGTAAGCAGGGTCACAGCTTGGGAATCGTACAGAGCATTTGCCTTTGAAAAGCCCATGCAAATATGGTAATTATGGGTAAGGTGTGCAATACGGCAGGGTCAATGCAAATATGGTAAAGTTACTTGCACCAGTTACTCTGCAAGTCGGCAGATGTTTCCCTTCTCCTTTGCTTTCACTCTTAAATAAGACAAGGGAGAAATACAAAGTAGACGAGCATCGGCCATCGATTTTCAGAGGGCTGATGTGGAAAGTAATGGAGATTGCAGTACTTAGGTCCTCTGAAAATCAGGCTATGCCTTTACAAGCCTATATATAAATTTAGATGCCTACTTTCAAGCCCACAAGGTGGAAAAAATAAAAGAACTTAATTATGATGATGTAAAATGGCATAACAATTGCTAAAAGTTTGGGGATCGAAGCCAAAGCCCATGGGATATTAGATACAGTCTCCCTTTTGGGAATGATGGACGTTTACCAAGGCAATCGGCAGTGCTGTGGGAGAGACCATCTCCAAGGTTTCCTTCCTTTTGGTGTATCGATGGATCAAAGGAATAATGGCAAACAGTCAAAATTTAGATATCCAGACACCCTCGTCCACTGCTCATGGACAGAGCGACACAGCTCAGCCACATCTAGCAACAAAAGAGTTCCATCTGACGGGAAGCTAACAGCACTTATGGTGATTAATTAATTAAATACATCAAGGCACAGAACAACAAAAACCACTACAGACAAAAGGCAAAGCGAGAGACGATGAGAAGAAGAGACTTGAGTTAACTCCTAAGCTCCAACCCGCAGGAACAGCAGGTTTTGAAGGACTTTGGCACTCATGTAATGAGATGGTTTTGCTGAGCGCGACAGCTCAGGTGACGTCAGACCCCGCCAGGATCCTCAACTTGTCTTTTAAATCCATCTCTGCTCTGGGAACGAGCGCTGCGAATGTCAAAGGAGCTTAAAATATTCATTACCAAAACTCATCATTCCAGCCCCAAAATGTTCACGGTGATTTTCTCAGTTGGTTTCACTAGGGTTTGGAGAGCCGCCAGCCGCATTATGTGATAAGCCACAGCAAGTCAGTATTGACAGAGGAGTCAAAAATAAAAGTGTAAAGGACTATCCCTTTTCCTCATCCTTCAGCCAAAAGCAAGTTCTCAAAACTTATGCACTCTGTTCTAAAATCCTTTTACCCAAGTGACATTTAAAGTCTGCAGCTCACAAGTGTGATTTCACAGCATTAATATGACACTGCCATTAGCATGTGAAAGTGTACGTGACATTCCGGTGCATGTATTTATGGTGAAAATGGGACAGATTCGCAGCTTGTGTAAACCTCCGAGTCCCTTTTCATGGCTCTCCTTTGATTTATGCAAGCTGAGATTTTGAGGCAAATTTGGTAGTCTGCTCTTCAGCCCCTTTTTTTAATTAATGATATCAAAGTACATGCTCTAGAGAGAGTCAGAGCAAAGATACAGAAATTTTTCCAGTTAGCTGAAGGATCTAAAACATTGCTGAAAAAATTGTTTCCAGGCATTTCAAGTGATAGGGTCTTTTTCCCCAGTTTTCAACAGTTTCAAAAAGAAAAGGAAGTATTTTTTTCTCTTAAAAACTTAATCTGTTTCTTCTAGAAAACATTGAAACAAAGTACGTAGGCTATTTGGGAAACATTTTTAATTCTTTTTAGAAATATTTTTAAATTAACATGAATGTGTTATTCAAACATATTAATCTATTTTCGAAAAACCTTTTTAGAAAAGTCCAAGAAAAAACTTCCCACGCTGCTAATGAGAAGGTATTTACTGGCTGTTTCAAATTGCTTTAGGTTGTATTCTGTACATGTTTGTTGTTTGGATTTACTCGGTGTTTTAATTAATTCAGCCTACCTGAAATAGGCTTAAATTCTAATTTTCAGTAAATTCATTTTATTACGTCTCAACAGACAGGGCATTAATTACTTTTGTAATTAAAAAAAAAGTCTACGGGGAGTAAATATGCCTTCAGCTCTTTTGGATGCTTTAAAATACCTTCTTTTGTCTGAGCTGGCAAAGCTCAGACGTGTTAGGGACATGATGGAGGATGCTGGCTGTGCGGGCGCGATGCTGCTGCACTGCCCTGTGCAGAGGGTGTCACCCGGGATGTGACCTCAGCACGTGGGAATTGCATTCGTTATTTAAAAAAACCAGGCATTTATGTCAATATTAAGAAATCCTTTGGGGGCAATATAGCCCACATCCCAGTTCTGCTGGATTGTCTAGCCACATCAGGGTGTTTTGCAGATACGTATTGGCCTTGGTCTATAAATGAAAGCAGTCGGAGCCAGTGATCCACAAGTTTCTCCTTCTCTCTTGTCCTGTTAGCAAAACAAACCATAAATATTCAAAATCAAGGAGTCATGCCCTAACTGTCATGAGATGGGCTTAATAACTGTGAAAATAAATGGAGAGGGTAGCTGTCTTTTGATTTTCAGCCATCAGGCTAACGAACTCTAGCATTTCACTGTTCGACTACAATGGCTTGAGAATGCAGGATCTAATGTAATCTCATCATTCCAGACTGAGAAATTAAAGACAACTCTAATTGATTGCAATGGGAGCAAGGTCCAGCAAAGCAATGCAGCTTCCTACGAGCATGAAACACCCACTGGGACTGTGCAAAGTCCTCGTCGCCGGACTCTTGCATCTGGGAGGGAGCTAGCCTAGAGAGGCAAATGTGAGGAGCAAATGGATGTCACAGGTTTCTATTGCTGTAATTTAAGCATAAAAATGTTACAGGTGCTTGCCACGGCTTTGGTTGCAGCTCAAAACATGACATCCCCATGAGGACTGGCCATCCAGGAGCTATCCGCGGAGGAATGATGGACCAAAGGAGAGGTTGAACCTCTGCACTTAGACTCAGCACCTTTCTAGATAAATGCACTTTGAGTAGAAATTTGACTTTTCATCAGTCCCACCCTAAGTGACTCTGTCCCATGAGAGGAAAGGACCCTGCATGGCTCCTGGGTCTCTCCTGCCCCTGAGCATGGTCAGGGCTTGAATAGAGGAGCTATTGGCAATTTTTATTCTGGTCATTTACTCCTTCTTGCAGAGTCCGACTTTGCAGTACAGATGTTAAGGCACAGCTGTTTACCATTTTTTCTGATCGGTCATGTGAACTGTCCCCTGGCAGGTTGCTTTTTTTTTTTTTTAAAGTCTAATGTCTGCTGGCAAAACCTGTGATTTTTTTTTTTTTTTTAATTCGCGTAATTAGTCACAGTGCCTGAGAAAAGACATGAAATGCTCCAGAAAAAAGATGTATATGTCAGCTGTGGATTCCTCCCTGTCACCTTCACAGCGTGGAGGCGTCTCAGCAGCTGTGCTAGAAACGTGGGCTACTCGGCTGTGTGGTCCCACTGCTGGGTCCCACGTCTCGACTTGGATCTCCACACTCATTTTTAGCGAAGTCTCTCTTCAAATGAAGCCCCCAGCCCAGTTCCTCCCCTGGCATCATCCTGGTCCTGCAAAGAGGTACTGGAGCTCAGCATCCCACGCTGCCCGTGCTGAAGCCAGCGAGCACTATTGGAACGTGCGAAGTGGGAGTGGGAGCTTCTCCAGGCGTTTGAGACCATGTGGGAATCATCATTTTCCAGGAAATACACTTTGAGCGCTGTCCTTCCGCTAACGTGCCTCCTCCGACGGGCTGGGCTGCTGGCTCCCCAAAGCCGTGGGGAAATCCTGGTGCCCTGGAAGCTTTTTTGTGCGTTATGTTCTAAGCCATTAAACCCGCAGTCATTTATGAGACATCACAGTCCTGGCAGGCCTTCTCGCGTTTGGGCTCCATGCCTTTCTCAGATCCCTTTGGTCCGGGCACATTGCAGCGTTTTCCCTTCCCTCGGCTTTCCCTGCCTGCTTTTGGGATGTATCTTCTAGAAACAGAGCCAGGGGAACAACTCTTTCTCGTACGTGTCCCATTGCCCACACCCTGCAGCCTCCCTGGCACGAGTTAACACTTTGGGCCCAAAAAAATCAGCCGTGGGTTTGGTGAGGCTTCCAAATCACCCTGTACATTAGCCAGGATGAGATTACACACAGCCTGAATTAGCTGGGAAGGAAACCTGGAGCAGGTAGCAGAGTGGGGGCAGCTGCCTGCAGCGCATCAGGGATCCCCCAGCACCGACCGCTCCGGTTTTCCCAGGGAATCTCACCCCTGCACGGCTGCCAGGGGAAATATGCTCCCCCGGCGTGTTTTCCTTTTTCTCAGTAAAGCCTCTAACCATAAAGTAGCGAAGAGCTTTGAAACACGTCCTCTAAATTCTTGAAAATCAAGGTCATCCCATAAGCAGAAAACCTGAGGATTTGAGCGGCTCACCTGGTTCCCAGGACATCGCTTGGGGTTTTTCTCAAGGTTTGGTTTGAGATTACTTAGCCATACCCTTCCAGGCTCCCGGCAGGTCTGCGATAGCTGAGGGATTTTGGCAACTCAGTAGGAATAATATACTCCAAACAGATTTGTTTTGGAATATTTTGAATTGTTAAGAAAACGTCGAATATTTCCACTCTGATATTCAGTCTGTTTGGCTGCTTAATAACAGTGACTAATGGAGTTCCTAGCAATGATTAAAACTTCAGCAGCTCAACTAGAGAAGTGCTGTGATTATTGCCTTTTAAGCACCGTCCCTCACTCACAGACAGGACACACTCTGTGTTTAAGCTTTTCTTTGACGTCAAGTCTCAGACTAGTTAAAAGCAGGCAGCTTCTTCCCTCCAGGTTTGGGAATAAAGCTCATGCACGCAGGGAATTTCTCTTTCTCCCATAATTTAGTTGCAGAAAATTAGATTTACATCAGCTTGACAGCGAGTGGAAATTTGGCTGCTGGTTTACGTAATCTATCTACATAACATAATATATGGCTGAGATTTCTGTGTAGGTTGATACAGTTTTAGGCAACCCCCTGGTATCAGTAGCCACACCAAAAAAAGAGAAAGGCTTTGAAAGGCTTTTTTTTTGTGTCCTCTTCTCTTGCACCCCTAAAGTGAAAACAAGCAGATAAACGTATCATGTTTGCAAATTCTCCCTGAAGCCGGGAGTGGGTCTGGGCAGGGAAGATTATCTCCAGATCCCAACCGCCCCGACGGCTTGCAGGGATGGTGGCCGTGGGAGCCGCTTCTGCGGCTGTGCAGAGAGCGGCCGACTTCAAAGCAGGGGTGGGAATTTGTTCCCATGCAGTATAAATAAATCTCTCCCTCCGTGGCGCGGCTGCGTGCAAGTGCTGAAGGGTTCAGTACTGGGGCACGGTGAGGCTTCGCTGATACGGATGAAAGGAGGTTAAAAACAAATTTCTGGATGCTGCTGGGGGATGTATTCACAATTCCTCATTTCCTACCATTTTAACATGGTAGGTTTCCATGCATTTACTCATCCTTTATAGAGAGTTAATCTCCTGTTGCCCATTTTCCAAGGGTTTGTAACTGCAATCTGTTTGTAAACTGCCACTCTTAAGCAATGATAGCCTTGACCAAAAAAGTGATTTAAAAAGAATTTCTTGATTAAAAGGATATTGTATCAGACAGATGATAAACAGGTGGTAACTGGAGGGAAGTCTGGTTTACCAGTAAGAAACAAAAATTTTCCAGCAATCCAATGAAATTCTATGACAATGCTGGGGTTGACCAGGGCACCAAGATAAGAGTACAGTTCCTTGATTTTTCTTTACATCACAGTCTTGAGTACCTCACGGAGTAAGTGGGTTTGTCCTTTCTGTACCAGGAGACAGATGAGGATGGGATTTAGAAGAGTTAATTACTTCATTTAAATGAAATGAAACAAGAGTCCCTGGCTACTATGCCAGGCTTCCCATATCTGCATGTGCTTCTCTTGTCTGATTTTGCTCCCCATAGCTCTCAGTTGTGGGACTGGGGTAAATTTGGGCATCCTTATGGTACCTAAATACAGTACTACCGGCTCATCCATTGGAGTATTCCTAGGGGTCATTTCTTTCTGGGGTTGTCCAAGATACTTATCCTACAGGTTACTATTTACCCTTAAAATAGCTGAAAGTTTATGTCCCTGCCCAGCTCAGCTCGCTTTAACCATGCCAGTTCCCCCTCTACAGCAGCGTGTCTGTGCGTCCTTCCTCCCGACCGAGTCGTCCTGGGTGGTGCTGGGCCCCTCTATGTGTCCCCATGGCTACAGCTGAGCCTCTTTGTTCAGCCTTGGGTAATTTTCCACTTTCCAGACCTCCTCTGTGCAATAAATTAAGTCAATCTGGCTTCCCAGCTCAGCCCCTCGTTGGTGTAGGGACTGTTTTAGTGCTCCCTGCTCCCGGCTCCCAGCCCAGGGGCTGAAGGTCTTCTCCAATGTGGGGATCTGCATGCCCACACCAGGAACACATCACGGTTCCTAGTGGTTATGCTAAAAACACAACCAGAAATCATAAGCTGTATGTCACATCAGTCCACAAATTGTCACACCAGTTTGCCTTTACTTTTTAAGAGAGGAACGTCAGACATCCCAGATGTGGCACCTCCAAAAAGCCAATAAATCATAAAGTCTTTCTCTGTTATGTGCAGTGCCTTGTATGAAAGAAACTGCTAATAATAAAAACTCTTTAGCTTTTATTCCTTTGGGTTTTTTTCACTCTAATTTATTTCTAATCTCCAGTCTAAAATCTCTGCCTAGATTGCCTACTGCAACCTGGCTGGAAATTTCAGATGCTGCTGAAACCACCCAGTTGTTTGTCACAGTGAATACAGGGCACGTTCCTGGGACTACTAGAAAGAGCAAAATGGGAACACTGTGGGCACACAAAGGAAGAAAAATCCTGGAAAAAATTATGGCAACGAACAAATCTTCTGGTACCCATTAAAAGGTAATAACTCTCACCAAAGGAAGGGGGATTTTCCCGTTGTGAAATGAAATAAACTTTCAGAAATGATTTGTGTGTATGTTTAAATTTAAATTTAGAATTTCATTAAGTATGTTGTTCAAAGGCCCTTTTCTTCCCAGGGTAGTTTGGTTACAATCTTCTCTTAAGAAACAAAATCTCTGCAAAGAACACAGCCTCTGAAGCTTGCTTTGCTCAGCCCTCACCGTGCAAATAACACCACGCCGCAATATTTGGCAGCAGATCTTTCACTCTTTTAATTGCTGCCGTGGTCCTGGTAGATGCACAGCATCTCGGAGTTGAGTTTTGAGTGTTTCTGTGCTAGGTTTGTACCACAAATAAATATGGATAGTTGTGGGGCCGGTGAGGGAGATTCCTGCCCGATGTCCTGCCGTGGGGCTGGGGGATCTCCAGGTTGGAGGATGCTCAGCATCCACCTTTCAGAGCAGTTTTCCATTGCACGCGATGTCGCAGCTCTCCTGGCTTTGTCATTTTGAGGCTCATTTAAGTCTTCAGAGGATGCTGTAAGTACCCATGTAAATGCCCGACCCGGACTGTGCCAGCCGCAGAGCTGGACTGATCCCAGCTCGCCCTGTCCCGTCTCCTGGGGTGCCCAGGCTGCGCTGTGCTTTGTTGAGTTTTTTCCCTGTCTAAACCATATCATTCCAAATGAAGTACCCAAGGGCTTTTCGTTTAAGCCTAAGTCCAAATAATTCTGTGACAGATTCCTCCTAGGAGGTCAGGTTTCAGACAAAGCTGTCTTTATGGCGGCACTTAGGTTGGATAAAGGCTTTTGAAATAGCCACAACATTTTTTTTGTGCAACTATATTTAAGAAACTATTGCGGAGTAGTTATTTATGAAAGGCAAGCTAGCGCATAGACACGGCCTTTTATGTTGCTCACTTCTTGATTAAAAAAGGTACTTTTGTGCATCTTGAAATACTTTCCTGAGTAGAGAGGAACTTACACTAAAACATGTGTAGGTTGTGCTTTGAGGTAGTAAGGCTGCAGTCCGTGCAGTTAAAAAGAAGGTACCGTTTGTTAAAATGTTTGCTTTTGCTGAGCACAATGAAGACTCTGTGCTGTTATTAAAGTGGCAAAAGTAACCATTAATATTATCCTGGCCCCAATCCAATAATAAAAATCAACTCAGGTCTGTGTCATTAACTCAATAACTGTGTCATCTGAGTAATTGCTAGGATCTCAGTTTTTTTTTCTATCCTACATGAATTTCTGAGTTTTAATATTCAGCTACATTAGACTGTAATTTCCTATTGATTTTTAAGCTGGGAAGATGAAAAGAAGAGATGTAATTTTAAGAAGGGTTATCAGTTATTTGATTGGATTAATTGCCCCCCTTCACATAGAGTAGTCACATAATATCCTTAATTTGACAGAAGCGTGAAGATGTTATCTGTATTTTTGAACTCTGGTTGCCTACACGGCATGTCCTCATCCTTCCCCTCTTAGAAGTGTCTGGTGGGTGTTTTGTAGGAGATGGTGGAGACGGGAGGTCAGCTCTGGTTTAGGCTGTGAGGATTAAGCATTTACTCCCTGTGGAAGAATTAAGTGGTAAAATGAAAGCCAGACACCAAGCCAGTTTCATTCACACTCCTCTTCATTTGCTGGCTTTGTCTTGGAAGGAATAACATCCTTCCATAAAGTCTGTGTAGCCAGTTTGGTTCTACCTCCAGTAATGCTGGTTTTTGCTGGCAGACCTGACTTATCAGTAACTTGGTGCTCTCCTGACCTGGGAGGATGCTGCTCTGCAGCCTCGGGCACATCTTCATGGGAAAAAAAAAGGCCAAATTCCTGGCGGGTGGCTCCATGCCCATGCCTGTGCAGCTCTTCCTCTTCCTTCTCTCTCCATCCCTCCACGAAGGATTTCTAAAGGCATTTGTTAATGTCAAATGTCCTGAATGTTGGGATTGCTATAATGCGCTAAGAAGCCTGATGGCATAACACTTGTCTTGTCCCTAATTAGCTCATTTAGTTGTTTGATTGAAAAATCGCAGAGCGCTTTCTGCCTTCTGCAAATAGATTAAAGTGTTTTTCTGCAAAAGCAATCACATGAAATGTTTTTTTAAGTAGTGACTATTCAAAAATAAGTTACTCTTTAATAAAAGTAATAGGAACTATTTTTTATTGGAAACAGCTAGTACTGCACCACTTACCTTGAGCATTTTTCATCTGTGTATTTCAAAGTGCTTTGAAAAAAAGGGAAGATTATTATTATCCCCATTTTATTTGTGGGAGAAGATCATGAAATGAGCTGTTGAGTTGTCCTCAGGGCACAGATACCACAAGGAACAGATCCCACACACCATGAGGTCTTGTCCAAACTTTTATTGACGATGTTCATCTCTGTGGTCCCATATTATAATATACCCATTGTGTACCTCTTTCACTGAATGACACAATATTTTGATCATGCATGAGCCTTCATCTCTTTATTTAAATCCATTAATAATGCAGTTTCTCTCTTTATTTCCTCCATTGATTCCCTGTGCTGACAGGGGAGAGTCTGAGTTACCTTGGCCTATAAACCCCTTTAGCCCATTGGCATGCATCGAGTTCACTCATGTGAAATCCCCCTGGAAATTCCAGCTGTGGGGGCTGGCAGCATAACCATGGTCCCAGCCCTCTGCGGACAACCACCCCATGTCATCTGAAACGCAACGTAACCTCAGAAATGAAAATTTGGCCCCACTGATCAGGATCCAGATGGATAAATTCAAGCTGGGGGCCCAGTTTTGACCCATGTCTGATTTAAATGCAAAGTATCGTAAATCGTTTAAAGCCATTCCTGCATGTGTTTAAGCTTACCCATGCAAGCAGTCTCACTGAAGTCAATTATGAACAATGGCATTTCTTTCTTCTTTATTCACTGCTGATTTCTGGTACAGGGTGTAAATTACTCTCTTATTGCCTTTGACACTGACGTCCCTTAGCCAGCCACTAAAGAGGTATCATAGTAATTGATAAATGCTGCTTTATTGGGGCCATTTAATTTTATAATCCTGTTAAAAATGATAGATATGTCAAATATTCATGCCTACTGGACAGATCATATTATTCTGCTCTAAGGTTTCCAGTTTAATTTTTTTGTAAGCAATTGGGCAGAACCACTGATGTAAGACAAACAGATGCTCTTCAGCTGTACTTTTCCACAAATGATTTTGTTCTGTTTTTCTGTTCCCCTACCAGGCATATCAAGTTCAAAAGAAAATGTTGCCTCTCACTAATGAGAAGATTAATCGCATTCACATATGCAGCAGACTTTGTCAATTCTGTTGAAAGTTTGATGACCTTTAAGAGACAAAGTTTTAGTGTACCCAAAATAAATAATTCATCCTTCACAGATTTGCCCTCTGTATCCATCTGCTTAAATCTGAAGCATGCTGATTAAAGCGCCTGAGTGCAATTATCTTCATACCTCATTGAGATAAAAATCCCTATTTTCCTATTGTACTTCAAAGCACAAATGCTCTTTTAAAGATATCAACGTTCCAATATACATGGGGTCCATTTTTGCTCTGACTTATGTCCAGCTCTCCATAACATTCTTCAAAATGTCACAAAAAGCTCTGAATTCCTCTTTTCCATTAGAGTTCCTTTTCCAGCACTGAAAGCTGAAATGTGTAACTAATCCTCTTGCAAAATCTCTGAAATCATCATCTTCAAATGCAACCAGGAAATTCATCTCTGTTCTCACGTACGGGGAGAAAAATGTCATCTAGGCAAGTGGCAAGATGTGATTTACTTTGATTACTGCAATTATTGACACTGCCAGGCTCCTTCCACCTATGAAGGCTGCAGGCAGCTAATTGCCCAGAAAACTCGTTGCCCCCTTCTCTCCCCCTTGCAATGCCCACTTTGCTGATTTCTCACCCCACCTGTTGCCCTTTTGGGTCCCAGCCCAGCTTTTGCAAATAATGATGCGTGCAAATAGCATCAGCTACGAGCGCAGCCAAAGGGACTCCTTAGGGGCTGGAAAATGCAGGGGTGGACGCTGCTCCTCGTCCCAAAGAGCACACAGACATCGCGGCTCCCGTCCAGCCATCGGCGTCAGGGGGCACGTTTGAAACCTCCTGCAGTGACCACATGCAGATAAATAAGCTGATTATAAAATAGTCAAGCAGATGGTCTCTTTTGTTGCTACCTGTGAAAATAAGTACAGTCCTCCCATTTCCCTGGGAGGAAGGAAACAACTCAGTGGACATCACGCAGCTCCTAGTTTATTTAGGACACTCTCTGAAAGAAATGCTGAATGAATATTGCAGCCATTTAAATGAATCTTTCCTGGCCCCACACGAAATTAGACTGAACTGGCACCGTGTCACCTTGTTACTAGAGAGAACAAATATTCCCCCTGGCAAAAATCCTACTTCAGGCTCGAAAAAATGTTTTGTGTTTTTTTTTTTTAATGCAGAAATTGAAATTGGTCTTAAATGCTTTCTGGATTTAATGTTGCTTGTTATAGATGAAACAATGAAAATGAAAGAGGAAATAATAAGGGATTGCTGGGTTTTTAAAGGTGATTTACAGACGAAAGGAAATCCTAGAGATTAGGAAGTTGTTTAAATACCAGCGACAGTCAAATATGGAAACGTTCCAAAATGAGAGATTAGGGAAAAAAAAAGATATGAATTGCAAAGAACAAAGCCATGAAGGAAGGGAAGGTGTACTCAAAAAGAAAAAAAAAGTATCCAGGCAAAGAAAAACAAAAAGCTTCTTAAAACCAGAAACAAGACACCTGCTTTTCTGGCAGTTACCAGCAGCAAGGAAGACTCCACCTGCCAAACCCAATTTTTAACATCAGTAAATCACCATGCGGGTAAAATAACAGGATGTTGGAAAGGAAACAATTTTCACTAATTAGCATATCAGATACAGCTCTCACACACTCGGCGCTCGCAGTATTGAGCAAGAGCTCAGGGTTTGCTCCAACTTGGTGGGGATAACCTCTTTTCCCGTCCAAATGGCACACATGCCTTTGCCTGAAGGTTGCAAGGTGGGGTTGGCTCCCACGGGGACAGGGTGGGATGCAGTTGCCCATGAACCAACGTCACTTTCTGGGACCCTCCACTTTGGGTGCCAGCTGAGGAACCGGTGCTGAGCGCTGCATCAATGATGGGACAGGGAAAGCTGGATGAGAAAAAGGATCTTGAGATGCTGAAGCCTGTCTCTTCTCAGCAATGAAAGGGAAATTTTAAAAATTGGAGCAGGAGTAATCAAATCAGTTGAAAAAATAAGAGCGTCTTGGTTGTATGAAGATCACCCCTATTAGCATGTCATATATGCTCATGCTCTAAAATACTTAACAGCTCAGCCCAGAGTGCATATGAAATTGAAAACCAACAGCACATTAATGGAGTTATACGATGGGGGAATATATTATAAAATAAATCACCTAAATTGAAAGCTGAATTTTGAGCCTCTGGATCATCTTAAAGTCTGTGATGTATGTGGAGAGTGGGTCTCATGGCTTTTGTTAAATTTAATGGGAGTGTTATAGCTGAAATCCCTTCCATTGCCTTGGAAATGTATCTCACGCTCTCAAGGTTGTTTCATGGAAACTATCGATGGTCAGTGGTTTTGTTCTTAACTTTATAAAAATACTATCATGAACACTTTTGGCCTGTGATGTTTGCTTGGCTTCATGTGGACCAAACTGTGGGTATACTGATGTGGAGAAATAACCCAGAGGCTGTGGCAATCTTAGGATTCAGAAGGAGGGTAGGAGACCGCTTAGTTTTGCAACATTTGAGTATCTGAATTGTTTGCCAGCCTTGAGTTCAAGTTTATATGTGAAAAGCAAGAATAGATGAAATAATGACCTAATCACAGTCATATACTAACGTTATGTGGATGGAGATTTTGTGAAGCTGCCCAGTGAGAATCATAACTGGAAATGTGTGGTTAAGATATCTTTCAAATAAGTGCATAAAAAATGAAGTAGATCTCAAAGGTAAAGGGAACGGCTCTCCGAATGATACTTCTGGACACAACACTGCCCTTCTCTGACAGCCCGTGTTGGGTTGAACCAGGCAGAGAGCCAAGGTCGTTTGCTTTTAGTGATAAGTAACGTTAACCTCACCAGGCAGTTCCTGCTTCAGTGAACTTGTGGCTTGATGTTTTAATTGACTGGTCAGAAACAAGCCTAGGAAAGGTATCAAGGGCCCTCTGTCTCCTTGATCAGTGATCAGGATCCCCCCATCGTATCTCATTCCCGTATATCATCAAAGTTACGCTAAAGACCATATGAAAACTACAGTCCAGTTAATACGCGTTAAACAGTGTTTCTTTAATAGATGGGAAACAATAAACAGTTTCCTAAGATACATAAACAAATTAAAGAGAATTTCCAGCTTTGACATCGTAATAGGGTATGATGAATAGTTTGGTGTCATGACAATATCTTTGTCAAGATAGGGAGCTTTGGGATGTAATTGCTCTTTGAAAGAGTTATTTAGTAGCTTTCCTATCTCAAGCCATATTATATGTTTTATGGAGGACAGTGGAAGGTCTTGTTAGGGAAGTTTATCTGACTTGGCTCTTGGGGCTTTATCCTGTTGCCAAGATCATTACCATGATACCTTTCATGTGATTCAGCTCTGTTCCTCTATTTTTCATACAAAACCAATGTCTGACTCATATCTCACAAATAACATCAGGAACAGGGGAAGGGTTTAATTGTGTGTTGGAGGAAAGACCTATTAGCCTCTTTTATTATGGTTAGGTTGTTTTCTGAAATAATAATCCAACAAAGTAAAGTGTAACTACCTGGAAAAAAAAAAAAGATGACAGTTGTAATTGCCTACTATTCACCAATAATTTATCAAAATCAGTGTCAAGAATAAATCCTTGAAAACAAGGCTTCACATGTGTACATGATTACTCCTATGCCTGTTGGCAGGCTGCAACTGAAATAAGCAGTGATTCATCGCGAATGAAGTTTGAATTAATTAGAGAATCCCTGCTCTGCGATTGCCACCCTGTTTTCTCTAGACATTTGATGGTTTTGGAAAGATAATGGCTATTGGCACATACAATGGTGCAATAGACCCATAACCAGGTTTTTCCACTTTCTCTAGAGACGAACACTGTGTTGCAACATCGCAGAGTGTCGTAATACGGAGAAACCCCAGGAATGTGGATGGGATGTTTTTCATAATGCAGTTTCCATCCTGCCATCTTTTGGTTATTTATTGCAATTTTCAGTGTAAACAGAGATATATCTCGACCAAGGCTTGGAACAGCTTGGCTGCTTGCATCTTGTATCTCAGCAAATTAAAAACTCCCAAGCCCCAACAAGCTTGATGGCTTGCTCTTGCGAGCAGAAGGAGGTGTTTGGTGTGCTGACAGAGAGACCGTATATGTGTCTATAGGGATGCTCAGGAGCACAGTTAAGCATGGGAAGGTCAGTGGCCTTCACCAAACATGATCAGAACTCGGAGCCTGCCCATACCCTGCTCCTCCATGTAACATCAAAGACATATAGTTCCTTCTGGGAAAGGGAAAGCAGAAAACAAGAAATAGTTGTGCAGCTCAGTCTTTAGGTACCATTCTCCGGTGCACCCGTAATAATCCTTGAAGCTGCTGTCTTGGTAATAATCTAGAAATTAAAAGAAAAATATTGGTATTTAATTAAACTTGTCAATCAACCAGAAATGAGTTTTCCTTATCAAGAGGAGCTGGATTTGGTTTTGCCACTTGGAAACAGAGGTTAAAGACTCTTGTAGAGTAAAACTTTAATTAAGAAAGGAGATTTGGATTAACATGTGAGGCAGAAAGAGAATGAAATGTCCTCAAAAATCATCTGAGTATGATTCACAGGAGGAGAGGAACCTAAATATGGGAACAGATTTTGTTTTTTTAAAGAAAAGCAAAGCTATATGGTGCTAAAGCTCATGGGTAGAAGGGGCACAGGAGGGATTTTTATGAGGCTAGGATGTCTCTATTCAATCCACTTTCCTGCTCTTGATATTTAGTCATTTCAGATATTCAAAGTCTGCTCGGAAAGTGCATATACTGAGGGGCATTAGCAAAACCTAGGGATTTGGTTGCTTGACTTTCATAAATTTAGATAGCAGAGGAACAAATGACTCTTTTGGAAGCTTTGAAAAATCCACTTTTTGTCCCTTTCTGGCTGTGCAGGTGACACAGAGGATGCTGCCCACACGAACCTCCTGCCTAAGCCCACAGAGTCCTTGTCCTGCCCCAGCATACCTGTGCCAAGAACGGCCCTGGGTGCCTGGGACTGTCCCCTGATAAATCCCAATGTGCCAAACTCAATGCTCAGCCTGTGTTGGTTTTTTTTTTTTCAGACTTGTTCCCAAGAAACATTGATTTTTACGGCATCAGCTCCTGATCCCTGGATGGCTTTTTCATCCCAACTCAGGTATGTCTCCAAAGGTTGGAGTCTCAGGAATCTGTAGTAAAATCACTCGCATTTTTATTTTCTTTTGGGTACTGGACAAAAGGAAGTCTCTTTTCCTAAATGTGGCTGAACCATTCCAGCTGAAACTAAAAAAAACATCACCAAGGGTCAGGCACGCAACACAGAAAATGTTCAGCACAAAACCTGAAGTTTGGAAATCCTATAGATAACCAGCAAGGGGCATGGCCATGGAAACCAGCCCATGGCAGTTTTCTCCTGACATCTATTGCCTTTGGATCAGGCCCTCAGACGGTAACCTTGTGATGAGAGGAATTTCATGATTTCTCCAATAAAAAAGATCCTGAAGTATGAAGTCTTTGCTGAGAGCAGTCAGCTGGGCAGACTCCATTTTATGGGCTGCTACCTGCTATCTCAAGCTTAATTTGAGAATTCGTTCCCTTCCTGCTCCCCAGTCACTAATTACATTTGTAACTGAGGGACTGGAGAGGAGATAGGTTTGCTGCAGGAATCTGCTGGGAAGAATAAATTAGTTTTAATCCTAAATGAAGTTTGAGAAAGGTTTGTTTTGCGCAGTTATAACTTCTTAGTGTGCAAAACCATCAAAGAATTTCTGATCTTTTCCCTTAATAACAAGAAAAAGCTTTTTCTGTTTGTTTGTTTGTTATGTGTAAGTTACCAAGGTCAAGTTAAATGAAACCTCAACTCTCCACCCCAAACCCCACCTGTAGCTGCTCGAGTACTTTGGTATTTCATTACCTCTCTGAATAAATACTGGTGAACAGACAGAAAAGGAGGATGAGACGATTTTACTAGGCTATATCACTTGTGACAGCCATAATCCAGTTAAACACAGACACCCAGGTTCATCGCTGGCCTCCGCCTTCGAGGAGAAGAGTTTTATTTGGCAAGGGAGGCTGCCTGAACAACTGCCAGGAATGAGGTATTTGGATAAATGATGGACAAGACTTAAAAGTTGTTTTTCTGTGACGAGTGAGGATAATCGGTTTCCCTTAGAGCACAGTCACTGCCAGAGTGAGTCCGGGCTGTGGGAAATTCAGTGAATTAGGCACCAGTGGTTTAACGCTACACAGGGCATGTTGGAGGGGTACGAGATGCATCCCCATAAGCGCCCAGGCAGATAGGGAAATGGGACCAAACGCTGGACATTTGGGAATATTCCACCTCTGACACTGCTCCAGTCAGCAACCTCCTTACAATACCACTTGTTTCAGGGGAAATGGGAAAATGTTGAAAATATACTCAGAGAAATCAGAATTCATGAGATTATGCTCTGTTCTGCACATTAACTCAGAACAGCAGGAGCTGCCAGTAGGTAAAAACAAAGATAAAATAAATTGCATTAGAATAAAGAAGGTATAATCCAGCAATGACATGTTTTTTTAAAAGTTTGATTCTGCTAAATAACTTCCCATGCAGCTTAGGGTAGTCTGTGTCTGATGCGCTGTGTGGCAATTTGAGTTTGGCTCCTGGGCCAGCATCTGTCCTGTGTCCCCCACATGCATCAGACCTGATGCACAGAAGTGCAGGATTACACCAGGGCTGGCTTTCAGCTCCATTGATGGTGTGTCAGAAACAAGGCTGACCGTAGGGAGATGTTGGCTGTAGGACGGCAGTGCAGCTCACTGTGTAGACTGGAAAACAGATCTGCTGTCACTCCAAAATTCTTCCAACTGGGGGATGTTGAAATCTATGTTCTGAATTCTTGGGTATTTCTACAGCCTGCCCAAAAATATAGTTTTCCATGGAGCTAACTGGCAAATAGCACAAGGCAAACTAAAATTTCCTAAGAATGTACTGAATGGCCAATGTCAATGGAAAAATACTTTATACTTTGCCAGAGATATTTTGAGGCAGAAATAAAGAAAAAGAAGAAAAAATCCCAACCTCCCAACCAAATAATTTCCTATCCACTTATAGTTCCTTAGTGCTTCTCTCTGAAAAATTACAGGAATCAAACCCAACAGATATAATTAAACCCATATTAGTAATACAGGAGCACGCTGCCAGAGCACGCAGTGGTAGGTGTGCCACCCAGCACACTGAATGGTGTGAAGTTGGGCTGGAAGGTTTCTGCTGGCTTGAGGACTTGCTTTTAAACTTTTTTATTGCAGTATTCTTGTGCTCAGGCATTGGTTTCTCCATTGAATGAATTCCCCCCCAAAAAATCATGTTTTTTCCTCATCCATCTGCCTGGACATGTTTCTGGATATTTGTATTGTATCACCTGTGATCAGTACAAAATTTGCCCATCAAAAAGCCACATGAAATATTCAGCTTTATAGCTGAGAAAAATGTTTGTCATTTGTTGTGATCTAACCTGGAAGAAGGAATTTTTCCCTACAGAAATTGCATTTTAAAGTCTGTCAAAATATTTTGATGGTGTTCGTGGAGGCCTTAGCCCAGGGCTGCCCTCAGCACTCACAGCAGGAGAAACGAGCTGCTCCTTCAATTCCCTCCAGACAAGAGAGCTCTGGTTTGAGGAACAGAGACTTGATTTTTTTTTTTTTTTCTTTCTCATTTTGGTCGTGGGGCTCACAATTCACCTTTCTGCTGGGAGTTTTTGCAATGCGCCAAGATACAGGAGGATTCTGGGGTTGACTTTTTGAAGGTTGAGGCACTTTGCTCTGGTTCACCAGCCAACGAAGCAGGGATGCGGGAAGCTCTCCCCAGCTAGAGAGAACCGCGGCTCCTCTCTGTCCTCAGCAGGAGAGAAGACACTCAACATTCCCTTCGTGGCCGCTCACACGTTCAGCTCCTCTTCCTCTTGCTAGATGTTGCTTCTTCATATGCAAATTCTGGAAGTTAATCCTGCAGCCTAGACCAGCCAGCCGTTACTGCAGGCACATATAGATTTTCCTTCTCGGGTCACATGCTGTTTTTCCTTGATAATTGTTTTAGATGCATCTGTATTTGCTTTAGGACCCAGACCAGAGCTATGTACTCTTCAGCAGACACTGGGGCTTATCCTGAGGTCTTCCACGTGTTGTTTTCATTAGCATCCTGGTTGTATCCTGGAGAAAAAAATATCCAGTGTTGGAAATACCATGTGGCCAACAGGATCATACATTTGTATTATACAACCCAGCAGCGGGGTTCCCTTTTTCTGGGAATTCTTTGTTCTGGAAAAGTAGCGCCAAGGCAGTGAGACTGATTTATGTCACCAACAGAAACCAAAAACCACTCATCGCAACATTTCACAAACAGAGAGCAGCTCCAGGGCCCTCGGTATGGAGGTGACTAACGCTGCCGTCCCCCAGCCCCACCGCTCCCTCCCCCTGCGACCAGCCGCGGGAGCGAAGGCTGGACACGCCGGGCTGCGCTCCACGGGGCGAGTTACCTGGTGGGGTGGTTATCCTGCCTGTGGGTCTCCCTGTTGGGAGCACTGGTGTAGGAAGCGATCCAAGATGTTTTTAGGAAGCAGAGGAATACAGCAGAGCAACAGATGTGGCGGTTTGAAAGAAAATAATAAAAAAACCAACCTTGCCTGCAACCTGGGAAAGTAAACCAGGGGGGCATACACTTAGGTTGTTCCTGCAGTCTGATGTCTGTGGTCCTTAGACGTGTGGTGTTGGCTACAGCTGGCCACAGGCTCCCGGGGTAGTTAAACCTTCAGTCTGGCCCACTGGAGCCTTTCTTACGTTTTTACATTAATCCATTTGTCTTACTGCCAGGATGAGATACATTTTCCCCATCCTGATTTTCCTCATCCTGGCTGTTCAGCCTTCAGGTTCCTGCTGTTTTTATTCCCCCTTTAGCCCCTATTCTCTTTACCTATATGGTGGGACTCAGGCAAGACTTTGGGGGTTTTCGCCTCTTACCATCTATCCCAATCCATATGCTTGGGAAAAAAACTTAGCAAGTCCAGTGTGTCTGGACACGTATCATAGCAAACGGCTCTGCACCACGAGAGAGGATCTTATCAAAGTTCACATCCCGGTCCAGGAGGCTCCTTCCCAACTTGCTGCTTGTGAATTAATGCATCACGTGTAGACGCTGAGCCCTACCTAATTCGATCAAGATGCGGCGTCTGCATCATGCATCTCTGCGAACACCACATGCGTTCGTTTTACTTGATGGAGTCACATCTTAACTTCTAATATTAGGGATCCAGATATTCTAGGTGATCACAGAGCAGCAAGAAGAAGCTGTTTACCCGTGGGTTTCCGTTCCCTCTGCTGCGCGGCGTCTGTTGTGCGGCCAGGTCTGACATCCGCGCTCCCCAGAGCTTCGGCTCCGCAGATGAAAGGGGAGGGCAGGGCTGCCGGCAACCCCGCACCCGCCACATCAAAGCCCAGCACACATCTGCTGGGGGGGTCAGCAGAGCCCCCCCCTCCTCCAGCCGGCAGCGGGGGCTGCCTGCGCTCAGCCGAGGGGCGAGCTCCGTCTGCCGCGACGGAAGGCAGCCGCAAAGCCAGCCGCACGTTTCAGGCATCGGGAAGATATTCTTGAGATGAAAAACGTAAGGATTAAGTAACAGGTGTTCGCCGGGGAAGCGTCCTACGAGCAAAACTTCAGAACACAAAGAGGCACCTTTCCTCTGTCGGTACTTAGGTTTCAATGTATTTTTTTGAGATCTGAAATCCATGCAAACTTTTCTACTTGAAACACGACGGTAAAAGAACAGCACCTGAACTATCAATTCTGTTTGCTGTCCTCGTGCTGACACAGAGGTCAAAGAAGTGTCATAACATGATCTAAATCACTGGATGGCGTGACTTCCGCGACTAAAATAAGTATCATATAATGCCAGAAGTGGATGTAAGTTATTAACAATGCCGAGGTAGGAAATCCAGGGATCATGAGTTAAGTGACTGTATTAAACATTTTATTCGAGGTTCAGATGTCACGTGGAAGAACACAGAGCCTTGAAATGAGATCCAGACCATCTGATGACACCAGTTTGCACATTGCTGGTAGTAAAGCTGGAACCACACTGATTTGCAGCAACAGGGAACCTGGCACTTACAGATGTGGTTGCAGGAGAGGAAAATAGCTGTTGCAAGATGTGCATATTCAGCACTTCTGGTCAGAACAGTGTGAAAAGAACAGATTTCTTCTCACATGTCAGCCTGAAAAGAACTAAGTGGCTTTTGCAAAATGCTCACCGAGAAGCCTGCAGAGAGAAATGCAGCTCAAGAGAAAACCAACAGAGGAAAAGCATGACTCAGTAAAGGTAAATGGATAGTAAAAGGAAGGTGTAGCTGAGTAGCATTCACAATTGATGGGAGCGGCAATGTTGCACACTCGTGTGCTAGAGGCTTTTCTTCACTTCTGAAGCAGCAAAAGGATAGTTTTAGCATTCTCTGAACACTAATTGAAAATGCATTAGTGGCTGAAAGCAACATTAGCTCTTGGTCTTGAGAAATTTCCTCTGCCACAAACATAATTGTAATAAAAACTGAACCACTGAAAGAAATGTTAGAACATTTAAAAATCATAAAGCCTTCCCTCTTTCCACTTTTATTCTGTAATAAATTGAAGGCATGATAAATTTCACCCGAAGACACAAACATTAAGAAATCATTTGGCAAATGACTTTTTTCAAGCCTGGCATCTCTAGCCTGGGGAGAGCTTTGGAAAGGTCGCAGGAATTTGTCCCATGGACCGTCTCTCTTCAAGCCTAAGGGGGTAAATCTGTGGATCTGGGGCACCATGATGCTGGCCTGAGGAGGACAAGATGCCAGCTTGTAGGAAAGTTGCCCATTCTTTGCGAGGTGAACTGTGCCACCTTCTCACCTTTATCACGTGCATAGATATCTTTGCTCAAGGAGGCACCTGAGCATGTGTTTAAGGCTCATTTCAAAGGAGTGTAAGTCCTTTCCTAGAGATGCTTTCCTGAACAGCTGCCAGAAGCGATGACACAAGTTGTTACACTGACTTGGGTAGAGACATGAGCACACCACGAGCTCCAGGAAGCCTGATACTGCCAGCAAGTCTGGCCCCTCAGGCTCTTGTGCTTTGAGGATGGACAGACTCTGCCCAGCAGGTCAGAAGGAGCCAGCAGGTTTTGCACGCTGCCTTCTCGGCGTACAAGCCACAGATCACAGCATCAGCCTTGGCAAATTCCCCTTCAGCAGGAGAAATTGGGATATGCAGAACAGACAAGAACGAAGACGTTCAAACCTCACATTTGGCACGCTACGTGCAGATCGTGGAGCTCATCTTTAGGCGCCTGAGTTTATAAAAACCCTTTATGTCTGTGTGTACAATAATTTCTTCTGAGAAGCAGAAGGTCCCTCCTGTTTCAGCCCATATGATCTGTGTCAGAGGGATCTGTGCAGCTCCTGCATCTTCGTGCCTCTACATTGTTTCTCTCTCACAATAAAGTAGGGGATGCAGTGATATACATATTTTTATCTTTACTTCTTACAGGTGCCAAACTAAGGACCCAAGAGTGCTGTGTTTCAGACAAGATCAAGTGTTGCAGTGCAAGAACTCACATACCCAGCCCTAAGACATTGCTCATTGCCCCCTTCTTGTTGCTGGCTCTTTGTTGTTGTTGCCAGACATTAAAACGCTGCTGTGTTTCTGCCCTATTCAGAATTGGTATCCCTCAGTCAGAATCCTAAAGGCATGTGGAGTTCCCTGTGTTAAGTGAATTTTTTATGGGCAAAGTGTTAAGAAAAAGTATTATGTGTTCAGCCACCAGAAAGAATATTATATGCCCATAAGGAAAAAGAACGTCCGTTTCAAAGAAACATTTACCAAACTACGTATCATCCATAAAACCACACATTCTCTGTGGGACAAGGGTGGAACTGTAATCCCCCTGCGAGTGACAAGTGTGGCCTTCCCATGGCATGCAAAAACAAGCCCAAGTTTCCTAAAAGCCATCTGTTTTGCCGTTTATGACTTAATGTGAGCTAGAAAAAGTGTTGCAATAAGCTGTTTTCATCCCTGTAGACAGCTCCTTGCTCTACCACATGCCTTGGGAGGACGATCCCTGCCAGGCTGAGGCTGGAAGCTGGGGGGACGGCACCAGGGCTGGCAGCGGTGGTCAGCAAGCAAAGAAGCAAGGTGGTAAACCTTCCCGTAACCACCGAGCTTTGGGACTCATTCTCATTTACCCCCCAGGCCAGAGCTGTAAGTCTCAGCACGTCACACTGGGGGGAACCTACCGAAACCTCCTCCCCAGCAGACAAGGTGCAGGGGATCCAGTCCAGTCCAGAGGAGACGTGGACTTTGAACCCTCATTGCTTAGAAGGACCTCCCTTGTCGCCCAAACAGAACAACACCAAGCAAAACCGGTGAGTTTTCATCTGGGCAGAAACCCCCTGGTCCCCATTGCAGGCAGAAGGGAAGTGTTACAGTCCCATGAGACATTGTAGAAAACAGGTAGCACCTTTCAGGTCCAAAGATTCCTTTTATTTTTGGTTGAGCAAGATGGAATCAAGTGTCTGTGCAACCAAAGAGTGAAATGACGTTTGAGCAAAAGCTAGTTTTATATCCATTCACACTAAAGAAAGGATTTAAGTTCAGCAAAGGTGGTCTTCTGGCTCTCTAACAGCACTGATTTCCACTCAGGGAGAACAAATACGTCTTTGCTCACGTAAGAAGAATCATGGCTCAGTCTTTTCTTGAGCGACTTTGCTGCAAATTAGCCAGAGGAAGAGAGCTAAAGCTTGCAATGGAAATAGCTCTCATCAAGAAAAAGTGCTCAAGGGGCTTAGAAATGTGATTTTATTAACTCTCCATCAATGTTCGGTGCAGGATAAATGTCCATTTAAGAGCATTAGCGATGCGTTCCCTCAGAAGAGACATCTGCAGGACCTCACCCTTCCCAATCTTCTCACCAGCTGCTCAACTCACTTTGAAAGGGTGAAAGAATGAGCAGTTGGAAGGGCTTTGAAAGGGTGGAAGCGGAGGCAACACGCATAAAACCTGTCAAAGGCTGCATTTTGGCTCCTTTTGCACAGAGTCTGCAGCAGCCAATGCTCGGAGGAGGAAGAGGAACAGCAGTTGGAGGGACTGTGAAACGTCCCAGCGATGAGCAGGTACTTGCTTGACATTTCAAATTATTTGTTTTGAGAAGGAAGTGAACGTCTTCCTCAGACCGTCTGCTCCCGTGGCAGCAGGAGACTTGTTGGTACACCAGGGATGCAGCATCCCACAAACGGGAATGCAGATTTTGGCACAGCACAGCACGGAGATGGCTCCCATCTGCAGTAACAAGAGCCAGGTGTGATGAAAAAATGGTTTTAACAGACTAAGCTGAACACTGCTTGGTTAGAGCATGTGTTGAAGCTCACTGAGAGTCTTTCTGAACACTGGTAGATAGGGAGAGTCTGTCCATTTGTTATGCATTTAATTGATTCATTTCCCGGCTGAAGAAACATCAAAATGGGACTTGAGACCCTCTTGGGTCTTTTGGGTGCTGTAACTAACATCAACATTCAGGATCGTCAGCCTGAAGACTGTGACATCAGTCTGTAAAATTTACATTTAGTTAATGATTAATGCTCCCCACTCTAGCCAGCCAAGAGGACATGATGATGCCCAAGGGGTAGGGGTGAAACCTCTCCTCGCAGCATCTTCTGGAGCAGGATCTGGAAGACAACGTCAGTGCACCTGATGGCCTCCCATCCCACAGTCAGTTGTGGCAGGAGGAGGTCTTTTCTTGGCACTGACTCCATATCCCCACCTCCTCTCAACAGCAGAGGTTTTGTTTTCCTAGATGTCCATCTTTGTTAAATTTCCAGAGTGTCCAGCAGACAACAAGGAAGATTTCTGGTTCCTAACACCAGAGCACAGAGAAATATGGGAACATGCTGTGCCAAGCCACGAAATCTTTTAAGATCCTTTCAGAGATTGCAAAAAAGTAGAGCAGGAGAAGTGCATGTCCCCCTGTGGTGGGAGCACCAGGGCTGTGGGGAGAGGATGATCCGTGGTCCTGTCTGTCCCCACACAGGGACCACAGTGCAGAGGGAAGGGAGGGAAGTAACCCCCCAAACTCCCTTCTGCCCTGGTAAAACACCCTGTTTTTTAAATATTTTTCTGACTTTCACGCCCTTTCATCTGTTTATTTTTAATAGCTAACATTTTCTGAACCTAAATGTCATCTCAGCTGTATTCCCAGAGCTTCATTCATTCTGGTCCCATAACCGTTCTTTTATGTTTATAGCATATATTTTGAATTAACTAAATTAGATTTCACTCTGTTGTCAGTGGCTGTCAGTCATGATGCTTTTGACTTTCAGTTGCAAAATGTGCGCAGGTTTGAGAGGCAGCACAGTAAGCCGATATTTGAAGCATGAATTAGACTTTTAATAGACAAAAAAATGCTAGGAAGATGGGACTTATAAATGACTTTAGACATGTGGCCATAATTACTACATGCATTTGATTTCTGTATACATATATAGGGATTTTTAGGAGGCTGGTTGCTATGGTAACTTCTTTACTGCACGGTCCATATGTTGCTTCTGAAATTCTTTTTCCTTAATGGAAAATTACACTCATGGACATGGATGGCATTTGTAAATCTTCTAAAAAAGCAACAATTTTCCTTTTCTTCCTAAATGTCATCAGCTGTGCAATGGAAGCCTTTGAAGTTCAATTCTCCCCCTTGTCAGTTCACCAAGCAAGAGACGTGAACTGCATCCAAACCTTCCCATCTCTGCCTCCAAACCTTTGCCTTGCCGGAAGCCTGCCTTCTAGTAAATGCCCTGATTTTTTCATGAGATGAGGTCAGAAAAATATGTGTGTTAAAAAATAGCTGTCCCTCCAGGTGACAGCTGAAAGTGTAGTGAGATTAGGAGGAGAGAAGAGCTTGGATGCCCATCCCAATGTGAACTCAGTTCTCCAGATGTGAATGAATTTGGGTTTTCTGTCCCCAAATCAGACCAGATGACTAAATGGTTGGTTGGTTGGCTTTTCTTTTTTGCTTTTCCATGGGAAAAAAAAATAATGTTGCATTTTGCAGATTGCAAAAGGCCTTTCATGAATACACAGGTTCAACACTGCAACTGTAGCACTGGAAGGCTATTGGTTTCAACAGTGCTTTCACCAGGAGGTTTCATAGCTCTCTGTTGGGACCAGGGCTTGCAAGCTCTGCTCCATCCCCCAGCAGAGCGGAGGAACTATGGTTCTGATTCTGAACCTTTCCCAGACCACCTCCGTCGCCCCGTTTGCCAAAGCAAATGACCCGCATTGCTGGCTCAGCTGTGAGGGTGCCGGGATGCGTGGCTCCTTGGAGCAGGCAGGTTGGCTGCAGCTCTCCGGCGTGGTGGTTACATCATTGCTGTTGATTTAGGAGGGCCAATTTTCCCACGTTCTGCCTGAAAAAGAGTGAAAGGGAAAATAGTATTCCTGAATGCAGAATGAAAACTGGTTCTAAAAATTGCCGTGGAGCAGAATGATTGTCTTCCATGTAGCTCCGTATGTCGCTGTTGTACAAAACCCAACGAAAAGCTGGAAAGCAGAATAAGCTCAGCTCCAGGTGCACGCACAGCTGGGAACACAGTGTGCTTCTGGCTCCTGCACCATGCCCTGCTCTCAGGGTGGACAGGACAGAAAATTAGAGTCACCCATAGGCACACTGGTACTTTCTGATGTGATTTTTTTTGTTGGCTTTGAACCTTTAAACTATTCTTTTAAGGTAGTGGCATTTCTCTGTTCATCTACTGGGGTCGGGGGAAAAGAAACCAAACCCAACCACCATTGATTGCACTGTTGCAATCAATTGCTTTGCCTGGTCTGTTTTTGGAGTTTAAGGCAAGGGATTAGAAATCCACAATGGAATACCCCAGCACTGGGGCTGATGGAGCAATTCCCTGAGCTGAGAGCCAGGCTGGACTGTCTGGCATGTCCACGCTCATACTGCACCTCAGCATTTCATTGCTGCCACCAGCCATGAATACATGCACATCTGTAAAATATGGATTTCAGTGAGGCTGGATTAGGGGTGGATTTAACTCTGTGTATCTGAAGTTTACCAAAAACCCAGAGCCATTTAAATGTATTTTTAACCTTATTTTTCACAGAAATTCTTATTAATGGCTGTGGCTTGGAAGAAACTGCCTTTATATACCTAAAGAGTCTGTGAATGTTGGCTTTTCAGAAACCTTTCTCGGCGCCTTACACAGCTGCACTTCTGTTTTACATTGGAAAGGTTTGACACCTTAGCAGTATAAAGTTATAGGTTTTATCCCTAAAACTTCCCAAATGCAGTTTCCATTATTAACACGATTGTGACAGCTATAGTTTGTTTATATTGCTTCACCTGGGGCACATAAACTTAAAGGACTGAAAATACCTCCATGCAATAAAAGAATTTTATATAATTGCTACCTCTTGCTGTAAGGGACAGCTGGCCTTTGAAAGTTGGGAACTCATTTACGTCATTGAAGTAAAATGTAAGCCTGGGGTTTAAATGACTGTAATTTATGTTTCTGAAGCTCAAAACACAAATATGGCTGTCCAACGGGCAAATACCTTTCCAAACAAACTAATGCTCATAATTCAGCTTGGAGAGTATGTATGTCTCCTTACAGCAGGCTGTCCAGCATTGCTGTTTTCTTTTGATACTTATTCTCTTATCATCTCTGCTTGTTATCCCCAATGTTACAATTTCTATGGACAGCTTCCTAATTCAGCTCTTTGATATATTTCCGAACCTGCTGTGCCACGTCCCTGTGCAGTCACAGGGGACGCATCCCAAAGCTGCCCCCCCGTCACTGGGGGTTCTGACCGATGCAGCCCACCAGGTAGACGTGGCAGTGGCTGTGTCGTCAAAGCATCTCTCATCACTGAGAATGGCTAATTTCTTGTGGCTGGACAAAAATCAGCAAGCTGTGAGCAGGGTAGCTAGAAATCACCCTGCAGTTCTTGTGTTCAGCATTTTCTTGTCACCGTCTCTAAGCATTTGTCTGAACACCATTTATATACTTTAGGTTTAGGGCCCAGTTCCAAACAGCTGTTGCTTGTTTAGCTTTTTCAATTTTTTTTTTTTTTTTTTGTTGTTTTTTTTTAATTTATAACACTAAAAATCTCCCTGGAATGGGCTGACACCAAAAATGTTTGTTCTAGCGCTTGGATGAAAGCACCCACCCATGGTCCATGCTTTTATGATTTGCAAATTCACCAACACTTATTATGGCATTGCAAAACAACAGTGACAAAAAGAAATTCAACCACAGTTCCCTTGGAGCAAATTCCAGGCTCAAAGCTCTGCTGCAAGCTTGCAAGCCCATCATCACAGGGGAGCCTGCATCGATTTAGAAGGTATATTTCCAAATCTCATTTCTGGCATGATCATGCTCTGCCTTGGCTCTCTCCAACATTTCTCATTTGCTTTTAATATCTATTCAGATGTATCTGTGACTTAAAAGTAATTGATCTCATTTTCATAATTTTCACAAGTTCGGTTGTGCTGCCCAGTACAGGTCAGTGGAGAAGAGCAAACGGCAGATTTTCTTAGTCTTGGGTTGTGTAAGTGTGAATACAGTAATCAGCTTTCTACGCAAGAAAAACATGGAAGGTGAATTCAAATTTCACCTGAGCATTCTGTGGGTGAACTCGATTCCTTCCCTTAAAGCACCTTTTCAGGCAAAAGCAAGCACAATTTCAGACAAAGTATTTCCAGCTAAAGTGAGGCTGGTTATTCAGGTCCTGCTGTACCTTCCCTCCTTGCAATATTGACCGTGAACCTGCCGAGAAGGCGAGGACACCGTCCGGCTGAGCCGCATCGTCTCCTTTCCATCTTGTGTGGGCTGGGACCGCGGTGAGGCTGCAGCTGGGCACATCCTCCTCCCATGTTACTGGAGTTTTATTTAATGTCTTCACCTGGTGGCTGGGAATGCCGTGGCTCACTGGGGACCCAGTGTTGGCTGCTGTGTGACAAAATGTCCCTTCGCCGTAGAGGTTTTCCCCCAACATGGGGAGACGTGGGCACACACACATGGAAGGAGTGAGGCAGACAAGGATCCTGGCCCTGCCACGAGCTCTCAGCAGTTTGCAGACTAACCCTTGCTTACGGATTATTTTCCCTTCAGAATCATAGTGGAAGTATTGAGGAGGGAATTTGGGACAAACACAGAAGCGGCTTCAGAAAACGCGTTCGGAGTCTTGCTCCCGAGCGAGAAGGGGAGCCTGAAAGCAAGCCCAGTCCTTCCTTCCCAGCACAAGTGCAGCCCCCGGCCCCCGGGATGTGCCGTCACGTCCCGGGAATGTGCTTCCTGGACACGCTGCATCCACCTTCCCTGCTTGCCCGTCCTGCCGGGACCGGCCTCCCTCGCACCTCTGGCCAAGCCTGTTCTACGGAGAGGACCGGGGGAGTCACAGAAGGACCAGTCCCAAAGGGCAAGACCTTCTTTTCACCCGTTTTTTTGGAGGAGCACAGCTGCTTGCAGCTGCCGCTGCAGTAAATAGCGAATATAGATGGGACACCCGTGTTAAAAACCCACGGCGTGAAACTATCTCAGACTGCGCCGAGAGCAGTTGTGGACCTGTTTTCCAGCTGCACCATCGAAAGTTTGCCAGAGGCAAATGAGCTGAAGCTTGAGTGAATGCAAAGCTAGAGAGCCGCCGCACCCGTGAATCATTCCCTGATAGAAAACAGTCACAGATGCCGAATGAAGAATATATTCCCTAAAATAAATGGAATGGTTAATCAGACCGCCAGTACGAACCACCGGTCGCTGCTGTGTGTGCGTAGAGGTGGCGGTGAGGCTGGCAACCCAAACAGCATTTTTGTTTCTTCCTTCCCTCTCAGGGCTGGATGTCACGGGATGCAATGGAAATCAAACGTGTTTCCGAGGGGACACTATAATGAGGATGTTTGCTGCCAAGCAGGGGCTAATCCTGTCCTGGGGTCTAACTGATGGAGGTGACTGCCGTGTTCGGGGACTGCTCTCAGGGTCCAGGCGATTCTTTCCAGCCCTACCCCTATGTCACCGGTATCTTTTCTTCTCTACCTGCTCAGACACAGCTGCAGATGCTGAGAATTTAAAGCCTAGTCCTTAAGATCTACCATGGCTGAAATGTCTATAAACACCTTGAGTCTCTTTAGAGATCTCTGTGCTTGCCAAACTCTGCAGCTTCCTAGTATGTCTCATTATACGTGGTGCTTTCCCCCCTCCTGCAGCCCGTGATTATGTGAGAACTGCAGGAAAAGTAAGTTTAAAGACTTCAGTACATCCTCAATGCCTAAACTGAAAAAGTAGATGAAAAAACTCTAATTCAATTAAAAAGTTGAAAACCTTTAATATTATTTAAGATGACCTCAAGCCTTGGGCCCAGTCTGCAGCTTTTTTCCAGCCTTGGCAGTTATCAATATTGAAATATTATCAGAATTTTTTTCCCTTATTTTTTTGTATTAGTAACTCAAGACCACAGAATGCTCAGCTGAAATCTGCTGAACATTAATCACCAGATTCTGTGTTTTATGGCTGAAATAAATCTGATCAGAAAACAGAAAAAAACCCCAGTAAAACTAGTGGCATGATTCACCATACCCTCACTGACTGAAATAGGTTGCTTAGAGGAGTCAAATTCTGTTTTCAAGTAGAAATACATATTGCACAGCTGACTGGGGTGCGACTGTCAGCTAAAATGGATCCAGGCTATTAATCAGCAGATATCTTCTGCGTGTGTCTTTGTGTTTTAAACGGATGACAAGGTACTTTATCTACAAGAGCTCCAAGGATATACAAGTGGCAATATTTTCTTGGATTTTGACTAACAGAAACTATTTTCTCTTCCTTTTCAGGGCTGGGTATCATACAGTATGGTTTGGAGGTTGCAGAGCTGCATGGCATCATCCATCACAGGAATGTTCTCCTAACCAGTAGGTACTGTACCCATGTATATTTACATAAGGGTTGTCATCAGGATCAGAAATTTTGAAGCAAATATCCCAATCATCTCTACTTATGGCAATTCAGTTTGCACTGTGGAGTGCTGAACTGGATGGCTTTTGGAGGACTTGAGACCAGATGATGTGCTCCAGCTCACTTAAGCTCAGTACCAGGCCCGATCACCCCGAAAACATCTAGTATGGACACCCACTTCTCAGACCTGCTTGCTAAAGCTGATGCAGGTGTAGCCACTAACCATGCTCTGCCCACAAACATGCTCACACAGCAATAACCAGCCTCCAGCTCCTCGTGATCCAGTTTGCCTTCCTAGAGCAAGGTTATTCCTGTCAATACCAAACAAGAAGAGACACGTCATTTTAAGGACTTTCCAACATTTATCTCCCCATCCCCTCTCTCCTCCCCACAGGTTTACACTTGATACAGTCACTTTTCTCCAGGGAAAGAACCCGATTTCATGGCAGACAGGAATGCTGACCCACTTGTCTTCTGCTGCAAGCATCCATCAAACCAAGCCTGTGTCCCCTGGAGTCTTAATTTTCCTCTTGACAGCAAAGACAAATGAGTCCCCCAGGGTTGTTTGCTTCATGTCTACTCAAGGTTTCCATGATGTTTCTTGAAAATGACCTGTTTTTTAAATACACAATGAGTTTTCTTTCCACTGCCACTTACCAGTGTGAAGGCAGAGATAGATCTGTTTCAAGAAAATGTTACGGTGCCAATCCCCAACACATCCCCCCTCTCTGCTCTAGGCTTCTTCTGGTTCCTAGATGTTGCCAGCTGTAATACATTCCTCCCATTTGGGATCATCCTGCACAGATATGGTGATATTTTATTTGAGGTAGAACAACCAAAAGAAAATATATTTTCCATTTTTTTTTCCAATTCCCCATGAAATCTGGCTTATTTTCTCCTGTCCTGTTCCTTTCTCTTTCCTCTGCAAGGCTTCCCCAACACCATGCCACCAACTCCCAAATGGTGGGAATATTCCCCATAGGAAAATTCCCATGTCTCTAGGATTATTCCCACTCTGACCACGACTGGTACTCTGGGAATCTGCAACTCCAGAGGCTAGGAGCTGCTGTTTCAGTCATCAGCCTGAGGGAAAGGAGTAGTTTGTGTGTTGTTTAGGACGATGGTTTCACTGGGTTGTGAAACAGTGACTTGAAAACAGTTCTCCTTCTCTCCAGCCACATCGAATGAACCTGAACTCTGTGTGCCACAGCTCACTGCAGACCAGGGAAGGCAGGCAGACAGCACAAGGAAACAGGAGCTGGTTTTGTTACTGAAATCTGCACGATGAGGCATGCAGAGAAATAGGGACAAAGCAACTTCAATTCCCCAGTTTTCTAATTTTGAAGAGCTCGTCTTTGCAATACAGCTTTTTAATGTCATCCTTCACAAAAATGTACTTCCTTGTTTTTCCCTCCTCCCAGAAAACTCAAAACCACCCTGCAGTGTCATACACAGAGTAGCCTGGTCTTGCACTGGGAAATACCCAGCACCTTACTTGTAAGGAGCACTGGCAGCCCTGGGTATGATTAAACCCCCAAATTATAAAGAGACTCTCTAGCCAGATTCATCCAGGTGTTGAAAGAGTGAAGAATGTGGTTGCCACTTTCCAGTTTCCCTTGGCACAAGGATTTTCCAACCAGCCAGGCCATCCCGAGGATGGGGAATGGCTCTGGACCACCTGCATGCGGGCTGTGCTCAGTGGCCGGTGAGTCCCTCCAAGCACCAGCGTTTCCAAACACACAGAGCAGCCCCAAGGTTACACAAAGTCTTTTTGCTCCCACCTCAGTGACCCCAGGGCTACAAATGCTGCCGTGGGACCTTCTTCTGCACTGGAATGAGCTCCCTGTTCACATGAAAACCGTGCAATCCAGGCACGCTACAACACAAACCCTCCTTGGCTCTTGAAGGCAATAATCACATACTGGAAGCTATGAGTTACCGCGCAAAGGGAAAAGGCCCTTCTTAAACCCACTGCTTTGTCCTTTTACCATTTGTGTATGTGGCTGCTTAATATATATTGAATAATTTAAACGGTGCACATGCCATAACATGCCCCCAAATGTTTAGTTGAGTGTCCCCAAATTTGTTTTGCATGTTTACCCTTCCATTCATTAGGAACGTAAATGTTCTTTGACTTCGCTCTGTGCCTTTCAGCATTATTTTATGGAAATTCCAATTTCCTGCCCTGAAAGAAACCCTGATGATAATGAGAGGTTTGAAGCTTTTCAAACAAAAAAAGCAGTTTGAGTCAATTCTGCATTTTGTTCTTAATCAAAACTAGTTGTGTGCATTTGCATCAACAATGAGCTCAGCACACAATGCTCCATATGGGCTTGGATGCTGGCATTCAGTGAATGGCAGGAGCCACTGAAAAAGCTCCCTGGTTTTCAAAGATTTAGGGATGACCTTGCAAAAGTGTCATTTGTCACTGCCTTGTCCAGAATTGCTAGAAAAATCCCTGGAAACACGCTATGGAATCACAGACCCCAACTCTTGCATTGCCAAAGCAGCGCAGCAGCACTTACCTACAGAGAGACAGTGAGAAATAAGAAACTGGAAGCTTTTAATGGAGCCCCAAAAGATTTTTTTCTTGATGCTTTATCTGGATAGTGGTCTTGCACTTTAGATGTTACTCATTTTTCAGGCACACTATGTCAACTCAGTTTATACCGAGTCTACAATAAATATGAACGCAAACAAGCTACGGTCCATTAATCTGGACACCTATTTGCAATTCTAAAGCATCTAAAACAGTTGGAAACAGCCCACAGACTTTTACTGTTCCCCTGTTCGGACCTGATCTCACAGAGCCCCCTTCACGGTAATTCCAGTTGAGTTACACCCAGGAGGGGGTAACCATGTACGCGCAGTTTTAGGACCAGGTCCCCATTTTTGAGCACATTAATAGCACCCAGAAGGGCTGCGGCACACAGACATTGCAGGTCTGTTCTGGAGAGCATGAACAATTAGGAGAAATAGGGACGGCGAGTCGCACAGGCATCCCTGGACGCGCTGTCGTGAGTGGCTGGACAAGTTCTGCTCAGAAAGGATTTATTTCCACTCATTTTGGTCTTGTGGTTGTGAGAGGCTTGCAAAACCTTTCACCTTCTTTCCCTGGAGTCATATATATTTTATGAGAAATTTAAGAATTACCTCTTATTAAAATGGGGATAGTGTAATTACCAATAAAAAGCAGATGTTATGGCATGACTAATGCTTGAAAATGTGTATGTAGCAAGCACAACATACCAGCACATCCAGGCTTTTCAGTAAGATAATAAAAGTTGTCTTTGTTGAAACTAACTGGCCAAGTCGCAGAGGTCTGAAGTCGCAGGGAAATCATTATGGAAAATGCTGAAAGGCTCCACGAAAGGGCAGCTTTGCTCCCACCGATCTCAGCAGCAAACTGTAACTCCACAAGGTTGAAATGAAAAACCCACATTCCTGTTCACCTCACCCGCATCGGGAGGTGTCCGAAAAGGTGTCCTGCTAAAGCACCCCGACTCGCCGTGCTGAGAGCATCCTTCCCCTACAAGCCATAATGAGCCATAATTAGTGAACTCCCTGACACCTCCGGCACCTCTTGGGGGGGTCCGTAACCCACCTGCAACAGTCAAGATCATTCCCTTGGATAAGTCCCAAGTATTTTGGCAAGGCGTATCTGGAGGGATCCGCGTAGGCTGACTTTTGAAACAGGAATACGCAAACATCATGTAAATGGAGTTGTTCAGCGAATCTGCTCAAGCAGTCCCCGGGTTCACAAACTTCGTCTGCGCTCGCAAATTCCTCTCCCTTCCTTCCCGGCAAATTGCATTTATTGCTTTTTTTTTTGCCACAAAAGCATCTTTAAAGCAACACTCGGTTTGCAAAAGAGCATTTGCAGCTTGGCAAGAAGGTCTGGTCTTCTGGGTGTGGGTATGAATTTGGGGGCACAGGGAGGATCTGCGCCTCGGCCGGGGGAGGCTGCAAGGGCAGCGGGGGCTGGAGGTGGGCGCTCAGCACCCAGGGGTGCAGGGGGGGCCAGGACACCTCAGCAGCCACAAGCTGGTGCTCAGCCCTGCCTTCTCCTGTCTTCAAATCCCAGGTCTTTGAGTCCTTCTCTGGCCCAAACCCCACGCCTTGCCCAAAGCCCGGTGATTGAGGGTGCGCTGGAGGCAGCAGAGACCTCCCCTTCTTTTCCTTAAGACCCTCCCATACTCAATCATTATATCCTCTGCACATAAATGCCATATTTCAATTAAAAAAAAAAAAAAAAAAGTATCCAAATCCTCAGACTACTCTTGGCCCATCAGGAGTGTCAGCTCACTGGAGAACCCTGCAATGTGCTGGGGTGGGTTGCAGGCTGGAGGGGTTTTGTACGTTGGTTTGTACCCAGCATTAGCTCTGTCATTTTGTGAAATGAAACTAAGACATATGCATAAGCAGCCTTGACAGCAATTAGTTCTGGCAGAATCTTTGTGGTAATGAATTTCAATGAAGCTGGGGTTTTGGGTGCCTGAACACTTCATTAGCTGCCGGTACATCATACTGATGCAGTTGAGAAATCACATTATAATAAACCACTTTTTACTGCAGGCAGAAACCAGGATAATGAATGGGATGAATAATAATATAGTCCATTCAAAATCATTCCTGTGCTTTAGAGTTCTGGAATTTCAGTAAATATATCAAATAATTTGTGGGAATGAACCTTATTCTGAATTTCTCTGTCACCCATGTATTTATGAGCATTTTTAATGTATTGTCAGAGGAGCTGCTCCACTCTATTACACTTGCCAGTTAAACACTGAAATACGTACGTGTTAATGCAGTGATAAGAAAAATCATCTGTCATTTAGCAAAAAATATTTTAAGCCTGAATGGGGGAAAATAGATGATAACTATTTCAACGTGAAATATCAGGAAGTCTTTGTCTGGTTTTATATATTTACAGGATATATTCTTTTTTAAAGTATGGAAATATGTGGCTTTGAAAATGCCTTAAAAGGCACAACCAAGGCATTCCTGTGCTTTATTCTGTGTTTATAAACCAGAGAGAGATACATTATTCTGTCACGGTAAAATGAAATTTTTACCTATCACTGTCTTTGCAGTGATTAGTATGAAAATTAAAAAATGCATTACTCTGATGCTATTTCTGATGCTGTTGAAATTTATCCTTTTGAATGTGTCACTTGGGCTGCTGGTGGCTTGCTTGGGTGTCCATCAAACAGGCTCTCCCGCACCAGTGAAGAACGAGGTGGAGGAAAGGGATGGCTGGTTTATTAGGGGTGGTCTTAGTAGTTTGTTTTCTCACTGATAGGGATAAAAGCAACTGAAGCTTCTTTAGAAAGAAGTCAGGCTGTCTGTGAGCATCCCAGTAAATCCCAGCAGGGAGCTGGGGGTGGGTGGGGTGTCCCCCTGTTTGTGATGCTGCCCTGGAACCCCGTCGCCAAGGCAGACAGGCAGACACGGGATGATGCTCTCCCCACTGGCTTTCCCTTCTTGGATGCTTCGTGAGTACTTGGTAACTATAAAAATATCCTTTTTCTCACCCTGGTGAACAGATGGGTTGCAGTTGTTACCCAATGTGTAGATTCAGGCCCATTTGAATGAGATATTTGTAAGAAATCCTTAACATGCAAAAAAAAACCCCAAACCCTTAGAGACAGGTCTTTTGACAAGAAAAAAGCAGAAGAAAGTCAACGTGGGTGTGGAATTAACAGCACCAGAGCAGTAAACAGCCAAGGGGTACACAATTTTTCTAGTAGAAAAATGTTTACGTGTGTTTATCTAGAACAGCAAGATGACCTTTTTTTTCAATGAAATACTGTCTTGTAGTAGTGGTGATCTGATAAATTAGCTTTTCAAATAAAGACAGAGATAAAACTGGAGATGAATTGAAACATCAAGTCCAAGCTCTTTTAAAGACTTGAATTCCACATGCCAGTTTTGGTTGTATGGAAAACTCAAAGAGAAAATAACTGGAGGAGAAGAGGGTTCTACAGACTTTTTTTTCAGGCTCTACCTGAATTTTAATATTCTTCCATTTCCAGAATACTCACAAGCACCGCTGATCTACCAAGATTTTCAGGAAGCCATAAATCACCTTAAATAGCCCAAGCCTGTGGGAGTCTCATTTCTTTGGCTTGGAATCTGCCAAGGCAGCTCATGAAATCAGATGTAAGTTTAACCTCAAATCAGGTACAAACATTGCCTCTGCAGGCCATGGTTTCATACAGTGCCAAACAGTAGTCTGTAAAATATCAGGTAGCAGGGCATGGAGACTAGGTTTTTATTTCTGAAGCCTGTTTATTGCTGCTCTTCATCAACACAGGGAAAACATGAAATTCCATATTTTTCCTGTGTGAACTACTAAAGACTGCTTGAGAGTATAGGAACTAATATCTAAATTTAATTGAAAACCCTACATGAGAAACCATTTCAAGACTCAAAAAGAAAGAGCTGAAAGATAATGTCAAATCTTTACAGTCCTCAATCTTCTAATTGGCCTCATTATCTTCTCACAATGGCCAATGCACCATGCCCTGAGTGGATAGCAGAACTGATTAACATTGGTGACTGATTTTGCTAGTGGCTCTTGCCCATCGACAGAATAATTTTATTGTATTTGATCAAATACAAATTTCTTTCAGGAGCTTCCGGGAGATCTGGAGACAAGGGATGAAACGATTGCCCCACCATCTAGCCCAGGACTCTTGGAGCACATCCTGCTGACCAGGGACAGTCCTGACGACTTGAATACCAAACTCGTGCCTTTCAATGACCTGGTGTTTGCTTTTGGGTACCTGCCCTACTATAGAACATCTCACGCCTTTATCAGTCTACCTTCCCTCACTGCATCACGCATTAGCACAGAAACAGAAGAAAGCTTCAATGAAGGCAAGGTTAACACTAAGCAGGGTGAGAAAGTGAGTGATTCAGTCATCTCCACAGGATATTTTCCATATTACAGAACATATGAAATGCTTCTTGGCCAGCCACTCACATATGGATTAAATGCAGATAATGATGGGGAAGATGAAAGCAAAGGAGACGTTGAGACAGTAAGTTGCAAGGCTAATTGCTAAATTGCTCCCAGAGATTGCACAGTCAGGGAATGCTCCGTCCGCCACAACTGGGACCACAGACCCCACTGGCCTCGGTGCCTCCCACTTGCCCCGGGGCTTTGCTGGCCTTTTCGACAGCACCAGCGTTGTAGCTGAATCAGACGTGGAGACTTGCTTTGCCCGAGTACTGCTACTGCACTTTCCTTTAGTTGAGGTCATGCACAAAGAAATGCAGAATCTGTGCAGACAGTGCCTTTGCACGAACACATACTTTCAGGGCAGGAAGAGACATAACTGGGAAAAAATTCAAACAAAATAAGCCAAAGGCAAGAGTGGGAGCCCTTGCAGCTGCCTGTAGGTGTGTGAAGTGGGATGTTCCTCCTGTCTGAGCGAGGCACCTCTGCTCCCTCTATCATGTGAGCTACCTCTTTGGAGTGCTTGTCACCCTGCACAAACTGTTTCCAAGTCTACGTGGTTAAATTGGGTTAAATATCTGCAAATTTGGTGAGGTGAAAGTCACCTTTAATGTTTCTGAAAGGGGAAGGAAGGGAGGAAGAGTGGTGGGCACATCTCGCACCATACTGTTCCCCCAAATTAGGTCCTTAAGAACAAAACAATGAATTGTGCTCCGAAACCATAATGCAGGAGTAGAGCTATCTGCAAGGAGGAGCTACGTGAGGCAGACCTGGCGAGGCCCCTGTCCCTTGAAACAACCCTGCGGACCCCAGACTCCTGCTGTGTGGGGCCACTGTTGGCTCTGGATGAGATCTGTCCCCTTGCCGCAGGGGACTGCTGTGCCCCCAAAGGCAGCACATTTTCCCATGTGTCATCACCACTTTTTTATGCATTTGAGATCTCAGCTCTTGGTCCTGTACATGTTTTTTTCAGACCATCCCACCAAGTGTGGAGTGTCCCAAGCGGATGCTTTGTTCTATGACCGATGAAGAGCCACCAGACCTCCAGCTCCTAAGAGTCAACACCTTTGAACACTGCCTGTCCACGATCTCCTTCCCCAGTGGGCTAACTGGTCTGAACCAGCCCTTTCCCTCCGATGAGTACTTTCCTTACTACAGGACAGAGGGAGAGCTCTGCATTGACCCAGCTCTAGGGGACAGGTTCTTCACCAGGAGAGAAGGTTTGGAGAACAAAGAAGGAGGACAAGAGGAAGAACCAGGTATTTGGAGTCTTAGTGGCAGCTGCTTGGTGTGCTGAGAAGAAAGCACGGGGTTTGTCTTTGTCAGCAAAGATGGAGTCAACGCAGGTGTGAATGAGAAGCTCTTGAAACCTACAACAACATGAAAATCTGCATTAATATGGAGTAAAAATACGCCTTCCTTCAAAGCAAACAAGTGATAACCCTGACTGTGTAATGACAGCAGAAAGCAGCAGAGAAGGAAATGACTGATTTGGGGGAATCCAGATAAACTTGCTCTAGAAAACACCCCGAAGGAGGAGGGTGAGGAAGAGAACTGTGTTTTTCTGTGGCTAATCCCAAAGGCTAGATGCTCACTTGAGGGATGTGCAGCTATGGGAAACGGCCAATGGGAAAAAAAAAAGAATTATTTAAATCTAAGCTGCTTGGAGGAATTAAGCAGAGACATAATTTCCAGTAGGGATTGGGAAATACATTTCCTCTCCCCTCCACTACAATCCCTCCATTGTATTAATGGCATCTGTTAGACCTGGTTACTGTGCACAACAGTCATACACAGGAGAAAAAAAACCCTAAAACATTTTTATTTAAATTCTTTGTCAATAAAATTTTTTGAACACATTTCTATTATGTCTGTCTTCATTTCACTTGCACAGTCAGTAATGAAAATACTCCTGATTAGTTTAATATGTGCAACTATGAGCTTCTATAAAATATCAGTTTTGACTCTGGAAAACCAGGCAAGAGCATCCAGGAACAACTTGGCTTTGGAGAATCTTGACCTATTTACACCAGATGAGGATCTGACGAAAAAAAGATCAGCTCAGTGTTTTCTTTGGAATTGTGAAATCTTGCAACATATTCTCCTTACTGCCAACTCTGTCACCTCTTTGAGACACCACACAAGTTGATGAAACACGGCTCTTTCCCATTCCTGCTAGGTGTGTAGACGCTTCCCGTTCAAAACAGATGTGTTTACTCCAATCATTTAGTTAATCTTTGAGTGCTTCTGTAATGATTACACATCGGTATCAATAGCCTCCAATAACTGTCTTCAGAGAGCAGCCTGCAGCTAAATGTACCAGTGTTACCTATTTTCTCTTAGCGATCAAAGAAGGAAAACACATCATATTTAGCTATTTCACACCTCCATAGTTAGACCAGTTTTCCCTGTGGGTAGGTGTGACACAGACCAGGAAGGCTGCAGCCATGTAAGGTACATGACGATTTCGATAATAATTTCTGCCCACACTGCACTTAAGTGTTTTTGACAGGCAGGGAAGGGGTTTTGGGTGGATGCTGGGACCCAGCAGAAGACAGGAGCTTCAAGCCCAGTCTTTCTGCTAGGGACTGCTCAGGATGAAGTGATGCATCATCCCTTGTTTCAGGAAACCTGGGGACAGCCAAACTGGTGAAAATTCATCCCAATATCCCCACACAGCTGCCCTGGCTGGAAATGGGAACGCATCTAGAGCAGCTGGCATGCCTTCTGCATCCCCGCATCCCCGCAGGCACCTCAATATCATTCTGCCACCTTCTCACTGAAAACCAAGACAAATCAGACTCCAGATGAGCCGAGTCAGGCTGTATGAAATAGCTTCTGGTTTTAAGCATGAAGAAGGCATACGTCTTGGGTACCTTGAAAAAAAGCCATGCAAAATATAGTGAGATTATCCTAACTCAAGGGATCAGGCAGAGGAGGGAGGGAATTCTGTCTGAAAAGCAGGTGTGATTTGTTCTGAGAATATTAAATTCAGCATTTCCATAGATTCAGCATATTAAAATAGTTCAAACTACGCAGTATCAAATCCACAAATCTGCCTGACTTCCACTAGATAGAAATTAGCTGCTTTCTATTGGCTGTACTTGATAATTTATGGGAACAAAGAACATCAGAAATCAAGGATTTGGGAGATGATAATATTACAAGCTTTACCCTTACAGATCAGAAAAGCCTAATTTTAATAAAAAGCCAGCAAATATCATATGTTGCCATCTGGAAATTGGAGCTGAACAAAACTCATGATTTTAACATATTTTCCATAGTCTTGCTCAGAGGTAAAAAGGAAAGGATGGAGGGCAGAGTTGGAAGCTTCTGTGTTTCTCTCAAAGGCTTACGCTGTGTTATTACTTTTCCACATAGTTAACATCCTGTACACAGACAGCAAATGATTTTTCGCAAACTGCTGCATGGATCAGATTGCTACCTTAGAGAGGACATCATGTATCTTTACCCCAAGAGAGGTCTTAGTCAACTGGAAATAAACAGTTCAGTTCAGCCTCGTGTACTGATAATGTATTTCCTTTCATCTCTCTGTTTGAAAAATTCATAATTATTGCTCTAAACCCTTAGTACTTCAATACTAGTGGTCCTCTGGAGTTTGAAAAACAATCTGCAATTACTTTGATGCATGCTGTGTAGTCCCCATTGATCCCATTTAAGCTTTTAATCTCATGAATTCACAAACTTAATTCTTAAAACAAACCAAACAAACCGCAGCAAAAGATGCCCTTTAATAACAAGAGTGGTGATGACCATCGCTGCCTTTGGGGATTTGTTATAATGCAGGTTCTTCTTTCTCAAGAGCTGATGTTAGATTTCATTAAGAAATGGGGGGAAAAGACAGTCACAGTATTTGTTAATCTGCATACGCCTAGGGTAAAATATCTGTTAATCTGCATACCCTTAGGGTAAAATATTTGTTAATCTGCATACGCCTAGGGAAAAACCTACTTCAGTGTTGATGAAAAGGATCATGCAGACATTGCAGGGCATGGAATTTGTCTCTGAAATCGGGTATGAGAGGTCTTCTTTAGTAAAGTACTCCTGGCCCTAAGATCTAAACCCCAAACATCCTAAAATCAAGAAAAAAACTCCCTCAGCCTCACCAAGGCTGGGCTTGGGCCTCCAGTCTCCCCATGTGGTGCAGAGCAGCAGGCTGAAACGCTCCCTCTCTACAACCCTGAACTCCACTAAACGCTGTTTTAGGGAGAAAATTAGCTCACCAACATTTGAGAGTATTGGTGTGCATCCTGCCCGAAGGACCGTGATTAGCTAAGCTCTCCTTCCTCTCCCAAATCCTGATTATGTCGACGTATACGACTTGCTTTGAACTCCATTAGAAACGAAGCTTTTGGCAAGTAGCACTTATCACAGCGGAGCAGAACCCAGCATTAAACAAAGACGCTTAAACGGGTCCCTTCCCAACAACATGATAGGGAGGAATGGAAACAATTCTTTAATATGAAACAACTTGGCTTCCATTCAGAACCGTATTTGCCATGAGTGATTAGAGAATACCTTGGATATATACCTCCCCTACAAATACCAGCACATGCACAGCACCGGGTAAGCCCACTGACGGGGGAACCATACAGCCCTCCGGCTGAGACAGTCTAACCTGGGCTGCTTTGTTTTGCCAATGCTATTTAGGAACCCCATCAGACATTAGGAACCGTGTTTTGCAGAACAGGGTTGAAGGTAGTGCCCGAGGGCTGTGCTGAATGCTAATCGCCAGCAGGAATAAATAGAAATACAAAGGACTGAAGAAGCGAGGGATGCAAGCTCCAGCGAGCCACATGGAAGTTGGTGCATCAGGAAGGGAAGGAGCTGCGTTCCCTGTCACACCTGGACCCTCAAACAGATTTGATTAGTCTATCCTGACACACAGTTGTATATCTATATCTACCTGGAGCTATATCTTCAGTCTCACTAGAATGAATGTGTGTGGAACCCAAGTGAGGTATCTGCCCAGAGCAACTGTTCCCCAAAACATGAAGAGAATCATAGAAACTTTAGGTTGGAAAAGACCTTTAAGATCATCGAGTCCACCCATCAACCATGCCCGTTAAACCATGTCCTGAAGTGCCTTGTCTATGCGCTTTTTGAACACCTCCAGGGATGGTGACTCAACCACTTCCCTGGGCAGCCTGTTCCAATGCCTGACAACCCTTTCAGTAAAGACATTTTTCCTAATATCCAATCTAAAGAAAAGCTAGGTTGGGATGAAGGTGCAGGCTGGACCTGTCTGTAAGCCTTTCTCAGTTAATGATCCGGGTGGGAACAGATGACGAAAGAGCAAATAGCCCACTGACCTACATAATCCCCCATAAATCTATCTGTCTCTACCCCAGTGCTACCAGTTCTCATTAACTCCCTCCAGGCTCCCAGGCTGCTGGGGGCACTTTCGCCTTTCCCAGGGACGCAAGCTGATGGGATTTGCAGGTGTGGGTATGGCAGAAATGCTAGCACCCGATCCAAGCTATGTAGTCTTTTATTTTGACTTCTGCAGCAGTCATTAGAGTCTCACACGTGGAAAAATGCATGTGCTATGTATTTTAGTTAGCAGTCTTTTATCAAGCCTGGTGTCCTTGGGCTAGTTTCTGCTACTGGTAAATATAAATGGAGAAATGAATTCCCCAGGACAGCCTTACAGCAGGATCACCTGAGCTGCGGGACTCCTTGAAGCTAGTGTTTGAAACATATATATTGTGGAGGGGAATGACTGTGTTTCTGCTTTTCTGAGCACCTACCTCCTCTGTATGGTGTTCTTGTGTATCGGTTATTGCATGGCGATTGCCTGCGGTCTGGGGTGAAACTGGGGCACCTTCTCATGTTATTAGCTGAGAAAAAAATAATGCCAAAGACTAGAGGTGGCACAAAACTGCTTCTGTTTTGATTGCACCAAGGAGCAAGCACACTCCGTGACAGCCTGTACTGAGCAAAATTATCAAATGCAAGCAGCTAAATTGGCAATTCTTGCTGGAGCAAGATCCGAAGGTAACTGGCAACACATGCAATGCAAAGGGAGTGTGGGGGAGAGTGAGGAGTTAAGCTTGCCTGGCTGAACAGAAGGCTGTGAAAATAGGCACCAACCTGGCTGGGAAGGGGCGATCAGCACGGAAGATGCAGCGGCCTCTCTTTCCCACTGGAAGCTCTGCAATGGCTGAGACATCAAAACCCCCAACACAATATAAACCTGAACAATAGGGGTCTGACAGCTGCAGAGGGTTTGAACAACGTGTCAGATGGGAAAGTTCGCGAAAGCTTCGATATCCCACCAGAGCATGGGAGTTGCAGCTTTTCCTGGTTTCTCTGACTGTATTTTCCCTAGAGAGCGGAGTTACCGTCGGCGTGGGGGGGGAGCGCGGGTCCCGTCTGCGGAGGGGAAAGCAGCGGGAATGACCCCGGCGATGTAGGGACGGCGGCTGCTGAAACCAGAGATCGTGCCCCGGGTCCTCCCCTGTCCCACCGCCTCCTCCTTGGGACCCGACGCACACCCACGGCCACCGAGCTCCGGATTTGCTCCCTCAGTACGTCTCGTCTTGCAGCGGTGCGCTTATTGCTTCCTTTGAAGACCTCGTTTTCTTACGGCGTCCTCACAAATGTGTGCGCCAGGTCAAGGTGTCGGCGTCTCACTCCAAGCAGCTGCCCCGTTAGTACCTGATGCTGGAAAATAATAATGATTAATGAATCTTAATCTTTCTGTCACAATTCCCTTTCATTAATATTTATATCTGGCAGATGTACCCCCAAGGGGGAACTTGAATTGCTAAGTATTAGTCTGTTATGTACAGCTGGTATTTTCTGCAGCAACTTTGAGGACATTCTTCTAAACAGCATATTATGTGCGATTTTATTTTCAACTCATTGTTAATGCTGTCACGTGTCAGCCTAGAGAAGAATGTTTATTTTAGGCCCCCTCATCTCATGAAGTAAAAAAACCCCTTAAATACCAACATTTTCAGGAAAAAGGATCTGATGTAAAAGAACGATTACACGCTTACACAACTGGCATTATCTCAGAGGTCAAGCTCAGCTATGGATACACCACTGACCCTCCTAATTACAACAGGGTGTAATTTAAGGCATCTTTAGCGGCCAGTGATTTTAAATGTGTGCCATTTTCCAGTTAGATGTGTGTGTTCAGCTGCTAAAAAAAAGTCTTGTGCAGCACTTTTGGAAGAATAAACATTCAATTAAATGATCTAGTTGAGTCCTTATAATTGGGCTGAAGTCTCTTTATAACTAATTCATAATACAGCGTCATTAGACAAATGATTAATTGGTAATTACTGTATGAAAACAAATTAATCACTGTGCTTCCCAAACCACAATCCTCTATCTACACCATTGAAAACCATTTGGCTCTTGTCTATGATAGTCTTGATTTATTTCTAGTTATCCATCTAAGTCCTGGCTATTGAATTTAGAGGGATCTCCTCCCAGCTCTCAGCAATGCATTGTGAGCTGCAGCAATAGGCAGCATGAAAAACATTTTCCATTTTTTTACTATTTTATTACCCTCCCCGAACAGGCCTGGACCCTGGCTGGCTGGATACGATTTCTTTGATTGTGCTCTCACTTCAAAGTAGGAACATGAATCTTGCGATTACGTTCATGCAAAGACTAAGAAAATCAGCAGATGAGGATGTAAAATATGGTCAGCCTTTGTGCCCGAAACATTCCTCAGCCTGCAAAGGCTTCAACCTTAGAGTCAGACTTTCCAAAAGAAGTTGTTAAACCATGTGGGCACAGAGAAAGCATGAACAGGTTGTATGAAAAAAAATAATATAGCTGCATGCACAGTTGTGAGTTTTCTTCGGGAACTGGTGGAAATGCCCCAGCATCTGTGAAAATGTGGCTAACCACATCCAGCCCAGGGAAAGGGTGAGAAGGACACGTGAGTTGACCCACCACCAGCGTCTGCAGCAGCCAGGAACAAGTCTGCTGGGGACAGCAATGGACACGGAAGGAGCTTCACAGTCAGAACAGCCTCAAAACTGAAGATTACAAATGGAAAAATACATCTTCAAATGGCCGTTAAACACCTTTATCTCTGCTTGTTCCCAGAAAGGGAAGGAAAATCAGAAACGCTTTAAGAGAAAACAGGTTGGCAGAAAGGGGAGGTGAGCTCTCGGGGAGAGTGCTGCTCATCTGGAGAAGAAAGGGGCCATGGCGCATCAGCAGGTAGCGCAAAAATCCTGAAGCCTGCCAAAATTGAGGGTTAGTCTGAATTTCCTGAGAAAAGATTGCAAAGGGCATGCTTAAGCAACCACGGCAGGCAGTTGGGGTATAAAATCACCCATGGGAGGTGGTTTAGGGGGGGAATCTTGGGGCTCAAGTCCAATGGAGATGTATCCCACCGGTCCCACACTGAGCTTGCGGGCCCTGAAAAGCACCACGCTGACTTCAGATACACGTCCGAGATTAACCACAAAGCACAGCTGGCAAATCACTGCTGTCTGATGGGGAATTTGCCAAATAGTCCCCAATTTACCAAAATCAGATCTACCTGAAGCCCCTTGACAATGAGTCAGATTTCTAGCATCAATTTGTTCCAGCTTTTGAGAAAATATCAAGCAAAGCCAATTCCTGTAGCAGCCAGAAATTGGGTACAAAGCCCCTCTCTCTGGGTGGTGACACTACGATAGCACTACACTGGGTAATTTTTATTAAAAAGGAAGCTGACATTGCTAGGTGACAGAAGACATCAGCTTCTTCATGCTCTAGGTATGATTCATAGCAGCTTTAGTATTTTAACAGAGTAAGTAGCTTCAGTGATGTGCTAGAAATAAGGGTCGAGCCTGTTTTTCAGCTTGGATACCCCAGGGACCCTGTGCTGATCGCCAGATTGCTTCCTGGATGAGAGCGTGACTCGGCCATCAAACATTTTTTCACCCTTTGTATTCAGCTTTATGTACCCAAAGCTGCTCCTAATGGGGTGCAGATGTTTCTCAAACTGAGTTATCACAGAAAATGGACAGGAGAAGGAACTACTGAAAACTCTGGAGGAGCCTAAGGGAAATCACGGCACTCTTGAATCACTAGCAAGGAAATAGTTGGGTAGAAAAACACAAATGGCTTTTTTTTTCAGCAATCACTGCTGCTGTCTCATGGGGGAAGGAAGGGACAGAGACCAGGATGATGCTTCTTATGGACCATCAAAGAACTCTGAAGTTTAATAAAACATAAAAACACATATAAGGAAAATGAGAGGAGACAATACAGGCGAGAAGCCCGGCTGCAGGTGAGCTGGCAGGAGCAGCAGCAGCTCAGGTGGCTCAATCCTGGCCCCAGCACATGTGTGTGCTAACAGCACTAACGCTGCTAATTGCACTAATTGCACTAACTGTACAACTTCAGGGCTCACAGCAAGCAGCCGCAGCACTACCTGCTGCAGGTATTTCCCTCCAGGCTCCCCAGGACCTTCGCCGCCGGACCAGCTCTGCTGATGGAGCTGCGATACCTGAGGAGTGACGGGGACGAAGTCAAAGCACGTCCAGACACGGTGCCTACAGGTGCAGCTTTGAGATTTGGGTCACAGAGACCGAAGAAAACATCGTGCAGCAGCAAGCAGCTATAGGGTAATAAAACAAGCTGAAAGTTTCTGTTTACCTTCATGCACAGCAGTTCTGGGCTAGTTTTTTTATATGATTTTTCACTGTTTTTCCACTGAGCAGCAGCAGTGGATGGATTGGGATGATCTTGGGATAATTTGGGAACTGCTTTTCTGATGTTTGCTGTAAGTCCCTCACTGTGAGCATTTTTCTCCCTCTTGTTTTCTCTGCCTGTTCACAACCAAAATGCCTGTGGTTTGAGACGTAGGGCTGAGCAGGCTGGGTACCACATGCCCTGTCTGAGGGGTGCTGAGGCTGGAAACGGGAGCTTTCTGCCTCCTCCTTGCACAGCCCCAGCCTGCCCTTGGGAGGATCCTCACTCTCCAGCGTCTATTGCTCCCCCCATCCTCATGCAGCAGCAGTAACAAAAATTCAATCAGCTTTGGACTGACTCCTCTGACATTACTCTTCCTGATAGGGATAGGCAGAAAGCCAGAGAAATGATGCTGAAACTATTATTTAGGAAAAAAAACCCAACTCCAAAATAAAGCATAAAACCTGGGAAGCTAACAATATTCCATATGTAAAAATGTCACAGTCCCAACTCGAAAGGGCACTCACCACCCTTGGCCCGTTCACGCCAGTCTGTCAGCTGCATCTGCTAGCTGGCACCTGTGTGTACTCACTGAACGGAAAATAATTGCATAGGTGGTGAGCCAAATGCTGAAAATCACGGTCCTGAAGGTGGTCTGCGTCAGAGCGGACGCATGGGAGAGCTGTAGCCGCCTTCGCTAGAGCGGCAGGATTAGAGGAAACTCAAGAGCAACCAGGAGCAAAACCATGGCAGGATTTTTAAGGGAAAAAACCCAGCTTTTTAAACCATCGCAGAGTTGATGATGAGCAAGGCATATGCATTTAATGCTGAAATGAAATGGATTTAAAAGCCATCATGAAAAAATGATCTCAGCTGCTGAGTCCTGTGAAAGCTCCTCCAGGATGTCCAGCGGCTGGAGGGGGCTCACGGCCCCCACCATCACCTGCCACCCACATCTCTGTCCTCATCCTTGCCCCGTCCTGGCGGCCCCTGCAAGCTCCGCAGTGAAACCTGCAGCATGCTCTCAGCCCGGTGGCGGTCTCCTCCTAATTAGGGAAAATCAAAGGAAAGGGCAGAAGGCAGTATTTAGTGGTGGGAGCACAGCCTGGTTTTATCATTACTTAGGGCAAGAAGATGCCTTTGAAAACAGAAAATGAAGGTTTGAATCATACCAAAGGAGTGAAATAATTTTTACTGCCTCCCAAGAGGTGATGCTGTGGGAAAGCTCCGGCTCTGATGCAGCCCAACTGTGCCCAGCCCACTCCCCATGAACAAATGGGGCATTTTCAGACTGGTAAAATAAATAACAACTGGTGTTGTCATTGATAATGAAATTAAAATGTTGGGCAGGGACAAGGATCCTTAGGATGGTGATAAAGGACTATTTTTATACTGCAGCAGTGCAGGGAGGCCAAGCCATGGTTTCCTCATTATCAGATTAAAAAGAAATACGGATATATATCCTCCCCCACCAGCAAAGAAAATACAACTTGTGCAAAGCTCATTGATCCTTTCTGCTCTGCTCCAAGCAATTAGCCTGGTCTCACCGAACCCCCTTCGCCAGCTTTGTCCCCCTCAAACACACCGGTCTGGGGACACCCAGGGCATGCCAAGACCCAGCAGGGAGCTGCACGATCCTGCGACACTCAGTATCGAAACAGAGGACAATATTTTTTCCAAGATACAAACTCAAGGCAGCTCGATGGGATGTGCCAACAGGACCCAGCCTTTCTCGGTCATATTCAATTAAATTCTTCAGGTGGGGTTGTAGCAGACAGGTCTGTGCAGAGCCTGAATTGATATCCTAACAGTAAAATTCTTTAATATCTCCCCCTGAATGCACACACCGCCTGCAGCAGCCCGCAGGGTCTGTCCTGCTCGGTGGAGTCCCCGTTTCGGTGCTGGTGTACGCAGGTTAACAGCACCCTCTGCAGCCACCCCGGCAGCGAAAGCTGGGGAAAACCAGCCTCGGAGAAGTATTTTAATCCATCTTGCCATATAAATGGTGATGTTATTTTGGCTTAGTCCTGGTTTTGGCTGGGATAGAGTTAATTTTTTTTCTAGTAGCTGGTATAGTGTTATGTCTCGGGTTCAGTATGAGAAGAATGTTGATACCACACTGACGGTTTCAGTTGTTGCTCAGTAGTGTTTATACTGAGTCAAGGATTTTTCAGCTTCTCATACCCAGCCAGCAAGAAGGCTGGAGGGGCACAAGGAATTGGGAGGGGACACAGCCAGGACAGCTGACCCAAATTGGCCAGAGGGGTATTCCATACCATGGGACGTTACACCCAGTATATAAACTGGGGGGAGTGGGGCTGGGGGTGATTGCTGCTCGGGAACTGACTGGGCATCGGGCAGCGAGTGGTGAGCAATTGCATTGTGCATCACTTGTTTTGTATATTCCAATCCTTTTATTATTATTGTAATTTTATTATTGTTATTACTATCATTATTAGTTTTTTCCTTTCTGTTCTATTCGACTGTTCTTATCTCAACCCACAAGTTTTACCTTTTTCCTTCCAATTCTCTCCCCATCCCACTGCGTGGGGGGGGAAGTGAGTGTGCAGCTGCACGGTGCTTAGTTACTGGTTGGGGTTAAACCACGACAGGCTTCTCATTAATTTAAGAGAAACTTGCAGTTGTGGTATCAGCTTGGTGTAAAGCTCATCAGATGTGAAATCCCTCGTCGCCATCTGACAGATCCAGGCTTCAGCTGGGTCTCACCCGTGATGATGGGACCGCGATGCTCCAGCAGCAGTGGCCAGAGTCAGGCCATGGACCAGGACCAGGCTCAGCCTCTGAGCTGCATCCCAGAACGGTCAGCTATGGCAATGGGTACTTTAAAGATCCAGGCAAACTCTAATATATTTAATTTCTTGTTGGTAGTGCCTGCTTTGAAACAAAATGAGAAAAGTATTCCAGTTAATCATGAGCAAATAAAGTGCTGTTTTGCAGGATATAGGGGAATATGTTATCTAAAAACTCTCAGAGAATAGGATTTCCCCATGCATTGCAATTTAGTTTTCAAGCGATTTTATAAGATTGTGCTGTATAGGGCTGGAAAAATCTTTAGCTGCTAGGCTAAAAAGAGACTCTCCCTTAGCTGAACGACTAAAAACATTGATTTCTCAGGGCTGGTACCTCAGGAGGGCTGTGTGTGCTTCTGATAGAGATGGATGCACCGAAGCACCATCTGAACAAAGCAGAGGTCTGTGGAGGGAGGGTAGTCATGGCAACTGCTCGAAAAGCACCGGCAAAAGGCATTTTTAAGCTGGGCAGTTTACCACGATTCCTTTTGGTGGCACTGTCTGCCCAAATATTATCAAATCATCAGCAATTCCCTCCCTGGGCGTCTGGCTTCCTCCAGGTGCCAAAATGTGGCTCTTGCTGCTGGGGGAAATATATTGCAGCAAATTGTTTCTGTTGTTTCCACAGGTTTGGGAGGAAAGGTGTTGATCCGTGCAATTAAGTAATTAGTCAGCATTGCAACAGCAATAAATATCCACTGGGCACACCCTGGTCCAGGCTGAACCTGAAATTTTTGTGCATAAATTCCTTTTGGTAGTGGTCACACCGATGGGGAGCCTGGAATGACAGCGAGGATGCACAGTAATGAGCCACGTGCAGAAATAATACATTTTGAAGAATAAGCATTTCCTTGAGCTTTGGATAGATGCCACAAAAGCACCACTTGGATCGCATCTGGGCTCTGAACCATGTACTTCTAGAGGGAAAAGCATCCACACAAAGACCCAGCCCCTGCTGTAAGGCCCATCAGCCTTATGTACGTGGAGCCCAGCATGGGGAGATGGGTGCTGAGACAGCCCCGCGTCCCACGGCAGCACCAAAAACCAGCGTGAGATGCTGTCACGCAGGTAGGTGACCCTTCACGGCACCCAGGCTGCTGAGACCCAACTGCCTGGATGCAAATGTGACCATGTGTGATGAGCAATTGGATTACCTTGACTTTATTTATTTCTTTGAAATACCTGTTACAGCTTCACCCTGTTAAAGGTCAGCAGAAGGCCTGGCTTTTTGCTCCAGAGTATTTGCTTCCCCTGTTTATCCAGGCAACTGGAGATGGGCAGCTCTTACTTAATCGCACAGCCTCGCACTGAGCACCAGGGCAGGTCCCACATGTGTCCGAGGGAAAGGGGTCACATGCAGGCATTGGTGTTTGAGGTGTTTCTCATCTTTAATACCTCATGGAGCCAAAATGCACAAGGATGCATCCAGCCCCAGCTAAAGGTGCGGCATTCTTCCCTGCCTTACTGGCCTTTGAGGAGCCTCCGGAGGGACCTTCTAGGAGTCCTGATTTATAAGGTTGGGTAATTGACATGAAGAGGTTCGCAAAGGGTAAATTCCTGGCTCAGGCACAACCACCAGGGTTTCTTCAGCAGACCCAAGGCTCCACTCCTCACTTTGGAGTTTTCACTCTGCCGATTTTTCATATCTAGCCCTTCTCATCTGCTGTCTTGATTTTTCCTTTCACTAGCAGTGATGCTGTGAGTCCTTCCAGCAAGAATGAACAGAAGTTCTTCCTATAGGCTCCACAGTGAATTAATGGAGCTTAAATAGGACATTGTGAGCAAGGAAACAGTGGGACTGAACATGAACAAAGGATGCTTCTCCATTAACACAAATGAGAAACTGTCTCATTGTGCTTGTTTAATCAAATCGTTGCCCACAAAGAAGTGGTGTTTGCTCCTCTCATGTAAATTTTCCTGCAGCTTTCAAGCACTCTGATTAGTATTTGCAACTTTGAAGATCTCAGTTTAACTGTCTTCTTTGCCATTCTTCTTCCTGCTTTTATTGATTGCAGAGATGTTTCCATGCAAATAGGAGTGTTCACCTTGTAAAATTAGCCTGCTCCTCTTGCCTCACTGATGAGCTTCTACCTCAGCCCAGCTGGGCTTGGCAACCTAATAAAATCCCTTGCCTACATGAGAATAATAGAAAAAAGGGTGGAAGGATGTTTGGAGGGGTGAACATGGAGGAAACTATTTAGCTGAAGACAATCACACACACGCACACAAAACCCCATTTAAACTATATTTTAGGACTAAATACTTCAATT